>NW_027442781.1:0-329055 GCF_048569485.1 Anomaloglossus baeobatrachus
AATGCGCCGGACTTCTTGGAAGGCTTGCCGACTGCGCGTCCCTCCTTGGTGGTTGATGTATGCCACCGCTGTGGAGTTGTCCGACTGGATTCGGATCTGCTTTCCTTCCAGCCACTGTTGGAAGGCTAGTAGGGCAAGATACACTGCCCTGATTTCCAGAACATTGATCTGAAGGGTGGACTCCTGCGGAGTCCACGTTCCCTGAGTCCTGTGGTGGAGAAAAACTGCTCCCCACCCTGACAGACTCGCATCTGTCGTGACCACTGCCCAGGATGGGGGCAGGAAGGATCTTCCCTGAGACAATGAGGTGGGAAGGAGCCACCATTGTAGCGAGTCCTTGGCCGTCTAGCATTCAGGCTGAGTTGGCATGTCTCTTGAGAGGGTGCCTTGACCAGTAGATCGTCTAGGTAAGGGATCACCGAGTGTCCCTGAGAGTGCAAGACTGCTACCACTGCCGCCATGACCTTGGTGAAGACCCGTGGGGCTGTCGCCAGACCGAATGGCAGAGCTACGAACTGAAGATGGTCGTCTCCTATCACAAAACGTAGAAAACGTTGATGTTCTGTAGCAATTGGCACGTGGAGATAAGCATCTTTGATGTCTATTGAGGCAAGGAAGTCTCCTCGAGACATTGAGGCAATGACAGATCGTAGGGTTTCCATCCGGAACCGCCTGGCGTGCACATGTTTGTTGAGCAGTTTTAGGTCCAGAACAGGACGGAATGAGCCGTCCTTTTTTGGAACCACAAAGAGATTGGAGTAAAACCCTCGACCCTGTTCCTGAGGAGGGACAGGGATCACTACTCCTTCCGCTCTTTGGGAGTCCACCGCCTGCCGCAGAGCATCTGCTCGGTCTGGATGTGGGGAGGTTCTGAAGAATCGGGCTGGAGGACGAGAACTGAACTCGATTCTGTACCCGCGAGACAAAATGTCTGTCACCCACCGGTCCTTGACCTGTGACAGCCAAATGTCGCAAAAGCGGGAGAGCCTGCCCCCGACCGGAGATTCGGCGGGAGGGGGCTGGAAGTCATGAGGTAGCCGCTTTGGAAGCGGTTCCTCCATTTGCTTTCTTGGGGCGTGCGTGAGCCCGCCAGGAATCTGAGTTTCTTTGCGTCCTCTGAGACCCTTTGGACGAGGTAAATGGTGTCTTGCCCGAACCTCGAAAGGACTGAAACCTCTGCTGCCACTTTTTCTGCTGAGGTTTGCTTGTTCTGGGCTGGGGTAAAGAAGAGTCTTTACCCTTGGACTGCTTAATGATGTCAGCCAATGGCTCGCCAAACAGTCTATCTCTAGATAAAGGCAAGCTGGTTAAACATTTTTTGGAACCAGCATCTGCCTTCCAGTCCCTTAACCACAAGGCTCTGCGCAAAACTACCGAATTGGCGGACGCCATTGAGGTGCGGCTGGTAGATTCTAGGACCGCATTGATAGCGTAAGACGCAAACGCAGACATCTGCGAGGTAAGGGACGCCACTTGTGGCACTGCTGGATGTATGATAGCATCCACTTTTGCTAAACCAGCTGAAATAGCCTGGAGAGCCCATACGGCTGCGAATGCCGGAGCAAACGACGCGCCGATAGCTTCATAGACAGATTTTAACCAAAGGTCCATCTGTCTGTCATTGGCATCTTTAAGTGAAGCGCCATCCTCCACTGCAACTATGGATCTAGCTGCAAGTTTGGAAATCGGGGGGTCTACCTTTGGACACTGGGTCCAGCGCTTGACCACATCAGGGGGGAAAGGATAACGTGTATCCCTAGAACGTTTAGAGAAACGTCTTTCTGGGTGAGCGTCGTGTTTCTGGATTGATTCTCTGAAGTCAGAGTGATCCAACAAAGCACTCAATTTACGCTTGGGATAGAGGAAACGAAACTTCTCCTGCTCTGCAGCTGCCTCTTCTGCTGAAGGGGCTGGGGGAGAAATATCTAACAGCCTATTGATGGCTGAGATGAGGTCGTTTACCATGGCGTCCCCATCAGGGGTATCCAGGTTGAGAGGGGTTCCAGGAGTGGATTCCTGATCACTCTCTTCAGACACCTCACAGGGAGACTGATTGCGCTGAGACCCTGAGCAGTGTGATGACGTTGAGGGTCTTTCCCAGCGAGCTCGCTTAGGGTGGCTGGGGCTATCATCTGAGTCATAATCCTCAGCTTGTGAAGCCGGGGACCCCCTTGTAGTCTGGATTGGATCCAGCTGAGGGGGGCCAGAGGACAGAGACCTCGCCGAGTCCAAAGACTGAGCCCCAGACATGGATTGCAAAGTTTCAAGGATTTTTGTCATAGTCACAGACATTCTATCAGCAAAAACTGCAAAGTCTGTCCCTGGCGCCGGGGCAGAACTTACAAGCGTCTCAGCCTGGGTCACTACCTCTCCGGACTCCGGCTGGCGAAGCAGCACCGGATCGGAGCATTGCACACAATGGGGGTCATCGGAGCCTGCTGGTAGAGCAGCCCCACATGCAGCACACGCAGTGTACACAGCCCTAGCCTTGGCAGCCTTGCGTTTTGTGGATGACATGTTGCTGCTTCCTCAGAGCGATCTGGGTATCCAGCCAGGAAGCGACCTCACAGTGCAAGAAATAAATAAATATATATATCTGGTGACACAGTACACCAATACACACTGAGGCACTAGAGGGGCCAGCTGAAATGCCGCTTACCGCCCGCTTAAGAGCGGGTGTGTGGTCGCCAAAAGCCCCCTAGTCCAGGTCTCCCAGAGCCTTGCGTCCTTCCTCCAGCCAGACTGCATGTAATGGCTGCCGGCGTCCTGGGAGAGGAGGGGGGGCGGGCCCTGGGCGTTCCTGGCTAAGAGCGGGAAGCCTGCTTCCCTCTGTGCCTAGTGAGAGGGCTGGAGCATGTAAATCAGGCTCCAGCCCTCGTCGCTGCTGCGAAACAGCGTCTCTCCCCTACCCTGATTGACAGGGTGGGGGCGGGAACGAAGCGGAGCTAGGCCGCAAAAAGCCGGGGACTAAAGTTATAAACGCCGCCGCCGTAAAAGCGCGGTCGGCGTGTCCCCGGCGCACCACAAGTCACAGCAGCGCCGCCCGGTCCAGTGGGGGTCGGCGCTGCGTTCCCACAACACAAAGTCCCCCAGTAAACTGTAGGAACACTAACTCCAACGTTACGGTCCCCGGCGCACTACAACACCCAGCCAGCCCGGAGTGTGTCTGTGCCTGCCGGGGACACAGAGTACCTGTATGATGCAGGGCCTTGTCCCTGATTGTACTCCTGCTCCATATCCATCAGGTTCAACTGGGTCTGTGGATGGAGCCCGGCGTCAGAGCTTAGAGGCCGGCAGGATCCCACTTCCACAGAGCCCTACAAGGGGATGTGGAAGGAAAGCAGCATGTGGGGCTCCAGCCTCTGTACCAGCAATAGGTACCTCAACCGTACAACACCATCCACGGGTGAGACGGGAGCATGCTGGGGGCCCTATATGGGCCCTCTTTTCTTCCATCCGAAATAGTCAGCAGCTACTGCTGACTAAAATCTGTGGAGCTATGTATGGATGTCTGACCTCCTTCGCACAAAGCTTGAAAACTGGAGAACCCGTGATACCACGGGGGGGTATAGCCAGAAGGGGAGGGGCCTTGCACTTTTTGGTGTAGTGCTTTGTGTGGCCTCCGGAGGCAGTAGCTATACCCCAATCGTCTGGGTCTCCCAATAGAGCGCTGAAGAAATCAGCCCTAGTCACTGATCAATAATGAAGTGTCCGTGCAGCTAAAAAAGATACTGCAGGACACTTCATTATAGACAGCGGGCACGCCATAATCATACTCCCCAGACGCCAAGCAGATGACCTGCAGTGATCGCACACCCGCACACATTCATATCTCACACACACAATCAGATCTCACAGACAAACCAGATCTCACACACAAACATCCGATCTCACACACAGACATAGGATCACACACACAAACATCGGATCACACACAAACATCAAATCACATACACAAACATCAGATCACACACACATTGGATCGCATATATACTCACCACATTCAGCGACACCGATCTCTTCTCGCCGGCAGAATCCTGAAAGGCAGTGCGGTGGAGCGCAAGGACCTGCAGAACAGGACCTGCGGCAGGACACGTGACTCCCTCCCGGTTGCGCTGGATGTGATGTGTGCGATCTGCTGTGTGTGTGCGCGATCGGCTGTGTGTGTGCGCGATCGGCTGTGTGTGTACGCGATCGGCTGTGTGTGTGCGCGATCGGCTGTGTGTATACGCGATCGGCTGTGTGTGTACGCGATCGGCTATGTGTGTACGCGATCGGCTGTGTGTACGCGATCGGCTCTGTGTGTGACCAGCTGTGTGTGTCTGCGATCTGATTAGTGTGTCTGCGATCTGCTGTGTCTGCGATCTGCTGTGTGTGTGTGTGTGTGTCAGCCAGCAGCAGGGGAGGACAGCGTGCAGCTTCCACCAGAGATCACAGGAGGACCTGGGAGCCACTCAGACGTCCGGTCTGGTAATATGAGTCTCCTGGGAAGTGGGGGGGGTCTGCTTTTTTGGGGCGTTAACGTACCCCCCAACCGTGTTTCTCCAAAAATAAGACCACCTCCAAAAATAAGCCCTAGTGCTTTTTTGTGGGGCAAAAAAAATATAAGACAAGTTGATTCCAATGCTGAAAGAAGTGGGCGAAATAGAGGTATATCTTATACCTTGGTTACGGCCCAGGCTGAATTGCATTGATTTTTGTCCTTCCCTAATAATTTGATGTTCTCATGCCTAACCCCCTAGTGATTTTAACGGAGTCAATAAATGGGAAGTTTTACGTTATACATCTATTTGGCCCAGTTCAAGTTAGTGCAACCACAAAGAAAAAAGAGCGATGAGACATCTTATCATGAAATTTTTATTTTTATTAATATTAATAATCAAGTGGGAAAAGAGAGACAACATTCAATATGGGTGCACAGACCCCAATACCCAGTTAGCCCAGGAGGGTAATATTACATTTAGTTCACAATGTATGTCGCACAAAGAACCGGGGAATGGCGCCCACCCGACGGACGTTCGTTTCGGCAAGATGCAAGATTTATTTTTTTTTCAATAAATCAAATCATTTTTTAAAAAAAGTGTGGGATCCCCTGTATTTTTCATGACCAGCCAAGGTTTAGCAGACAGCTGATGGTTGCAGCCTGCAACTGCCGCCTATCCTGTGCTGGATATGAAAAATGAAGGGTACTCTAGAAAACAACAAAAAAAATTTAACAAAAAAACTAAAAAAAAAAAACAGCTGGCCATCCCTCTCTATCAAGCTATTCTGTTATTTATTTCTATCTATTCTATCTGTTCTTTCTTATTATCTATTCTATCTGTTCTAGCTATCTATCTATCTATCTGTCCATCCACCTATCCATCCATCCATCCATCCATCCATCTATCTATCTGTCCATCCATCTATCCATCCATCCATCCATCCATCTATCCATCTATCCATCTGTCCATGTATCCATCTATCCATCCATCCATCCATCCATCTATCCATCTATCCATCTGTCCATGTATCCATCCATTCATCCATCCATCCATCCATCCATCTATCTATCCATCTATCCATCTATCCATCTGTCCATGTATCCATCTATCCATCTATCTATCTATCTATCTATCTGTCTATCTATCTATCATCCATCCATCTATCTAATTCACTATCAATTCTATCTATCTATCTATCTATCTATCTATCTATCTCTCTATCTATCCATCCATCCATCTATCTCTCTAATTCTCTATATATTCTAGCTATCTATCTATTATCCAATCCTATCTTTGTTTCTACTTTAAAAAATGCATTAACAAAAACACGGTAAAAAGACGTCAAAAACGTACTTTTTTTGGGCCACAAGCTGCATTTTCTGAAACCACAGGGAAAAAAGATGCAGTCAAGATGCAATCAGAAAAAAGATGCCGTGTGTGAAGACAGCCTTAGGCCGGTTTCACACTTGCGATTGACTCGCACGAGTGCAATGTGAGAAAATCTCGCATTGCACTCGAACTAATGTTAATCAATGAGGCTGCTCCGATCTGCTTTTTTTTCTCAGCTCAAATCGGACTGAGAAAATAATTGCAGCTTGCTGCGATTTTTAGAGTTTCTCGAGCGAGACTCTCCAATGCAGGTCTATGGGTGCGATAAAAAAACGGATGTCACACGGACCATCCTAGTGACATCCATTTTTCTAAATACAATCTATCATGTAGCACATAACACTGTAAATGCTCGTGTACATGACTGTAATGACTAATAGCTGCTGAGAAAAAAACGTATCACATACGGATTGAATACGGATTGCTTACGGACTACTATCATGAGAAAAATCACAGACTCGTATTGCAGACGGATCAACACTCGGATAGAGCTCATCCTACTTTCAGGCATGAGAATCGGACCTATTTATCGAACGCAAGTGTGACTCCAGCCTAAGGAAGAAAAAGGTCCAAGTGGTCATCCTAAGGCCGCTTTACATGCTACGACATCGCTAAAGCGATCTCGTTGGGGTCACGGAATTTGTGACGCACATCCGGCCGCTTTAGCAATGTCGTTGTGTGTGACACCTATAAGCGATTTTGAATTGTCGCAAAAACGTTCAAAATCGCTCATCGGTGACATGCCCCCCTATTCCCAATTATCGTTGCTGCTGCAGGTCCGATGTTATTCGTCGTTCCTGCGGCAGCACACATCGCTATGTGTGACACCGCAGCAACGAGGAACCTCACCTTACCTGCGGCCGCCCGCAATGAGGAAGACGGTGGGCGGGATGTTATGTCCTGCTCATCTCCGCCCCTCTGCTTTGATTGGGCGGCCACTTAGTGACACTGCTGTGACGCCGAACGAACCGCCGAACGAACACATTTTTTTTGCGACTGAATATTTTTATACAGGGGCCCTTATACATTTATACCTTGCATATTTATAAATGCAATCTATTTATTAGTGCATTGTTTTTTAATATCGGTGAGATGGGTGAGGTGTTGCTCTGATTGTATAAATTCTTGGTATTTTTTCATGAATTGAGTATAATTTTCCTTTACTCCTCTCACCAATAATTTATGGTCAGAAATCCCCTCTGTGTCTGTGTTTTTCAAGTGATGTTTTTCTTGATTTTTTTGATGTTTTTTAGCTATTTGGATTAAATAAATGTTTTAAAAAAATATTTTGTAAGATAAAAACTATTTGATACAATATACTCTGATTTCTGTTTGTTTGTTGATTATCCAGTTAAGGTTGTTTCAGTCTGCGCCAGGGCCTTTAGAGACTGCACAGCTAAGGCCTCTAGCCTGTACAAGAAACGAGAGGGTCAGGTGCAGTAGAATTGAGATAGACCCTCTTTAAAGGGAACCAAACATCAGCATTTCCCTATATAAGGTGCAGCCAGTGCAGTACTGGCACCATCAGGCACAGTGTGTACATACCATCAGGGGGCAGCTCGGGTGTTTAGGCAGTGAAATCCAACTTTATAAAGTTTGAAAATTCATGCACTTTTTGATTGACGTGTGCACCTCTCTGCTAATATCAGGGCGGGTTATGCACGTTTATCCCCGCCCCCCCGCCGCCTGTTCCTCCCTCTCACTGGCCGTATGTAAATTTGTAATCTTCAGTTACACGGCGTCGGAGTTAGCGCCTGCGCATAGCGCTCATCTCCGGCGTCGTGTTTCTGAAGCCCACAGTATTATGGTGCATGAGAGGGCGACGCATGCGCCCTCGCTTCTTCAGATCTGTTGTGACTGCGGGAGCGCGCGGTCACAACAGGACTGGAGAACAGCTGATCTTACCCTGATTAGCTGCAGCAGACATCTCCTACGAGATCGTCTGCTGCAGCTAATCGGTAAGATCAGCTGTTCTCCAGTCCTGTTGTGACCGCGCGCTCCCGCGGACACAACAGATCTGAAGAAGCAAGGGCGCATGCGCCGCCCTCTCATGCACCATAATACTGTGGGCTTCAGAAACTCCGACGCCGTGTAACTGAAGAATATAAATTTGCATACGGCCAGTGAGAGGGAGGAACAGGTGGCGGGGGGGGCGGGGATACACGTGTATAACCCGCCCTGATATTAGCAGCAGAGGTGCACACGTCAATCAAAAAGCGCATGAATTTTCAAACTTTATAATGTTGAATTTCACAGCCTAAACATCCGAGCTGCACCCTGATGGTATGTACACACTGTGCCTGATAGTGCCAGTACTGCACTGGTTGCACCTTATATAGGAAAATGCTGATGTTTGGTTCCCTTTAATATTTTCCACGTGTGCGATACTATGCACATAACAGTGACACGGTATCTGCAATCTATTATTAGTGATTTTTCCCTTCCGAGCTTGGAGTGCACCACATAAGGGGTATCTGTGTACTGTCTACAACGGACAAACATACTTGTACATCTTACCTCTTCTAAGTCGAAATAGGTGATTTGGATAATTTGCCTCATAAGTATATTTAGGTTTTGGTAGAGCAGCAATACGGGCACTACGCCTCAGCACCCTAAGTGTGAATGACATAAAAGAAAGAATAAAAAAAAAGTTAATATCATTTTCTACATATCTACGGTACTTTACATCAGCATCATTTCTGAAACCAACTTTTTTAGTTGTTAGAAGGTTTAAACGTTCAACAGCTATTTTTCACTTTTTCCAATAAAATTTACAAACCATTTTTATTCACAACAGACCACTTCACTATTATTGACACTATTATTACATGGCTACGGGGCCTATATTCCAGAGAACCCACAAACAAGACCACAATTTAACTCCTTCCCCCCCGGGCAATTTTGTTTTTTACCTCCCCTTCTTCCGAGAGCCATACCTTTTATATATTTCCATCAATATAGCCAAATGATGGCTTGTTTTTTGTGGGACGAGCTATAGATTTGAATGACACAATTTATTCTGCCCCATATTGTACTGGAAAACGGGAAAAAAATTCCAAGTGCGGTGAAATTGCAAAAAAACTACAATTGCTCAATTGTTTTAGGGGGTTTATTTACCATGTTCACTATTTTGAAAAACTGACCTGGGATTATGATTTTCCAGATCGAAACGAGTTTCTAGATACCAAACATGTATAGTTTTACTTTTAGCTAAGTGGTGAAAAAAAAACAAACAGAAGTTTGTCAAAAAAAAAAAGAGTACAGCTTTTTTCGCCATTTTCTGAGACCCACAACGTTCCTATGTTTAGGGATCTGGGGCTCAGTGATGACTTATTTTTTTTGTCTTGAGCTGGTGTTTTTAAATTATACAATTTTTGAGTAGATGCGACGTTTTGCCGATAAAATATATGGTCTGCACTAATGGAAGGTGCTGGCGGTATAGGACTATACTCAATGAATTCTAAAGTAGAACAGTTTATGGAAAGCACTCAGGGAAACAGAAAAAAAAATGTCCATTATGTGAAGTTTTGATCGCCTGTTATTGCATTTTAATGGAATGTTGCAGCAACCAAAAAAACTTAATTTTAGTGTTTGGAATTTTTTTTCTAGCTACGCTACATTTACTGATCAGATTAATTGATTTTATATTTTGATAGATCGGGCATTTCTGAAAGCGGCGATACCAAATATGTTTTTTTATTACTATTGTTTTATTTTCAATGGGGCAGAAGATGGTGATTTGAACTTTTAGGTTTTTTTATATTTTTTAAAACTTTAACTTTTTTTAATTGATTTTACTAATCCCCCTAGGGTACTTTATGGCTACACTGTCCGATCACCAAAAATGTTGTGGTCTTGTAAATACCGGCGCTCTGTCAGCATTCACAAGAAATGAGTTATAGCAGCGACAGGGGTAATCATCTGACCCCCATGCTGTCATGGCAATACCGTGGGGCTCGTGACTGCATCATGGGGCTGCCGATGGCAGCGGAGAAAGGTGTGATCCACGCCAAAGCGCGATCTAATGATGCATGCCCACAATCGGTGTTTGCAGCATTTTGGATGTAGTGTGTTTTTGCTGTGTCCAAAACGCTGTGTTGTACAGTACAAGCACAGTGGATGACATTTCTAGAAATCCCGTGCCCACTGTGCTTGTTTTTTCCACAGCAAACACTGACCTGCGGTGCAGCTTTCCAGACCGCAGCATGTCAATTGTTTTCTTTGGAATTGCCTGCACCCTCCATAAGGAGAACACAAGTGAGAGACCGCAGCGCACTGAACCCTGATTGTGGGTACGTGCAGATGCAGTCTCCTGCGTTCTCCTGCGGAGGAGACTCGCGGCCCTGCAGGTCAGGACCCGCTGTGTCCAGGACGCAGTGAGTCCTGATCATGGGCACACACCCTAAGGCTATGTGCCCACGGGCGCTCGTACCTGCGGATGTATCCGCAGGTACGAGCGCATGTTTCCCGCAGCTGCCCGCCGGCGTCCGCAGCTATTTTTAGCTGCGAGATTACAGCGGAATAGCTACGGGAAACATGCGGATATTCATGCGAATTACCTGCGGAGGTCCCGGCCTCTATCTCCATAGCGGAGGGCCGGGACATCCGCAGGTAAATCCGCAGGAATAATTGACATGCAATTATACCTGCGGATGCGAACATCCGCAGCATGTACGGCAGCCGCACTTTCCGCAGCGTGGACACAGCACTCCCCATGTCCCATAGGATAACATGGGGAGTGACTGTACATGCTAAAACCTGCGGATTTATCTGAAAAATCCAGAAAAATCAGCAGGTTTTCCGCAGCAAAATCCGCACAAACAAGCTCCCGTGGGCACATAGCCTAAGGGGTTAAAAGGCGTGGATGGATCAGCTCAGCAGACATGTGCAGGGAGTACGACACCAGTACATCCTTGGTCATGAAGAGGTTAAAAAACAACACCATTCAAGTTATTCAAAACCACATTCGAAAGTTTATTAACCCATCAAATACTTCACAGGAATTAAAGGAAACTGGAGAAAAAAAAATTAAAATTACTCTTTGTTTTTGTTTACTAAAAAGTTACTTTAGTCAAACATTTTCATTTTTAAAAGGGTGACAGGAGAAATTGTACCCCAATACTTGTGGTGCAATATCTCCTGTGTATGCATTACCCGGAGTAGTTGGAAACTACTTTTTGTTTTCCACTAATTTTTATTGAGTTTTCCCTTTAAGCGTAAACAGACTTTGGAGTTGTATTTTCTGTATCTATCTACAAGGAATGGTAGGAAGGGAGGAAAGGAGAAATAGGTAAAAAGTGATAGGGAAGTGATTAGAATAGTCACCGGGGAAGGCAGGAGAACTAACACTCTTAACATTCCCATGGCGAAAGTGTATAGAAATGAGAACTCCCAAGATTTAGAACATTTTAGAAATAAAGTAATGGAAACTACTGTTTGAGCACACCATAGGGCTCGTAAGGGACGGAGTTCTATTTGACTGTTGGTGGGCAACATGGAATGCTTTGAGGTTGCAATGTCACATTTGAGCAGTCAATACATCAGAAACCCACAACAAGCAACCCCATTTTGGAAATTACACCCCTCTGAATTACCATTGTAAGGCTATGTGCCCACGCTGCGGATTTACCGCGGATTTTGCCGCGGATTTGCCGCGGATTTCCCGAAAATCTGCAGCAGCGGCACTTCCAAGCCATTTCAATGGCATTTTGGAAATGCTGTGTCCATGCTGCGGATTTTTCCGCTGCAGATTTGCCGCGGATTTTGATCCGGAAAAATCTGCAGCATGTCAATTGTTTGGTGCAGATTTGGTGCGGATTTTTGGTTTTGAATGGGGAAAAAAAAAAAAAAAAAATCCGCATCAAAATCCGCGGCAAATCCGCGGGTGCGGATTTGCCGCGAAAGTCGCGGATTTTCAGGCAGAAAAATCCGCAGGTACATTCTACCGTGGACACATAGCCTTACTGTTTTTAATCCACAAGTATTTTCCAGCTCCCAGCTGGTATTACAATGAAAATTACAAATCTACCTTTTGGCCATGTGCGCACGTTGCGTATTTTTCTGCGTTTTGGCTGCGTTTACAACTGCACTGTGTCATTGACAAAATTCATGCGTTGTACTTCCCCAGCAAAGTTTATGAGAATCATGCAAAATCTGTGCGCACAATGCTTTTTGAAACGCAGCATTTTGATTGTCAAAAATTTGACAAAATCTCTGCGTTTAGAAAAGCAGCATGTCAATTCTTTTGTCCGTTTTGGCAGCGTTCTACACCAATTGAAATCAATGAGTTGTAGAAAAACGCTGCCCAACTGTTAAACAGTACATTTTTATTGCGATTCGCATGTTTTTTTGACATAACAAACACAGGTCTTTCGGTCGCTGTCTCTCTCTGTCAATGTCGGTCTCTTTCTCTGTCGATATCGGTCTCTCCTTCCCACCCCCTCTCTCATACTCACTGATCCTCGATCACCGGCGCGGCGCTGCACGGCGTTCACACTGTGGCGGCTTCTCCTCTTTTGAAAATGCCGGCCACTCATTAATCCATCTCGTATACCCTGCTTCCCCTGCCCACCGGCGCCTATGATTGGTTGCAGTCAGACACGCCCCCATGCTGAGTGACAGCTGTTTCACTGCAAAAATCACAGCCGCCGGTGGGCGTGTCTATTCGAGCAGTAAAAAAATAAATAAATAATTAAAAAAAAAACGACGTGTAGTCCCCCCAATTTGGATACCAACCAGGGTAAAGCCACACGGCTGAAGGCTGGTATTCTCAGGATGGGGAGCTCCATGTTATGGGGAGCCCCCCAGCCTAACAATATCAGCCAGCAGCCGCCCGGAATTGCCGCATCCATTAGATGCGACAGTCCCAGGACTCTACCCGGCTCATCCCGAATTGCCCTGATGCGGTGGCAAACGGGGTAATAAGGAGTTAATGGCAGCCCATAGCTGCCACTAAGTCCCAGGTCAATCATGGCAGGCGTATCCCCGAGATACCTTCCATGATTAACCTGTAAGTTAAAGAAAATAAACACACACATCCAAAACATCCTTTATTTGTAATGAAAGACAAAAAAACACCCTCTTTCACCACTTTATTAACCCCTCAAAAACACCTCCAGGTCCGACGTAATCCACGCAAGATCCCACAACGCTTTCAGCTCTGCTACATTAGAAGCTGACGGGAGCGGCAGTAGAACACCGCTGCTCCTGTGAGCTCCATGCAGCAACTGAAGTGAGTCGCGCGATCAGCTGTGCTGTCACTGAGGTTACTGGCGGCTACCGCCCTCAGGTGGAGGTCTGCAGCTGTGCCCGCGAATAACCTGAGTGAAAGCACAGCTGATCGCGCGGCTCACTGCAGTCACTCAGGGGATTTGCGATCACAGGTGAGTCCTTCACAAGTAACCACAAATCAAGCCGCAGCACACGCACAGAGCCTCGCGATCACAATGATGTTGGGTGAAGTTCATCCGAGTTCATTCTGATCGTGCGGCACTGTCTCGCAGCCAGCCATGCTCTTTTTGACAATGCGGTCCCGCTCTACTGCAAGTCTATGGGGATGCTGCAGAGCCGAGTGGGACTGCACTGTCAAAAATGTGCGTTCTGGATGCTTTTCCCACTCTATCTATGGCAGAGCAAGCATCTAGAACACATGAATTCTCTCCAGGAATGTTTGCACATTGCGTTCTGCTGAATGCGTCTCAGAACGCAGCTTTTTCGGCTGCGTTCTGAGACGCACACGCAGTGACTTACACGCTGCGGAATAGAATGCAACGTGCGCACACAGCCTTTCAGTACCCAAAACATTGTGCCAAGCTTGAGCTTCTGGTGGCACACACCAAGTAAATTGATAAGTGAGCTCTCCCTGCTACATTAATGCCGGTTTAAGCATATTGTGGCTCAGAATGGATGGGGCCATTAGGATTTGGGAGCGCGCAGATTTTAAATTCGAAGAGGCAACGTCATTTTTACAGCGCCTTTCTCCTGTCTGCAATGTGGAAACTATTTCTGCTGCAAAATGACGGACCTTAGTGAGGGCTTGATTTTATGGACTTGGTGGAAGACTTTCATGGTAAAATTTCGGAGTACAAAATATTTTGCCTTTAAAGGGAAGGAATCATCCCCCAAAAAAAATGTTTTCAACAATTCAAAAATATGTAAAGTATTAACTTTTATTTTTTTTAATATCAGCATTTATTTAATGGAGTAAAATATGAAACATATTTTTTTTTATATTTTCCACTTTTAAAAACTATGGGGAGCAGCTGCAGAAATTTGCCATGACAACCTAGTGTACTGCCGTCTCGTATTATAACTGCAGTTAATGTGAGCTGGATCTGCTCTCATGTGTCAGAAATCATAACTCTCCTAACCATCTGGGCATTTGCAAAAGGATAAAGGCTCGTAGGCACGTACATGCTGAAATTTCTGCAGCGATTTGACAGCGCATGTGCGCTTCAAATCACTGCAGAAACACTGCGTAATGGATGCACTGTATCTGCAGAATAGATGCCGATTTCATGCGCTATGGATGCTGCCCCCACCATAGACAGAGTGGGAGCTGCATCCAAAACGCACAAATAATTGACATGCTGCATTTTTGAACGCACGGATTTGGGTCAAAATTTTAGCATCCAAATCGCTGCGTTCAAAAAAGCAACGTGAGCACAGATTATGCACAATCTTCATAGATTGTGCAGGGGACGCAGGATGCATGCATTTACGCTGCAGTGCTCAACGCAGCGTAAATGCATGATATTACGCAACGTGCGCACGAGCCCTTAAGGGAGGGTGGCCTTTAGGATCATAATGTGAAGCCATTTTGTTGGTGACTGTAAAGTGATATTGACCTATAGATAGAGACATCAAGAATAGCTGACAGCACAGATAATGTTAGGCCCCATGGGCACACTGCAATTTTTAGGCTATGTCCGCACGTTGCGTTTTCACCTGTGTTTTGAGCAGCAGCGTTTTCATGCCAAAAGGCATGCGTTTTGCGTTTCCATAATAGTCTATGGAAAATGTCAAAATTCTGTGCGCACTATTCATTTTCAAACGAAGCGTTTAATTTGCATAAATTGTGGTAAAAAACATGCGTTCAAAGAAGCAGCATGTCAATTGTTTTTGCCATTTCTGCAGCGTTTTGCTAACATTGAAGTCAATGAGAAGTAGCAAAAAGCAACAAACATCAAAATTCCAGCGTTTTACCTGCTTTTTAGCTGCAGAAACACTGCGTTTTTGATTACAAAAACGCATGCTCTTCAGACAATAAAATAATGGAATAATATGTTCCTTTACACATACACATAGTCCGACAATTAAATCAAAGAAAATTATGTTTATTTTTAAATTTTTGTCAAAAATATTATATTACAGCTATAATTTCATGAAATTAACTATTTTCTTTAAGAATTCTAAATTTATATATTTTTTCCTTTTTTTCTCTTTTCTCCTTCTGATTGACTTTTTAAACTTTATTAATCAGTGTCTTGATGTTCAAAACGCATCTGTCAAAACGCAAGGGAAAAAGCGCTAAAAACGCATCAAATACGTGGTAAATACGCATGCGTTTTTAGCGCTAATTTTAAGAAAAAGGCAACTTTGGCTTAATCAATTAAAGCCAAAACGTGCGTTTAGAACTGCAAGTAGGACGACGCAACGTGCGGACATGGCCTAAGGCTGCGACCACACTTTGCGCTTCCACCTGCGGTTCCATTGCTTTTTGGTTGCGTTTACAGAAGCACCTTTTTCATGCCAAAATGCATGCGTTTCCATTAAAACCAATGGAAAAAGTTGTTTTCCCCGACCGCACTTTGCGTTTCAAAACGCAAGTAAAAATTTGCATATTTTGTGGCAAAAACCATGCGTTCAAAGAAGCAGCATGTCAATTGTTTTTGTCATTTCTACAGCGTTTTGCTAACATTGAAGTCAATGAGAAATGGCAAAAACCAACAATCAAGCAAATTCCTGCGTTTTACCTGCTTTTGCAGTGCAGAAAACATGCGTTTTGACTTCAAAATAATGATTTCATATGTCCCTTTACACACACACATAGTCCGACAATTAAAATTTAGAATTTTAATAAATTATTACATTTTTTCCATTAAATATCATATTACCGCTATAATTTCATTATATTAATCTATTTTCATTATATTTTGCAAAAATATAGAATTCTTTATTTTTTCCAATTTTTTCATTGAGTTTGACTATTTAAACTTTATTTAGCAGTGTCATGATGTTCAAAACGCATCTATCAAAACGCAGGTGGAAAAGCATGCAAAAAGCGCAGAAAACGTATCAAAAATGCGGTAAATACGCATGCGTTTTCAGCGCTAAATATCTGAAGAAGGCAACTTTGGTCAAATCAATTAAGGCCAAAACGTGCGTTCTGAACTGCAAGTAGGAGAACGCAAAGTGCGGTCGCAGCCTTAATGCGTTTTTGGTGCAGTTTGTGGTGAAATTTTAGTCACTACAAACTGCATGCTTTTCCTTCCCCAGAAAAGTCAATGAGATTTGAGATTTGCTGTGTGCACGTTGCTTTTTTTTTTTGTCTGCAGTTTTGTGGTGACAACAAAACTGCAGCATGTCAATTCTTTTTGCATTTTCCCTGCATTTTTCACCCATTGGTGTTAACAAAATGCATAGAAAAACGCATGGTCAAAAGAAGGGAATTTTGTTACTTACCGTAAATTCCTTTTCTTCTAGCTCCAATTGGGAGACCCAGACGATTGGGTGTATAGCTACTGCCTCCGGAGGCCACACAAAGTATTACACTAAAAAGTGTAAGGCCCCTCCCCTTCTGCATATACACCCCCCGTGGGATCACGGGCTCCTCAGTTTTAGTGCAAAAGCAAGAAGGAGGAAAGCCAATAACTGGTTAAACAAATTCAATCCGAAGGAACATCGGAGAACTGAAACCATTCAACATGAACAACATGTGTACCCGAAAAAAACAAAAATCCCGAAGGAAACAGGGCGGGTGCTGGGTCTCCCAATTGGAGCTAGAAGAAAAGGAATTTACGGTAAGTAACAAAATTCCCTTCTTCTTCGGCGCTACATTGGGAGACCCAGACGATTGGGACGTCCAAAAGCAGTCCCTGGGTGGGTAAATTAATACCTCAAGTTAGGGCCGTAAAACAGCCCTTCCCTACATGGAGGCAACCGCCGCCTGCAGGACTCTTCTACCTAGGCTGGCATCCGCCTAAGCGTAGGTATGCACCTGATAATGCTTGGTGAAAGTGTGCAGACTCGACCAGGTAACTGCCTGGCACACCTGCTGAGCCGTAGCCTGGTGCCGTAATGCCCAGGACGCACCCACGGCTCTGGTAGAATGGGCCTTCAGCCCTGAGGGAACCGGAAGCCCAGCAGAACGGTAGGCTTCAAGAATTGGTTCCTTGATCCATCGAGCCAGGGTGGATTTGGGAGCCTGCGACCCTTTACGCTGACCAGAGTCAGGTACAAAGAGTGCATCCGAGCGGAAATGTAGATTCTGAGTGCTCTCACCAGATCCAACAAATGCAAATCCATTTCATATCGATGAACTGGATGAGGACAAAAGGAAGGTAAGGAGATATCCTGATTGAGATGAAAGGGGGATACCACCTTAGGGAGAAACTCCGGAATCGGGCGCAGCACTACCTTGTCTTGGTGAAACACCAGGAAGGGAGCTTTGGCTGACCGCGCTGCTAGCTCGGACACTCTCTGAAGAGATGTGACCGCTACCAGAAAGGCCACTTTCTGTGAAAGTCGAGAAAGTGAAACATCCCTCAGAGGCTCGAGGGACGGCTTCTGGAGAGCAATTAGTACCCTGTTCAGATCCCATGGGTCTAACGGCCTCTTGTACGGAGGGACAATGTGACAAACCCCCTGCAGGAACGTGCGTACCTGAGGACGTCGTGCTAGGCGCTTCTGAAAGAATACAGACAGCGCTGGGACTTGTCCTTTAAGGGAGCCGAGCGACAAACCTTTTTCCAAACCAGATTGCAGGAAGGAAAGAAAAGTAGGCAATGCAAATGGCCAGGGAGACACTCCCTGAGCAGAGTACTAAGATAAGAATATCTTCCACGTCCTGTGGTAGATCTTGGCAGACGTCGGCTTCCTAGCCCGTCTCATGGTGGCAATGACGTCTTGAGATAATCCTGAAGACGCTAGGATCCAGGACTCAATGGCCACACAGTCAGGTTCAGGGCCGTAGAATTCAGATGGAAAAACGGCCCTTGGGACAGTAAGTCTGGCCGGTCTGGTAGTGCCCACGGTTGGCCGACCGTGAGATGCCACAGATCCGGGTACCACGACCTCCTCGGCCAGTCTGGGGCGACGAGGATGGCGCGGCGGCAATCGGAGCTGATCTTGCGTAGCACTCTGGGCAACAGTGCCAGAGGGGGAAACACATAGGGTAGCTGGAACTGCGACCAATCCTGAACTAAGGCGCCTGCCGCCAGAGCTCTTTGATCGTGAGACCGCGCCATGAAAATCGGAACCTTGTTGTTATGCCGAGACGCCATTAGGTCGACGTCCGGCATCCCCCAGCGGCTACAGATTTCCTGAAACACGTCCGGGTGAAGAGACCATTCCCCTGCGTCCATACCCTGGCGACTGAGGAAGTCTGCTTCCCAGTTTTCTACGCCCGGGATGTGAACTGCGGATATGGTGGATGCTCTGTCTTCCACCCACATCAGAATCCGCCGGACTGCCTGGGAGGCTTGCCGACTGCGTGTTCCGCCTTGGTGGTTGATGTATGCCACCGCTGTGGAGTTGTCCGACTGAATTCGGATCTGTTTGCCTTCCAGCCACTGCTGGAAGGCTTGCAGGGCAAGATACACTGCCCAGATTTCCAGAACATTGATCTGAAGGGTGGACACTTGCTGAGTCCACGTACCCTGAGCCCTGTGGTGGAGAAAGACTGCTCCCCACCCTGACAGACTCGCGTCTGTCGTGACCACCGCCCAGGATGGGGGTAGGAAGGACTTTCCTTTTGACAATGAGGTGGGAAGAAGCCACCACTGAAGAGAGTCCTTGACCGTCTGAGAAAGGGAGACGTTCCTGTCTAGGGACGTTAACTTCCCATCCCATTGGCGGAGAATGTCCCATTGCAGTGGACGCAGATGAAACTGCGCGAAAGGGACTGCCTCCATTGCTGCTACCATCTTCGCTAGGAAGTGCATGAGGCGTCTTAAGGGGTGTGACTGGCCTTGAAGGAGAGACTGCACCCCCGTCTGTAGTGAACGCTGTTTGTCCAGCGGAAGCTTCACTATCGCTGAGAGAGTATGAAACTCCATGCCAAGATATGTCAGCGATTGGGTCGGGGTCAGAATTAACTTTGAAAAGTTGATGATCCACCCGAAACTCTGGAGAGTCTCCAGCGCAACGTTCAGGCTGTGTTGGCATGCCTCTTGAGAGGGTGCCTTGACAAGTAGATCGTCCAAGTAAGGGATCACAGAGTGACCCTGAGAGTGCAGGACTGCAACCATTGCTGCCATGACCTTGGTGAAAACCCGTGGGGCTGTCGCCAGACCGAAGGGCAGGGCTACGAACTGAAGATGCTCGTCTTCTATAACGAATCGTAGCAAACGCTGGTGCTCTGGAGCAATCGGCACGTGGAGATAAGCATCCTGATGTCTATTGATGCTAGGAAATCTCCTTGAGACATTGAGGCAATGACGGAGCGGAGGGATTCCATCCGGAACCGCCTGGTTTTCATGTGCTTGATGAGCAGTTTTAGGTCCAGAACGGAACGGAAAGAGCCGTCCTTTTTTGGCACCACAACCAGATTGGAGTAAAAACCGTGACCTTGTTCCTGCAGAGGAACAGGGATTACCACTCCTTCTGCCTGCAGAAGAGCATCGGCTCGGTCGGGAGGTGGGGAAGTTCTGAAGAATCGAGCCGGAGGACGAGAACAGAACTCTATCCTGTACACGTGAGACAAAATGTCTCTCACCCACCGTTTTTTGACCTGTGGCAGCTAAATGTCGCCAAAGCGGGAGAGTCTGCCACCGACCGAGGATGCGGAGAGAGAGGGCTGAAAGTCATGAGGAAACCGCCTTGGTAGCGGTACCTCCGGCTGCCTTCTTTGGGCGTGATTGAGCCCGCCAGGAATCTGAGCCCCTCTGAGCCTTTTGAGTCCTTTTGGACGAGGAAAACTGGGACCTGCCCGAGCCTGGAAAGTACCGAAACCTCGACTGTCCTTTCCTCTGTTGGGTTTTGTTTGATCTGGGCTGGTGTAAGGAAGAATCCTTATCCTTGGACTGTTTAAAGATTTCATCCAATCGCTCACCAAACAGTCTGTCACCAGATAATGGCAAACTGGTTAAGCACTTTTTGGAAGCAGAATCTGCCTTCCATTCCCTTAACCACAAGGCTCTGCGTAAAAACCACGGAGTTGGCGGACGCCACTGACGTACGGCTCGTAGAGTCCAGGACAGCATTAATAGCGTAAGTCGCAATGCAAACATATGCGAGGTTAAGGACGCCACCTGCGGCACAGATGTACGTGTGACAGTGTCCACCTGCGCAAGACCAGCTAAAATAGCTTGGAGTGCCCATACGGCTGCGAATGCCGGAGCAAACGACACGCCGATAGCTTCATAGACAGATTTCAACCAGAGGTCCATCTGTCTGTCAATGGCATCTTTAAGTGAAGTCCCATCTTCCACTGCAACTATGGATCTAGCCGCAAGCCTGGAGATTGGGGGATCCACCTTTGGACACTGGGTCCAGCGCTTGACCACGTCAGGGGGAAAGGGATAACGTGTATCCTTAAGACGTGTGGAGAAACGCTTGTCTGGATAAGCGTGGTGTTTCTGGACTGCTTCTCTGAAGTCAGAGTGGCCCAAAAAAGTACTGAATTTACGCTTGGGATACCTGAAATGGAATTTCTCCTGCCGCGAAGCTGACTCCTCCACTGGAGGGGCTGAGGGAGAAATATCCACCAGTCTATTGATGGACGCTATGAGATCATTCACCATGGCGTCACTATTAGGAGCATCCAGATTGAAAACGGTCTCAGGATCAGAATCCTGATCAGCTACCTCTGCCTCATCATACAGAGAATCCTCTCGCTGAGACCCTGACCAGTGTGTGAAGTCGAGGGTCTCTCCCAGCGAGCTCGCTTAGGCTGCTGGGACTGTCGTCCGTGCAGAGCCTTCAGCCTGGGATGTATGGGACCCCCTTGGAGCACGTATTAGTTCCAACTGAGGGAGACCGGGGGGCATTGATTCAACAGTGCCCATTGTCTGAGTCACCGGCCTGGACTGCAAAGTTTCTAGAATCTTGGTCATAGTCCCAGACATTTTATCAGCAAAAAACTGCAAACTCTGTCCTCTGGACAGTTTCACAGGTGGCTCTCTCTGGGCCACCACTAGCAGAGACTCTACCCAATGGGGGTTAGTGGAACCTGCCGGTAAAACAGCCTCACATGCGGTACAGACAGCATAGAAAGCCTGTGCCTTGGCACCCTTGCTTTTCTGCGGACGACATACTGTTGTCTCCTCAGAGCAATCTAGGGGTATATAGCCAAGAAGCGACCGTACAGTGCAAATATAGGTACAAGCATAAAGTACACAAAACACTGTGGCACTAGTGGGGTCAGCACCAAGGTGCTGCTTACCGCCCGCTTAAGCGGGTGTGTGGTCGCCAGAATCCCTTGACCGGGTCTCCCAGAGCCTGTGTCCGTTCTCCAGCTTAGACTGCATGCAGGAATGGCTGCCGGCGTCCTGTGAAGAGGGGCGGGCCGTGGGCGTGCCCCAGACAAAGAGCGGGAAACTGGCGTCCCACTGTGCCCAGTGAGGGGGCTGGAGTATGTAAATAAGACTCCAGCCCTCGGTGCTGACCATTGTACAGCGTCTCGCCCCTTCCCTGACTGGCAGGCCCGGGGGCGGGAAGGAAACGAAACTAGGCCGCAAAAGCCGGGGACTCGATTTATAAGCGCTGCCGTCGTAAAAGCACGGTCAGCGCGGAAGTCCCCGGCGCACCACAAGTCTCATCCGCGCCGCAGCTTCTAGCAGCGGCCGGCGCGGCCGTTTCCCACACATTAACTCACTCAGCTAAGCTGCAGTGAGTATAGCCCCAGCGCGCAGCGCTGTTGTCCCCGGCGCACTAACACACCCAGCATGCTGGTGTGTGTGTGCGTGGTCTGTACGGGGACACAGAGTACCTTAACGTTGCAGGGCCTTGTCCCTGACGATACTCAGCTCCATTCCAGCAGGATCTCCGGGTCTGTGGATGGAGCCCGGCCTCAGAGCCTGGAGGCCGGTAAGATCCCACTTCACCCAGAGCCCTCAGAGGGATGGGGAAGGATGCAGCATGTGGGCTCCAGCCTCCGTACCCGCAATGGGTACCTCAACCTTAACAAACACCGCCGACAAAAGTGGGGTGAGAAGGGAGCATGCTGGGGGCCCAAGTATGGGCCCTCTTTTCTTCCATCCGACATAGTCAGCAGCTGCTGCTGACTAAACAGTGGAGCTATGCGTGGATGTCTGACCTCCTTCGCACAAAGCATAAAACTGGGGAGCCCGTGATCCCACGGGGGGTGTATATGCAGAAGGGGAGGGGCCTTACACTTTTTAGTGTAATACTTTGTGTGGCCTCCGGAGGCAGTAGCCATACACCCAATCGTCTGGGTCTCCCAATGGAGCGCCGAAGAAACACATTTTTTGATGCATTGTTTTGGCCACAGGGGGCATTTTTGTGGCTATGACAAAACTGCAGCATGCGGACATGCGCTAAGTTGGTACTGCTCGCTGTATCATACGCAGACTGTATGACTTGCTGTGATTAGATAAGCAGAGGATAACACACTCTGGGATTACACACAAGGCTCAATGGAGTGTATCACACAGGATGGGATTAGAAATACGCAGTATCTAATGTATATAAACAAAAAAGGATAAGAAGCCAACTCACTAATCCAGTGTAATGAATAAAATATATTTTATGATTAGAAATGGAAAAAATAAACTTCTCTGAATGTCATGGCGGAGTACGGCTCTGTTCACATTGCAGATTCTGACGCTCCGCCCGATGGTTTCTCTGGTGTCTGGGATCAACACATGCAGACTTGGGCATCGATCTGCTGTGTGCTGATTCATAGGCAGGCTAGCAAGAGTTAATCTCTGCTGATCTGCTTGCTCCTTTAACCCTTTAGTGACGGAGCTAATTTTCACCTTAATGACCAGACCAAATTTTGCAATTCTGACCAGTGTCACTTCATGAGGTTATAACTCTGGAACGCTTCAACGGATCCCGGTGATTCTGAGATTGTTTTTTCGTCACATATTGGACTTCATGTTAGTACCAAATTTAGGACAATATTTTTTGTGTTTATTTATGAAAAAAATTGAATATTGGCAAAAATTTTGAAAATTTAGCAATTTTCAACTTTTGAATTTTTATACCGTTAAACCAGAGATTTCTGTGACACAAAATAGTTAATAAATAACATTTCCCACATGTCTACTTTACATCAGCACAATTTTGGAAACAAAATTTTTTTTTGTTAGGAAGTTAGAAGAGTTCAAAGTTTATCAGCAATTTCTCATTTTTACATCAAAATTTACAAAACCAGTTTTTTAGGGACCACATCACATTTGAAGTGACTTCAATAGGCCTAGATGACAGAAAATACCCAAAAGTGACACCATTCTAAAAACTGCACCCCCCAAAGTACTCAAAACCACATTCAAGAAGTTTATTAACCCTTCAGGTGCTTCACATGAACAAAAGCAATGTGGAATGAAAAAAAGCAAAAATTAAATTTTACCTAAAAATGTTGCTCTAACCCAAATGTATTCACTTTTAGAAGAAATAACACAACAAAATGGACCCCAAAACTTGTTCCCCACTTTCTTATGAGCGCGCCGATACCCCACATGTGGTCAGAAACCTCTGTTTGGACAAATGGGAGGGCTCGGAACAGAAGGAGCAATATTTGAATTTTAGAAAGCAAATTTGGCTGAAATAGATTGTGGGCACCATGTTGCATTTACAGGTCCGCTAAGGTACCTAAACAGAAGAAATCCCTCACAAGTGACACCATTTTGGAAACTAGACCCCTCAAGGCTTCTATCTAGGGGTATAGTGAGCATTTTAGATCCACAGGTACTTCACAGATTTTGTTAACGTTACGTTGTCATATTGAAAATTTTAATAATTTTCTCAAAAATGTTGCTTTAGCATCAATTTTCTCACTTTTTCAAGAGGTAATTCCAAAAATTTGACCTCAAGGTTTGTTAACCACTTTTTTATGAGCGCGGTGATACCTCACATGTGGTCTGAAACCTTTGTTTGGACAAATGGGAGGGCTTGGAACGAAAGGAGCAATATTTGAATTTTAGAAAGGAAATTTGCCTGAAAAAGATTGCGAGCACCATGTCGCATTTGGAGGTCCCCTAAGGTACCTAAACAGCAGAAACCCCGCACAAGTGACCCCATTTTGGAAACTAGGCCCCTCAAGGAATTTATCTAGATGTTTGGTGAGTACCCTGAACCCTCAGGTGCTTCACAGAATTTTATAACGTTGAGCCATGAAAAAAAAAAAATAAAATTTTACCACAAAATTGTTATTTCAACCAGGTAGCTTTTTTTTTTACAAGAGTAAAAGGAAAAAATTCAGCATAACATTTATTGTGCAATTTCTCCTGAGTTTGGCGATACCTTATATGTGGTGGAAATCAACTGTTTGGGCGCATGGCAGGGCTCGGAAGGGAAGGAGTGCCATTTGACTGCAAAATTGGCTGGAATCAATAGCGGACGCCAGGTTGCATTTGGAGAGCCCCTGAGGTGCCTAAACAGTGGCGGTCCCCCACAAGTGACTTCATTCTGGAAACAAGACACCTCAAGGCTTTTATCTAGGTGTATAGTGAGCAGTTTGAATCCACGAGTACTTCACAGAATTTGATAAGCTTAGATTGCCATATTGAAAATTTTCATTTTTTTCACAAAACTGTTGCTTTAGCATCAAATTTCTCACTTTTTCAAGAGACAACAACAAACCGTGGACCCCACAGGTTGTTATCCAATGTCTTATGAGCACAGGGATACCCCACATGTGGCCAAAAACCTCTGTTTGGATAAATGGGAGGGCTTGGAATGGAGGGAGCACCATTTGAATTCTGGAAAACTTGAAATAAATTGCGGGCACCATGTCACATTAGCAGGGCCCCTTGGGTACCTATACAGCAGAAACCCCCCACAAGTGACCCCATTTTGGAAACTGGATTTTATTCAGGAGTATAGTAAGCATTTTGAATCCACAGGTACTTCACAAAAATGTTGCTGTAGCAACAAATGTCTCACTTTTAGGCTATGTGGCCATGATCCAGCGACACGGCGTCTAGTACACAGTGTCAGCCTCCTGCAGAGATGTGAGTGTTGTCCACGGGAGAACGCAGCTGCCCATGCCCACGATTTGGGTTTAGGCCGCTGTGGAGCTCTATGCTACCTGCAGAGAACACTCATCTCCGCAGCATAAATTGACATGCTGAGGCTCGGGAAGCTGCGCCACAGGTCGGTTTATGCTGCGGAGAAAAGAAGCACATTGGGCATGAGATTTCTAAAAATCCTTCCACTGTGCTTCTACTGCACAACGCAGCGTTATGGACACAGGGAAAACACTCTGCACCCAAAACGCTGCAAACCCTGATTGTGGGCACACAGCCTAAAATGCTACAATGGATGAATGGATAGATGTCAAATAAATATAACGTCCCACCCCCTGCATATTCTAAGCTGGCGCCCTTTAGTGCCTTTCATGTGGCACTAAAGGGTGCCTAGCCTTGTATTTAGCCCCCCCAAAAAATTAATAATTAAAATAAACGACGTGGGGTCCCCCCTATTTTTGATAGCCAGCTAGGGTAAAGCAGACAGCTGTAGCCTGCAAACCACAGCTGACAGCTTCACCTTGTCTGGTGATCAATTTGGAGGGCTCCCCAGGCGTTTTTTTAAAAAAAAACAAAACGTGGGGTCCCCCCCAAATTAGATCACCAGCCAAGGTGAAGCGGACAGCTGGGGTCTGGTATTCTCAGGGTGGGAAGAGCCATGGTTATTGGACTCTTCCCAGCCTAAAAATAGCAGGCCGCAGCCGCCCCAGAAGTGGCGCATCCATTAGATGCGCCAATCCTGGCGCTTCGCCCCAGCTCATCCCGCGCCCTGGTGCGGTGGCAGACGGGGTAATATATGGGGTTGATACCAGCTGTAATGTCACCTGGCATCAAGCCCTGGGGTTAGTGATGTCACGGCATCTGAACAGATACCCGACATCACTAACCCAGTCAGTAATAGAAAAAAAAAAAGACAAAAAAAAAATTTATTTGAAAAAACACTCCCCGAAACATTCCTCTTTTACCAATTTATTGAAAATAAAGAAATTCCGGTCGCTGTAATCCATTTTGGAGGTCCCACGCCGACTCTGGATCTTCTAGAATATGGGGGGCACGTTCAGGGAACGTATCCCCCATTTTCTGGAAGAGCAAGCTCTCCATGAGCAGTGTGGGTGCAGTAATCTGAGAATACTGCACTCACACTGCCCCGGTCCAACCTAGGGCAGAGTGACCTGCAGTAACCTCATTCCAGAATATGAGGGGCACGCTCACAGAACGTACCCCCCATTTTCTGGAACAGCAGTCTCTCCATGTGAGGAGTGTGACTGCAGATTACCGCACTCACCCTCCCCCGGTCCACAGTGGAGTAGCTTGTGCAGTTGCGACGTCAGCAGGATCCCTGCTTGCAGGGATCCAGCTGACAGCCGCTGTCTGCGCATGCGCCGCCAGCATTGAAGAAGGAGGCGGCGATCGCGGGCCCGGAGCACCAGCAGCCAGGTAACGTATAACCGGGGGCTGGGGGGGGGTGACGGGGGGTGACCTAGTGGGACCTGGGGACACCTTTCTGCCGCATGTGACGTGTCACATGCGGCAGAAAGAGCAGAATGAAGGCGGCCGCGCGCTGTGCGCCGCCATCTTCCACGCTCCGGAGGGGGGAGGGGGGTGGTGGCTCTGGAGAACCGGAGGGGGCTCCGGTGACCAGAGGGCTCCGGTGGACCGGAGGAGGGGTCAGGGGGAGGACATTTCCCTCCGATCTGAAATGTTTGATCATTTCAGATCGGAAGGAAATGACTGCAGAGCCGGCGCCGGCGGCAGTTTTCTGTGCGCTTCGGCGCCATTTTGGATGTCCGGTGGGGGTAGGGGTGGGGGGACTCTCCGGTACCGGGGGCTTTGGGGGCACTAGGGGGTTAGATTTCTTTCTCATCTGACATGTTTGATCATGTCAGATGAAAAAGAAATCAGTTTTACCGGCCATTTCTTTTTTTTTCATGTGTTCGTCGGTATACAGTGTATACCGCCGATCACATGATCGGGGTCCAAAAAAAACACCCCGATTCATAATCTGGGGGGTCTCAGCTACCCCCGGTAGCTGAAACCCCCGAGATTTTCGGTCGCTGGGGGGCGCTACAGGGTTTTTTCGGGCCGCCGCTTTAAAGCGGCGGAACAGAATAAGTACCCTGTTTTGCCGCCGCTTTAAGTCGTACGGCCGTCGTTATGAGGTTAAATAATAAATAACTGTATATGTCAGTTGCTAGGGTATACTGTATAAATATGACTGTTAGATTGCATCTACAGGTTAAACAATATGGTTATTGCCGTGATAGCTGTAGTACTCGGTGTTGCCCTAGATCAGGGGTGGGGAACCATTTTTCTGCCGGGGGTCATTTGGAAATTTCTACCAACCTTCGGGGGCCGCACAAAATTATCAACTTGAAAATTACCCCAATATATTTGGTCAAACAATTAACTCACTGTGGGGCTGGAGCTTGTACTCTTTGGTGCAGCTGTAATATTAGGCGATATTGATCTTGTTGCTTTTCACAACTGCTTTTCCAGGTTTCAGTTGGCTGGGACTGCTGTATATACATCACAGGGGAGGGTTGGGAGGAATATAGATCACTGGGGAGGCTGGGGGCATAGACATCACTGGGGGGTACATACATCACTGGGGGATACATACATCATTGATGGGGAGCACAAACATAGCTAGGGGGGCATAAACATTGCTGGGGAGGGCTGGGCGGAATATACATCACTAGGGAAGCAGCAGGGCATAGACGTCACTGGGGGTATATACACATCACTGGGATACACAGACATAGCTGGGGGGCACAAACATTGCTGGGGTTATATAAATAGCCGGGGGCAAACAGCCCTGGGGGATGCCGGAGGGACACAGACAGCCCTGGGGGCACAGAGAATGATGGGAGAGGCTGGAGGCACAGACAAATCAGGGGGACGCTGGGGGCACAGATGGCACAGAGAAGGATGGGAGAGGCTGAAGGCACAGACAGAACTGGGAGAGGCTCCGGGCACAGATATCACTGGGGAGACTGAGGGGGGCACAGATCACTGGGGAGACTAGGGGGACACAGATCATTAGGGGGGCATAGATCACTGGGGAGACTGGGGGGGGCACAGAACACTGGGGGGGCACAGATCACTGGGGAGACTGGGGGGCACAGGTCACTGGGGAGACTGGGGGTAGGCACAGAACACTGGGGGGGGCACAGATTACTGGGGAGACTGGGGGGCACAGATCACTGGGGGGGGCACAGATCACTGGGGAGCACAGATCACTGGGGAGACTGGGGGGCACAGATCACTGGGGGGGCACAGATCACTGGGGAGCACAGATCACTAGGGAGACTGGGGGGCACAGATCACTGGGGAGACTGGGGGGGCACAGAACACTGGGAGGGGGCACAGATCACTGGGGAGACTGGGCGGAGGCACAGAACACTGGGGGGGGCACAAATCACTGGGGAGACTGGGGGGGGGGCACAGAACACTGGGGGGGGCACAGAACACTGGGGGGGCACAGATCACTGGGGAGACTGGGGGGCACAGATCACTGGGGAGACTGTGGGGCACAGATCACTGGGGAGACTAGGGGAGCACAGATCATTAGGGGGGCATAGATCACTGGGGAGACTGGGGGGGCACAGAACACTGGGGGGGGCACAGATCACTGTGGAGACTGGGGGGCACAGGTCACTGGGGAGACTGGGGGGAGGCACAGAACACTGGGGGGGGGCACAGATTACTGGGGAGACTGGGGGGCACAGATCACTGGGGGGGCACAGATCACTGGGGAGCACAGATCACTGGGGAGACTGGGGGGAACAGATCACTGGGGAGCACAGATCACTGGGGAGACTGGGGGGCACAGATCACTGGGGAGACTGGGGGGGCACAGAACACTGGGAGGGGGCACAGATCACTGGGGAGACTGGGGGGAGACACAGAACACTGGGGGGGCACAAATCACTGGGGAGACTGGGGGGGGCACAGAACACTGGGGGGGCACAGAACACTGGGGGGGGGGGCACAGATCACTGGGGAGACTGGGGGGCACAGATCACTGGGGAGACTGGGGGGCACAGAACACTGGGGGGGCACAGATCACTGGGGAGACTGGGGGGCACAGATCACTGGGGAGCACAGATCACTGGGGAGACTGGGGGGCACAGATCACTGGGGGGGCACAGATCACTGGGGAGCACAGATCACTGGGGAGACTGGGGGGCACAGATCACTGGGGAGACTCGGGGGGCACAGAACACTGGGAGGGGGCACAGATCACTGGGGAGACTGGGCGGAGGCACAGAACACTGGGGGGGGGCACAAATCACTGGGGAGACTGGGGGGGGCACAGAACACTGGGGGGGGCACAGAACACTGGGGGGGGCACAGAACACTGGGGGGGCACAGATCACTGGGGAGACTGGGGGGCACAGATCACTGGGGAGACTGAGGGGCACAGATCACTGGGGAGACTAGGGGAGCACAGATCATTAGGGGGGCATAGATCACTGGGGAGACTGGGGGGGCATAGATCACTGGGGAGACTGGGGGGCACAGATCACTGGGGAGCACAGATCACTGGGGAGACTGGGGGGCACAGATCACTGGGGGGGCACAGATCACTGGGGAGCACAGATCACTGGGGAGACTGGGGGGCACAGATCACTGGGGAGACTCGGGGGGCACAGACCACTGGGAGGGGGCACAGATCACTGGGGAGACTGGGCGGAGGCACAGAACACTGGGGGGGGGCACAAATCACTGGGGAGACTGGGGGGCACAGATCACTGGGGAGACTGTGGGGCACAGATCACTGGGGAGACTAGGGGAGCACAGATCATTAGGGGGGCATAGATCACTGGGGAGACTGGGGGGGCACAGAACACTGGGGGGGTCACAGATCACTGGGGAGACTGGGGGGCACAGGTCACTGGGGAGACTGGGGGGAGGCACAGAACACTGGGGGGGCACAGATTACTGGGGAGACTGGGGGGCACAGATCACTGGGGGGGCACAGATCACTGGGGAGCACAGATCACTGGGGAGACTGGGGGGCATAGATCACTGGAGAGCACAGATCACTGGGGAGACTGGGGGGCACAGATCACTGGGGAGACTGGGGGGCACAGAACACTGGGAGGGGGCACAGATCACTGGGGAGACTGGGGGGAGACACAGAACACTGGGGGGGCACAAATCACTGGGGAGACTGGGGGGGGCACAAATCACTGGGGGGGCACAGAACACTGGGGGGGGCACAGAACACTGGGGGGGGCACAGAACACTGGGGGGGGCACAGATCACTGGGGAGACTGGGGGGCACAGATCACTGGGGAGACTGAGGGGCACAGATCACTGGGGAGACTAGGGGAGCACAGATCATTAGGGGGGCATAAATCACTGGGGAGACTGGGGGGGCACAGAACACTGGGGGGGGCACAGATCACTGGGGAGACTGGGGGACACAGGTCACTGGGGAGACTGGGGGGAGGCACAGAGCACTGGGGGGGTACAGATTACTGGGGAGACTGGGGGGCACAGATCACTGGGGAGCACAGATCACTGGGGAGACTGGGGGGCACAGATCACTGGGGAGCACAGATCACTGGGGAGACTGGGGGGCACAGATCACTGGGGAGACTGGGGGGGCACAGAACACTGGGAGGGGGCACAGATCACTGGGGAGACTGGGGGGAGACACAGAACACTGGGGGGGCACAAATCACTGGGGAGACTGGGGGGGGCACAGAACACTGGGGGGGCACAGAACACTGGAGGGGGGCACAGATCACTGGGGAGACTGGGGGGCACAGATCACTGGGGAGACTGGGGGGCACAGAACACTGGGGGGGCACAGATCACTGGGGAGACTGGGGGGCACAGATCACTGGGGAGACTGTGGGGCACAGATCACTGGGGAGACTGTGGGGGCATAGATCACTGGGGAGAAAGAGGGGCACAGAGAACTGGAGGTACAGAGCGCTGGGGGCACAGGCAGACCCGGATGAGCTTGGAGGTAGTTAGAGAACTGGGGAAGGCTGGGATCACTGAGCGCTGGAGGTGGCTGCGGGCACGGAGAGCTCTGCCGCCGGGCACAGAGAGGAGCAGCCGCCTTCGCCGCTGGGCACAGGGAGCCGCCGGGCACAGAGAGGAGCAGCCACCGCCGGGCACGGAACCGCCGCCGCAACCGCCGGGCACAGGGAGCCGCCGCCGCAACCGCCGGGCACAGGGAGCCACCGCCGCAACCGCTGGGCACAGGGAGCCGCTGCCGCAACCGCCGGGCACAGGGAGCCGCCGGCGCTGGGCACAGAGTGCTGCCCGGCACAGTAAGACCTGGGGGATGATTGGCAGTCAATCCTCTCCTTTTGATTTTAGCGCTCCTCACGCCGACCCCACCTACAAAGTATGTCCTCACGTAGGCAGTGCCAGCATGGGGACGTAGTCTTTCAGGTATAGGAAATGCAGCGTTCAGCATTGAACGCACTGTGTGGGGTTTTAAAGGGCCAGCAGCAAGTAATATGCGGCTGCCGCCCCAGCACTGCAGTCCCCGGGAATCAGCCCGGGGGCCGCAGAAAAAGTCGTTGCGGCCGCATACGGCTCGCGGGCCGGAGGTTCCCCACCCCTGCCCTAGATAGTAACTATTTCTGTCCCAGTCTCAGTCTGTATCTCTCGGTGTCTGTTTCTCTTTCTGTGTCTCTATCCCTTTGTCTGTCTCTTTCCCTGTCTGTCTCTATGTCTTTGTCTGTCTGTCTTTTTCCCTGTCTGTCTCTCTATCTCTTTTCCTATTTGTCTCTCTATCTCTTTCCCTGTTTCCCTGTCTGTCTCTGTACCTCTTTCCTTGTCTTTTTCTGTCTGTCTCTTTCCCTGTCTGTCTTTCCCTGTCTGTGTCTTTTTCTATCTTTTTGTCTGTCTGCCTCTTTGTCTGTGTCTATCTCCATCTGTCTGTCTCTTTGTCTGTCTTTTTGTCTGTCTCTTTCCCTGGCTGCATTGTGACACGCCAACATTCCATTCAAGGCATGGCTGCACATTCTTCTGAAGTTCTGGCTGCATTGTGTTCCCAGCTCCATTGACTTTAATGGAGACAGGTTTTTTGGTGAATAACTGTAAAGCATGGGGTTAAAATTTCCCCTCAAAACAGTTAATGACGTTCCCTGAGTCAAATGCGGATTCACACACACGTTGTTTTACATTTACACATGTATTTGTAACAAAGCTATTTGTCATTTATTCACATAGTCCTCATCTATGATTGCCGCCCCTTTATTTATTGTTGTGTACTTTTTTCTATTTTTAATCTCTTTACGTTGGATTTACAGATTAAAACAGCTGCAGTAAAGGGTACTTATTCCTTATCGCCAATAACAGCGGTAAGAAAAAAGTGAATTGCAACCCCCAGCGTCGGAAAATCTCTGGGGAGTCCTAGGCAATTACGATACTAGCAGTTTTTTCCTGCCCCCGGTCACGTCATCACCGTTATCTTACCTCGCACATGACATAATCAAACACATCAGATGGGAGATAAATGTCCTCCCCCGGTGTGGCCAAAGTCCACCCCTCCCCAGTCTCTCTCCTCTTCCTGATCTCCAAAAAGGCAGGCACATGAGTTGTGCATCTGTCACAAGCATCCTTCTCCGATTTCTGACATGTCAGATGAGACAGAAAAGTCCACCACAGGTCCCCACCTGTACCTTCTGCAGCAGTCCCCCGCGACCTCTCCTTCTGAAAAAAATGGCGGACTCATGCGCAGTGAGCCAGTTCTCAGACAGCTCTCTGCGAGCAAGGAGACTGAGCCCACTCCTCACATGACATGGAGTGCCTGCACTTCCAGAAAATGATGTATATGTTCGCTAAGCGTGCCACCTTATCATGGATGACAGAGTTGTTGTGGGGGTCTCCAAAAGGGATTACGGCAGACCAAATTTTTTTTTTCTTTTCAATAATTTGGTGAAAAAGGGAATGTGGCAGGGAGGGTTTTGTTGTCTTTATGTTCTTTATTACTAAAAGGGTTAGTAGACGCCTCAAAATTACTAACCCCTGGGCTTCATGCCAGCTGACATTACAGCTGGTATCAACCCCTTATATTACCCCGTTTGCCACCGTTCCAAGGCAACGGGATTAGCGGGGAGAAAGTGCCAGGACTGGCGCATCTAATGGATGCACCACTTCTGGGGAGGCTGCAGCCTGCTATTTATAGGCTCGGAAAGGCCAAATAAACATGGTCCTTCCTATGAATGCAAGACCCCAGCTGTCCGCTTTAGCTTGGCTGGTGGTAACCCAATTTTTGGGGGGACCCCATGTTTTTCTTTTTAATTATTTATAAATAAATAAATAAATAAATGAATGAATGAATGAATGAATGAACAGATTGGGGAGACCTCTGCCAGGTGAAGCTAGCTGCTAGCTTCAGTGTGCAAAACAAGAATGCCGCGGAGACACCATCACGTGTTTCTCAACGCTGGCAGGAAACTAGCCAGGTCTTTCACCGGGAAGGAACAACCACGGGAAGGGCAGTCTCCAGTCAAGGAAACCGCCTATACCAAAACATGATCTCCCCGAGGTTAACCATCTTTACCTATGTAGTCTTCTACTAGGCATTGCTCCCACTAGCCAGTTTCCTACTCCACATTGATGAGGGACAAATACCCCGAAACAGCTGTCTGTGGATGGATACCACGTTTTGGTATAGGCGGTTTCCTTGACTGGAGACTGCCCTTCCCATGGTTGTTCCTTCCCAGTGAAAGACCTGGCTAGTTTCCTGCCAGCGTTGAGAAACATGTGATAGTGTCTCCGCGGCATTCTTGTTTTGCATATTTTCCCAGGGGGCCTTGTTCTAGTGTCAAAGCGTTGAGAAACACGTGATGGTGTCCCCGCGGTGTTGGATGTTGATCTCCCCGAGGTCAACCATCTTTACCTATGTAGCTTCAGTGTGCAGGCTGCAGCCATCTACTTTACCCTAGCTGACTGTTAAAAATGGGGGGGACCCCACGTAATTTTTTTAAATTATCTATTTTTTGGCTAAATACAAGACTGAACACTCTTTTATGCCAGTGAAACAGTGCCAGCATAAAAAATATTTAGGAGAGTTGGACATTATACATGTGTTTGACATCTATCTATCCATCCTAGCTTTGTAGGCTGTATGTACACAATAAGCACCTTAACGACCGCCGATAAGCCTTTTAACGGGGGAAGTTAAGGGTACTTATTCCTTTGCGACGCTTTTTAACAGCCGCTCAGGAAAAAGGGTATAGCGCCTTCCAGTTTGGAAAATCACCAGGATTTTAGTTACCAGTGGTAGATGAGACACTGGAGATCACGATCCGAGTCGGTTTTTCTGGTCCCCGGTCACGTGATCGCCATTTCATACTGTATACCAGTGACCACGTGGACGTTAAGGCAGTGGCAGTAAAAAGATGATGAATCTTCCATTTGGTATAATCAAACATATCTAATGGGAGATAAATGTCCTCCTCAGTCCCCCGGTGTGCCCAAAGTCTCCTCCTCCCTGACCCCGTCTCCCTCCCGATGATCTAACATGGCTGCTGCTGCACGAGTGGTGTGCCTGCCGCATTCATCCTCCTCCTCTGATTTCTGTGCAATCTGACATGACAGATGGAACAGAAAGGTTTTCCCAGGTCACCCTATGTCAGGCTGCCACCCCTCTGGTCCTTCCGTACATGATGCAGCTCTGATCCCCCGTGACCCCTCCTTCGCCTTGTCTTCAGAAGAAATTGTGATGCCTCTGGACTAGTCAGGTCGTCACAGGGTACTGCACGCTCTTTATCTCCCAGTGTAGGGCTCAACCCCCCTTTGGTTCTTGGTTCCCAACTTGCAGCACTGCCTCCACCAGCATCTAAAAATCCTAATCACAACTCGCACCACACCCTGTCAGGAACACCAGTGGGCTGCTAAGCTGGAATAGGGCCGCCCACCTAGGGGTCAGGCAGGGAGGTGGGAGGTGACAAGTCAGAACAGTGGTAGCCCTCGAGCTGTGAGGAGCGCGAAGGAAGCTGGGAGTTGGAGCTCCCAGAGGAAAACGTAGATTGGGTTGCAGACGGTGGTCTGGACCCGGAGGAAGCGGAGACCCGGTCGCGGGAGATTGGGACTGGGTGCTGGCTTAGTCAAGGAGGACGGTCGGCAGCTGCAGTCCAATAGCCGGTCTGGGGCCAAAAGCACGTCGGGGTACTGGACCCTAGGTCAGGAAGAAGCTTCATGCAACCCGGCAATTAACCTGCGGAGGACAGGGCCTTTATGGACTGTTCCCATGAAGCTCAGAGATCGGAGGGCACTAGCGCAATGAGGGGGATAGGGCTTTCCAACCAAAGCAGCCCACAGAAATCCCAAGCGTGAGCTCCTGAGAGCAAGTGTGACGCCCTGGCCTATCAGGACGTCACAGGGTATTGTGCAGTCTTCCCTTATGCACAGTATCCACCTCCTCCTTGGTTATGTGTCCCCAGCTAAGTGGTGTTGTCAACAACAGTTAGTAAATCCTAGGAACACTCTGAACCACACCCAATAGACACACCAGTGGACGGCCTGAGTGGAATAGGGTCGCCAACTTGGGGGGGTTGGTTAAGGGGAGGTCAGGAGTGTCAGGAGCAGTTCAGAACAGAAGTAGATCCCAGTGAGAGAGGAGCTGGGGAGTGGGAGCTTCCAGAAGAGAAGTTGAGTAGTAGCTCTCGGTGAGAGAGGAGGTCAGGAGCTGGGCTCCTTGGAAGTCACTAGGTAACAGACGGTGGTCTGGACCTAGTAGGAGCTGGACTCCCGGTCGCATGGGGATCGTGATAAGGGGCACGGTACTGCCGAGGGAGCAGCCGGCGGCCTTGTACCATCTCCCGGGCCGGGCCCAGGGCACGACGGGGTACGTGGACCCTAGGTCAGGAAGGAGCTTCAGGCAACCTGACAATTAGCCCGACGAGAACGGAGCCTTCAAGATCCGCTCTCCACCCGCTCCAGAATCGGGGTACTAGCGCAACGAGGGGGATAGGACTTTCCACAAAACGGTCCAGAAAATCCCAAGCGTGAACCCTGAGAGCAAGCTCCCACAGTTAGCCATACTGCGGAGCAGGACCCGGCTAGTTTCAAGCTACCAGGACCACCAGAAAAGTGAACAAAGTGCCAAGAAGAAGGTTACAGACCATCAGACAGCACCACTGGGGACGGGACCCAAAATAGCTCCCCTCATTGGCAGCGGTGTACAGAACTTTGGTTTATCTGGTTGTCGGTGTCAGCTTTATGGACTGAGTGAGTACATAAGGGACCCCCTTCACTCCCCACGGCACTCCCCAAGCACTATCACTGAGTCCCGAGGCATCCCCCCTACCCGTGGAGGGTCCTAACATCTGGCTTCCCCCTGTCTTCACCCCCGGGTACTCCCAACAGCAGCAGTGGTACTCTCAGATTACCACAAACCACGGGTGGCGTCACGAACTATCACAATCCCCTATAAATACCCCCTTTTATTCGAGTGGCTGCACGACCCCCGGGTCCGGAGACCCATCGAGCCACTGCGGATCCGGATCCGAGCAGCCCGGCTGCTTCCACGGGGGCGGCACACAAGCTCCTCTGCTACCCATAGTAGGGAGCAGGGCACGGACAGCTCCAAGCTTACGGGCCACCTGAACACTTTCAATTCTGTGCACACAGGCAGGTTATGGACCACCAGGTAGTGCTGCAAGAGATGGAACCCAGACGAGCTCCTCCCAAGAGGGCAGCGACACCCAGAGACTTGGTTTACTACGTTGTCAGTGTCTGCTTTCCTTTTGAGTGAGTACCTGATTAACCACCGCTACCAGCAAGCCTGCGCTTCCCCTGCAATCCATCCCACCATCCATGGTCCCGGGGCCTTTCCCTACCCGTGGAGGGTAACGTTATCTGGCTGCCCCATTTTATCGCCCCGAGTACTCCCAACGGCAGCGGTGGTACTCCCTATTACCGCACACCACGGGTGGCATCACAAACTATCTAACTCCCCTGTAAATAAGCCCCCATCACGTTTCGGAGTGATCCCAAGCCCCCGGGTCCGGAGACCCTCGAGCCAAGAGTAGCGACACCCGGATCCGAGTGGTTCAATCGCTGCTGGGGCGGTACATGTCCGAGAAAAATGATGGCCGCATGTGCAGAGAGGCTCTCAGCCGGCTCACTGTGCGCAACGCAGTGATGTTACTGCAGCTCACACTGCCTTCAGTTGGACCGGGGTAGTGTGAGTGCAGTATTCTCAGGTCAATGCACCCACACTCCTAACATGCAGTGCTGCACTTCCAGAAAATAGGAGATGTGTTCCCTGAGTGTGCCCCCCTTATTCTGGAATAAGGTTACTGCAGGTCACTCTGCTTTTGGTTGGACCAGGGCAATGTGAGTGCAGTATTCTCAGGTCACTGCAACCACACTGCTCAAATGGAATGCTTGCGCTTCCAGAAAGAAGGGAATTTTGTTACTTACCGTAAATTCCTTTTCTTCTAGCTCCTATTGGGAGACCCAGACGATTGGGTGTATAGCTACTGCCTCCGGAGGCCACACAAAGCATTACACTAAAAAGTGTAAGGCCCCTCCCCTTCTGGCTATACACCCCCAGTGGGATCACTGGCTCACCAGTTTTAGTGCAAAAGCAAGAAGGAGGAAAGCCAATAACTGGTTTAAACAAATTCACTCCGAGTAACATCGGAGAACTGAAAAACCGTTCAACATGAACAACATGTGTACCCGAAACAACCCAAAAATCCCGAAGGACAACAGGGCGGGTGCTGGGTCTCCCAATAGGAGCTAGAAGAAAAGGAATTTACGGTAAGTAACAAAATTCCCTTCTTCTTCGTCGCTCCATTGGGAGACCCAGACGATTGGGACGTCCAAAAGCTGTCCCTGGGTGGGTAAAGAAATACCTCATGTTAGAGCTGCGAAGCCAGCCCTCCCCTACGGGGAGGCAACTGCCACCTGCAGGACTCTTCTACCTAGGCTGGCGTCCGCCGAAGCATAGGTATGCACCTGATAATGTTTGGTGAAAGTGTGCAGACTCGACCAGGTAGCTGCCTGGCACACCTGTTGAGCCGTAGCCTGGTGTCATAATGCCCAGGAAGCACCCACGGCTCTGGTAGAATGGGCCTTCAGCCCTAATGGAACCGGAAGCCCAGCAGAACGGTAGGCTTCAAGAATTGGTTCCTTGATCCATCGAGCCAGGGCGGCCTTAGAAGCCTGCGACCCTTTGCGCTGACCAGCGACAAGGACAAAGAGTGCATCCGAACGGCGCAAGGGCGCCGTACGGGAAATGTAGATTCTGAGTGCTCTCACCAGATCTAACAAATGTAAATCCTTCTCATACCGATGAACTGCATGAGGACAAAACGAAGGCAAGGAGATATCCTGATTAAGATGAAAAGAGGATACCACCTTCGGGAGAAACTCCTGAATGGGGCGCAGCACTACCTTGTCCTGGTGGAAGACCAGGAAGGGAGTCTTGGATGACAGCGCTGCCAGCTCAGACACTCTCCGAAGAGATGTGATCGCTACCAGAAAAGCCACTTTCTGGGATAGTCTAGAAAGTGAAACCTCCCTCAGAGGCTCGAAGGGCGGTTTCTGGAGGGCAACTAGTACCCTGTTCAGATCCCATGGATCTAACGGCCGCTTGTACGGGGGAACGATATGGCAAACCCCCTGTAGGAACGTGCGCACCTTAGGAAGGCGTGCCAAACGCCTCTGAAAAAAGACGGATAGCGCCGATACCTGACCTTTAAGGGAGCCGAGCGCCAAACCTTTTTCTAACCCAGATTGCAGGAAAGAAAGAAAGGTAGGCAATGCAAATGGCCAGGGAGACACTCCCTGAGCAGAGCACCAGGATAAGAATATCCTCCACGTTCTGTGGTTCTTAGCGGACGTGGGCTTCCTAGCCTGTCTCATGGTGGCAACGACCCCGTGGAATAATCCTGAAGACGCTAGGATCCAGGACTCAATGGCCACACAGTCAGGTTCAGGGTCGCAGAATTCCGATGGAAAAACGGCCCTTGGGACAGTAAGTCTGGTCGGTCTGGTAGTGCCCACGGTTGGCCGACCGTGAGCTGCCACAGATCCGGATACCACGCCCTCCTCGGCCAGTCTGGGGCGACGAGTATGACGCGGCTGCAATCGGATCTGATCTTGCGTAGCACTCTGGGCAAGGGTGCCAGAGGTGGAAACACATAAGGGAGCCGGAACTGCGACCAATCTTGCACTAGGGCGTCTGCCGCCAGCGCTCTTTGATCGCGAGACCGTGCCATGAAGGTTGGGACCTTGTTGTTGTGCCGGGACGCCATTAGGTCGACGTCCGGCCTTTCCCAGCGGCGACAGATTGTCTGAAACACGTCCGGGTGAAGGGACCATTCCCCTGCGTCCATGCTCTGGCGACTGAGGAAGTCTGTCTCCCAGTTTTCTATGCCGGGGACGTGAACTGCGGATATGGTGGAGGCCGTGGCTTCCACCCACATCAGAATCCGCCGGACTTCCTGGAAGGCTTGCCGACTGTGTGTCCCTCCTTGGTGATTGATGTATGCCACCGCTGTGGAGTTGTCCGACTGAATTCGGATCTGCTTTCTTTCCAGCCACTGCTGGAAAGCTAGTAGGGCAAGATACACTGCTCTGATTACCAGAACATTGATCTGAAGGGTGGACTCCTGCTGAGTCCACGTACCCTGAGCCCTGTGGTGGAGAAAAAACCGCTCCCCACCCTGACAGACTCGCGTCTGTCGTGACCACCGCCCAAGACGGTGGTAGGAAAGATCTTCCCTGTGATAATGAGGTGGGAAGAAGCCACCATTGCAGAGAGTCCTTGCCGTCTGAGAAAGGGATACTTTCCTGTTCAGGGATGTTGACTTCCCGTCCCATTGGCGGAGAATGTCCCATTGAAGTGGACGCAGATGAAACTGCGCAAACGGAACCGCCTCCATTGCCGCCACCATCTTCCCGAGGAAGTGCATGAGGCGTCTTAAGGAGTGCGACTGACCTTGAAGGAGAGTCTGCACCCCAGTCTGTAGTGACCGCTGCTTGTCCAGCGGAAGCTTCACTACCGCTGAGAGGGTATGAAACTCCATGCCAAGATACGTTAGTGATTGGGTCGCGACAGGTTTGACTTTGAGAAGTTGATGATCCACCCGAACGTCTGGAGAGTCTCCAGCGCAACATTCAGGCTGAGTTGGCATGCCTCTTGAGAGGGTGCCTTGACAAGTAGATCGTCCAAGTAAGGGATCACAGAGTGTCCCTGTGAGTGCAAGACTGCTACCACTGCCGTCATGACCTTGGCGAACACCCGTGGGGCTGTCGCCAGCCCGAATGGCAGAGCTACGAACTGAAGATGGTCGTTTCCTATCACGAAACGTAGAACAACATTGGTGCTCTGTAGCAATCGGCACGTGGAGATAAGCATCTTTGATGTCTATTGATGCTAGTCCTTGAGACATTGAGGCAATGACGGAGCGGAGGGTATCATCCGGAACCGCCTGGCCTCCACGTGCTTGTTGAGCAGTTTTAGGTCCAGAACGGAACGGAAAGAGCCATCCTTTTTTGGCACCACAACCAGTTTGGAGAAAAACCGTGTCTTGTTCCTGAAGAGGAACCGGGATTACCACTCCTTCTGCCTGCAGAAGAGCATCTGCTCGGTGGGGAGGTGGGGACGTTCTGAAGAATCGAGTCGGAGGACGAGAACAGAACTCTGTCCTGTGCACGTGGGCACACTGTCCCCCACCCACCGGTCTGTGACCTGTGGCAGCTAAATGTCGCCAAAGGCGAGCGAGTCTGCCATCAACCGCGGATGCGGAGAGATGAGAGAGCTGAGAGTCATGAGGAGACCGCCTTGGTAGCGGTTCCTCCGGCTGCCTTCCTTGGGCGTGATTGAGCCCGGCCGGAAGCTGAGCCCCTCTGAGGCTTTTCAGCCGTTTTGGACAAGGACAATTGGGACCTGCCCGAGCCTGGGAAGGACCGAAACCTCGACTGTCCTTCCAGGACAGCATTAATAGGGTAAGTCGCAATGCAGACATTGCGAGGTTACGGACGCCCCTGCGGCACAGATGTACATGTGCTCAAGACCAGCTGCGCAAGAACAGCTGAAAAGCTTAGGGTGCCCATACGGCTGTGAATGCCGGAGCAACCGACACGCCGATAGCCTCATAGACAGATTTCAACCAGAGTCCATCTGTCTGTCAATGGCATCTGTAAGTGAAGTCCCATCTCCACTGCAACTATGGCTCTAGCCGCAAGCCTGGAGATTGGAGAATCCCCCTTTGGACCCTGGGTCCAACGCCTGACCACGTCAGGGGGAAAGTGATAACGTGTATCCTTAATACGTTTGGAGAAAACGCTTATCTGGGAAGCGTGGTGTTCCTGGACTGCTTCTCTGAAGACAGCGTGGCCAGAACAATACTCAATATACGTTTGAGCTACTGAAAATGGGACTTCTCCTGCTGTGAAGCTGACTCCTCCCCTGGGGGAGCTGAGGGAGAAAAGATCCAACATTCCATTGATGGACGCTATAGGATCAGTCCTTATGGCGTCACCATCCGGTGTATCCGGAGTGAGAGCGGTGTCAGGATCAAAGTCCTGATGAGCTACGTCTGCCTCATCATACAGAGAGTTTTCCTGGGACCCCCCCCGGAGCACCGATTTTATTCCAAATGAGGGTGGCCAGGGAGCAATGATCCAGATTGCCCATGGCCTGTCCGGACTGCAAGTCTCTATCCCATTGCAACTCCGTCCCTGTCCTTGGACAGGGTTGAGAGGTGGTTCTTTTGGCCACGTCAAGTAGAGACCCCGGCTGACCAAGTGCTACAGGGGAGCATTGCACACAATGGGGTTCAGTGCCGTGGAACAGTATCACATGCAGTAAAAACAGCATCGAAAGCCTGTGTTGCTTATATGCTGCTGCCGACTTATAGAGCCAGAATGGCGACCGTACAGTGCAATGTATATCATACAAGCATAAAGTACAAATGAACACTGCAGCACATGCAATACAAGCAGCATAGAAAGCCTGCTTTTCTGCTGCTGTAGACTAGCCGTCTAGGGGAATATAGCCCAGAATAGCGACCATACAGTGCAATGTATAGCATACAAGCATAAGTACAAATGAACACTGCAACACCTGCAATACAAGCAGCATAGAAAAAAACCTGTGCCTCAGCACCCTTGCTTTTCTGCTGCTGTAGTCTAGCCATTGTATGGCGAATATAGCCAAGACTAGCGACCGTACAGTGCAGTGTATAGCATACAAGCATAAATACACATGAACACTTCAGTACGTGCAATACAAGCAGCATAGAAAGCCTGTGCCTTAGCACCCATGCCTTCCTGCTGCTGATGTGTCGCCATCTAAGAGGGCATATAGCCCAAAATAGCGACCTATGCAGTGTAAGCATAAAATACAAATGGACAAACTGCGGTATTTAGTGTCAGCACTTCAGGTGCCGCTTACCGCCCGCCTATAAGCGGGTGTGTGGTCGCCCTAGTCCTGTGCCTGGTTGCCCAGAGTCCGTTCTCTCAGCTCGGACTGCAGTAATGGCTGCCGGCGTCCTTCTCCAGCTCGTGTGAGTAGGGGCGGGCCGTGGGCGTGCCCCAAGTCAGAGCGGGAAACCGGCGTCCCACAGTGTCCAGTGAGAGGGCTGGAGCATGTAAATAAGGCTCCAGCCCTCGGCGCTGCTGATTGTACAGCGTCTCTCCCCTACCCTGATTGACAGGGTGGGGGCGGGAACGAAGCGGAGCTAGGCCGCAAAAGCCGGGGACTGGATTTATAAGCGCCGCCGCCGTAAATGCGCGGTCGGCGCTAAGTCCCCGGCGCACTACAAGTCCCAGCCGCGCCGCCGCTCCCGGAGCGTCCGGCGCGGTAGTTCCCAATAAATAAAGTCACTCAGCTAGGCTGCAGTGACTGTAACCCTTTACTGTCCCCGGCGCACTAGCACACCCAGCAAGTCTGGAGTGTGCTGTGCCTGTGTGTACGGGGACACAGAGTACCTGAATGGTGCAGGGCCATGTCCCTGAACGGCACTCCCGCTCCACATCCAGCAGGTTCAATGGGTCTGTGGATGGAGCCCGGCCTCAGGGCTTTGGGGCCGGTAAGATCCCACTTCCTCAGAGCCCCTCAGGGGGATGGGGAAGGAAAACAGCATGTGGGCTCCAGCCGCCGTACCAGCAATAGGTACCTCAACCTTACAAACCACCAGTGGGGTGAGAAGGGAGCATGCTGGGGGCCCCATATGGGCCCTCTTTTCTTCCATCCGATATAGTCAGCAGCTACTGCTGACTAAACAGTGGAGCTATGCGTGGATGTCTGACCTCCTTCGCACAAAGCCGAAAACTGGTGAGCCAGTGATCCCACTGGGGGTGTATAGCCAGAAGGGGAGGGGCCTTACACTTTTTAGTGTAATGCTTTGTGTGGCCTCCGGAGGCAGTAGCTATACACCCAATCGTCTGGGTCTCCCAATGGAGCGACGAAGAAATGTTGAATACGTTCCCTGCGCCTTCATATCCTGGAACACAGAGTTGTCGTGGGACCTCCAAAATGGATTACAAGGCATCAGACTTTTTTTTAATAAATTGGTGAAAAAGGGAATGTGTTTTCAAATAAAAAACATATTTGTAGTCTAATTTTTTTTATTATTATTCACTAGGTTAGTGATGTCGGGTATCTGATAGATGCTGTAACATTACTAACCCCAGGGCTTGATGCAAGGTAACATTAGAGCTGGTATCAACCCCTTATATTAACCCGTTTGCCACCACACCAGGACAACGGGATGAGCAGGGGAGAAGAGCCAGGATTGGTGCATCTAAAGGATGTGCCACTTCTGGGGTGGCTGCAGCCTGCTATTTTTAAGCTGGGAAGGGCCAATAACCGACGACAAGGCATACCTATTTTTGCCGGGACTCATTCCAAAAACTCCTGCATCTGGGCTAAAAAAAAACTACATGAAATGGGCAGGTTGGATCCAGTTAAATGAAAACGTTCAGTCTGGAGGGCAGAGTGCTCAGTCATAAACAGGTGCATGCAGAAAATTTTTGCAACTTTGTTGAATTTTCAGCGTGCAACTTTTCACACCTATTGGATGTGCTGGTCAGTCTTTTTATATTAGTATTACATTCCTTTCTGACAGAACACTCCTCCGCACTCCAGCCTGAGCTTTTTATTTAGCTGGATGCTACCTGTCCATTACATGTAGGTTATTTAACCCAGATAAAGGCGTATTAGGATAGGGTCCCGGCAAAAAGAGATACACCTTGTTGTAGGCTGCCGTGATTACACGAATTTGCATATTTTAGTTTTTCTGACTGCTGCTGTGCATATTTTTTTGTAACATTTTCAGCGTGCACCTGTTCAAAGTACCTAGTGGATGTGCTGGACAGTCTTTTATGCTTTTTTGGGGGCAAAAAAAACGGATTTTTGTGTACTCACCGTAAAATCGTTTTCTCTTAGCCATCATTGGGGGACATAGGACCATGGGTGTTATGCTGCTTATCCATAGTTGGACACTAAGTAGATGCAAAGATGTTAGCTCCTCCCCTGTAGTATACACCCCCTGGCCCAGCCAGGCTACTTCAGTTTTAGTACACAAGCAGTAGGAGAACAAGTAACAAAAAACACGAGGGAATGCTCATAACAAAAAGGTACTAAGAGAAAAAACTAAGGCCCAACAGGGCAACAGGGAGGGTGCTGTGTCCCCCAATGATGGCTAAGAGAAAACGATGTTACGGTGAGTACACAAAAATCTGTTTTTCTCTAACGCCTCATTGGGGGACACAGGACCATGGGACGTCCTAAAGCAGTCCCTGGGTGGGTAAACAATAAACAATGCAACCCAAGGACTAGGAACCAGTCCCAGATAGCCAGGAGCGCCTACTGAGATAGGTGCTCCACTGTCATTTCCAGAATTTTCCTACCTAGGTTCGCCTCAGCCGAAGCCTGGGTATGAACTCGGTAATGCTTTGAAACAATATGCAGGCTAGACCAGGTCGCGGCCTTCCACCTCTGTTCCACTGAAGCCTGATGGCCCAAGAGGCGCTAACTGCTCGCGTGGAAGGAGTCCGCAGCCCACTAGGAATGGGCTTGAGTTGCAAGTGGTAGACCTCCTGGATCGCAGAGCGAATCCAGCGAGCCAGCGTTGCCTATGAAGCTGCCTGTCCTTTCTTAGGCCTTTCAGGAATGACGAACAAGGAGTCCATGTTCCTAAAGAGGCTGTCCTGGGTATGTAATATCGGAGAGCCCTCATAAGGTCTAGCGAATGTAGAGACCTTTCCACCCTATGGACTGGGTGTGGACAAAAAGAAAGGCAGAACAATGTCCTCGTTCAAATGAAACGGGGAAGTAACCTTTGGAAGAAAATCCGGAAAAGGAGGGGGGACTGGGTAGAACTACCTTACCCTGATGAAAGATCAGAAAGGGTTCGCGGCAAGAGAGTGCTGCCAGTTCCAAAACTTGTCTGATGGACGTAATCGCCACTAAGAATGTTACCTTCCAGGTGAGAAGAGCAAGAGAAGATTCCTTAAGAGGTTCAAAGGGGGTCCTCTGGAGACCGTCCAGAATGAGATTGAGGTCCCATGGGTCCAGCGACCATTTGTACGGTGGGACTAGATGGGAAACGCCCTGGAGGAAAATCTGGACTTGCGGATTGCAAGCTAGCCGGCATTGATAGAATATTGAGAAAGATGAAACCTACCCCTTAAGGGAGCTGAGGGCCAACCCCTTTTGCAACCTGACTGCAAAAAAGAAAACAAAGATTCTGGGGATCGCCAGAGGCATAGGTTGGACATTGGATTCCCTGCACCGGGAAAGGAACTTTTCCATGTGCGGTGGCAAATACAGGATGAAGGCCGGCTTTCGGGCACTGATCATGGTGTAGATGACCGCGGGAGAGAATCTCGCTCTTTTTAAAGTCCAGGTCTCAATGGCCAGGTCGTCATCTTAAGGGCTCTGGAGTTCTGATGGGAAATGGGCCTTGGGTCAGCAGGTCTGGGATGCTTAAGAGGCGCCATGAGCAATTGTACCGAAAAACCTGTAAGGTAGACAGAAGCGACTTCAGGAGAGTAGAGCATCCGCGCTGATGGACTGTTGATCACGTGACCTGGCTAAGAACGCGGGTACCTTTGCGTTCAACCTTGAGCCCATTAAACCCACGTCCGGCGTACCCCGGCGAGAGCAGATGTGTGAGAACACTTCTGGGTGGAGAAACCACTCTCCGGCGGCTAGGCCTTGGCGACTTAGAAGGTCCGCCGCCCAGTTCTCTACTCCCGGTATGTGTACCGGTGAAATCACAAACCCAGTCGATTCGGCCCAGGTGAGGATCCTGAGGACCTTGAGATAAGCTGTCTTGCTGCTGGTACCTCCCTGCCGATTGACATAGGCCACAGCTGTTGCATTGTCAAATTGGACTCGACTCAGACGACCTGCTAGCAGATGGAGGAACGACCTGAGCGCGAGAAAGATCGCGCTGACTTTCAGGATGATTTCTGGGAAGGGAAGACTCCTGGGGCATCCAACGTCCTCAAGCGGTGTGGAGCCAGTACACTGCTCCCCAGCCTAAGAGGCTGGCATCCGTGGTCAGGAGTATCCAGTCCACTTGGGAGAGAAAATCTCCTTCTCAATATGGAAGAGGGCCGAAGCCACCAGCAAAGCACATACCTGACTGAAGGAGTCAGGTGAAAAAATTCATCCAGGGAAAAGGGGGCTCTTGTCCCAGTCAGCTAGAAGCGCAAGCTGCAGTCGGTGTGTGGCTAAGCGAGCGGCACTGCCTCTATAGCCGCCGCTATCCTACCTAGCACTCTCATACTGAATCGTATGGAGCGAGAGGAGTACAAGAGTAGAAGGCAGTGTACCGCTTGTTGTAGAGCGGTCACCTTGTTTTGAGGGAGCAATATCAAGCCCCGAAGGCTGTCCAGGAACATGCCCAGGGAGGTGACGGATTTTGACGGGAGCGGGGATGATTTGACTGGAGTCAGAAGCCACCCTAAGCGGGATAGAGAGCCCACAGAGATCTGCACGCTGGTTGAGCCCTTGATGAGGAGGTCATCCAAGCAAGGCAGAACAGCCAATCTCCTGGCGTGAAGGGCACTCATGGCAGCCACCATGACCTTGGTGAAGACCCTTGGTGCTGTGGCAGGGCCGAGGGTAGGGTTACAAATGAAAAAAGAAGTCCTGAACCGTGAAGCGGAGGAACTTTTGGTGAGCTGGGGCGATGGGTATGTGCAGGTACGCGTCCCTGATAGCTATTGAAGCAATGAATTCTCCTTCGACCATAGAGGTAATAATGGACCCTAGGAACTCCATTCTGAGTCTCCTTACGTGCACATGTTTTCTCAGGTGTTAGAGGTCCAGGATGAGTCGAACTGACCCGTCCTTTTTTGGGGACCACAAAGAGGTTGGAATAGAAGGCCTTGACCATCTCGTCATCCGGAACATGTACTATCACCCCCGCCGTTTGGAGGAGTGGATTGCTGAGGAGAAGGCCTCATGGTGTTTTGGAGCCTTTGGGGGGTTTGAGAGAAAAAGACCAACCCGGGGATCGGGTCCGGAATTCAATGTGGTAACCGAAGACACAAGGTCTCGCACCCATTTGTGGTCTGAGGCGGCAGCCCAGATGGAGGAGGACGAGACTCCTCGGTCTTTGTATAGACTGCCAGGACGAGGTGGACCTGGGGAGGGCTCAGAAGGTCAGGCCCTGCGTGTCTATTAAAAAACATCCTGGGCTAGAGTTGGGGGAGGGAGGTACTCTTTCCCTCCCATGGCGTCAGAAAAAAAGAGCCTGTGCAGACGATCGCCAAGCCATTGGTCTGGAAAGGAGTACTGTGAGAGGCTTCTAAGGGACAGAGTTCGCTCTCCATTATCGGAACCAGAGGGCCTTACGGATGGCTATGGTATTCGAGGCGGCAAAAACTGCGCATAGCAGCATCGAGGGAGGCTTGCATGAGGTACTCCACCGCCGCAGCAATGTGAACTGTTACTTCTGTGAGGGCCTGAGGAAAACTGTTATTCCTGATGCCTGTGCGATCCACACGGAAGGAGAGAGGGACACGCGGCCTCAAGGCGGAGCGATCGAGCTGCTCCACTTGTCTGTCTGTTGGGTCCTTGAAGGAGGATCCATCAAGTAAAAGACAGGAGGGTCTTTCAGGTAGGCGGGAGGCCGGGGGAGGGGGGGGGGGGGTCCACCGAGAGAGGATCGGCCCAGCCCTTAGAGACAGCTAAGCCAAGGGGTACCGAGACTACATGAGTTTACGGATACCGAAGCGCCGGCAAAAACGTTATTTTTTTTTTTTAGGTTTCTTCGCCCTTTTAAAGGAGACCGCGTGGTCAGTAGTAGTGGATGGGAGATCTTCCACATGCAGAGTTTGCTTGATTGCTGCACACATGCACAGTTTAGTTGATTGCTGCACACATGCACAGTTTGGTTGATTGCTGCACACATGCAGTTTGGTTGATTGCTGCACACATGCACAGTTTGGTTAATTGCTGCACACATGCACAGTTTGGTTGATTGCTGCACACATGCACAGTTTGGTTGATTGCTGCACACATGCAGTTTGGTTGATTGCTGCACACATGCACAGTTTGGTTGATTGCTGCACACAAACACAGTTTGGTTGATTGCTGCAATAAGATAGTCCATCGCAGCTTAATCGCTCGGGGAGGTTGAAACCAAGGAATCATCCTGGTACAAACATCATTCCCCTTCCTCCGGCTCCTCAGAGACCGCGGAACATGTGGGAGAACCCCATCTGTGTACCCCCGAGGGAGAACCATGGGGGTCATGCCCTTTTTCTGATCTGCAACCGGTGAAGCAGAGGGCTGATTCTTATCAGAAGAACCCTCTACAGAGGTGTCATCAGGCTGCGTTCTGTCCAGGGGCCCCGAGAGGTGTGAGGACGATGTTGCATAGCCAGCACCAGGTTCTGGGAACTGTGCCCATTCCGGGGGACTGGGAGCCGTAGGCTCTGGGCTGGCAGCAGTTGCTGCGGTGGTGGCGGGGCGGGAGGGGGGGCTACAGGGGCACCGCACTCACAGAAGGAAGAGGGGCTATCAACCCCTAGTAGCTCAGCGTGGCAGGTAGTGCAGGCTGAATAATAGGCTGTACGTTAGAAGTCTTATACCGTGTTTTTCCAAAAATAAGACCTCCCCCAAAAATAAGCCCTAGCAGGGATTTCCAGCATTTTCGGAGAAAGGCTTAAATATAAGCCCTCCCCCGAAAATAAGCCCTACTCCCGGATCAATAATGAAGTGTCCGTGCCGCTAAAAAATATACAGATACTGCAGGACACTTCATTATACACAGCGGCACCCGGCAATTACACTAACCCGACACTGAGCGGCAGGACCTGCAGTGATCACACACCCGCACACATCAGATCTCACACACACACACACACACACACACACACACACACACACACACACACACACCAGATCTCCCACACACACCAGATCTCACACACACACACCAGATCTCACACACAAACATCGGATCGCACACAGTCATATCGCACACATAATCAGATCGCACACACAAACATCGGATCACACGCAAACATCAAATCACACACACAAACATCGGATCGCACGCACATCAGATCGCATACATACCTCATCCAGAGACACCGATCTCTTCTCCTGAGAGGCAGTGCAGTGGAGCGCAAGGAACAGGACCTGCGGCCGGACACGTGACTTGCTCTCATTCCCTGCGGCCGTAAGTGCTGGATGTGATATTATGTATGTGTGTGTGTGTCTGCGAACGGCTGTGTTTTTCTGCGATCGGCTGTGTGTGTCTGTGATCGGATGTGTGTATCTGTGATCGGCTGTGTATGCCTGCAATCGGATGTGTGTATCTGTGATCGGCTGTGTATGCCTGCGATCGGATGTGTGTATCTGTGATCGGCTTTTATGTGCCTGCGATCGGAAGTGTGTATCTGTGATCGGCTTTTATGTGCCTGCGATCGGAAGTGTGTATCTGTGATCGGCTGTGTGTGCCTGCGATCGGATGTGTGTGATCTGCTGTGTATATCTGCGATCTGCTGTGTGTGTAAACGAAATGACGGGGTGCACAGCCTATAGTAACACAATGAGTGCTGCCTAATGTGTGCAAAACAACAATGCACAGAGGAGAAAAAGAGCACACATAATTCAGGCGCACATCAAAGAATATTGTAATCATATATATTTTTTATTTTTACGAGAAAAACAGTTTATTAGGTCCATGAAAAACACACACAATAAAATCATTTAAAACCATACAATACAAGACACGGCCTCTATAAAGTGACTCCGGGATAATAAACCTAGTCAATATAAGACAGATATAATATCAAAGTTGTACATCAATTGATTCTCCAAACCACAGATCTAAGGGTACCGTCACACTTTAGCGACGTAGCAGCGATCCCACCAGCGATCTGACCTGGTCAGGATCGCTGCTGCGTCGCTACATGGTCGCTGGTGAGCTGTCAAACAGGCAGATCTCACCAGCGACCAGTGACCAGCCCCCAGCCAGCAGCGACGTGCAAGCGACGCTGCGCTTGCACGGAGCCGGCGTCTGGAAGCTGCGGACACTGGTAACTAAGGTAAACATCGGGTATGGTTACCCGATGTTTACCTTAGTTACCAGCGCACACCGCTTAACTTAGCGTGTGCAGGGAGCAGGAGCCGGCACTGGCAGCGTGAGAGCTGCGGAGGCTGGTAACGAAGCTAAATATCGGGTAACCACCTTGGTTACCCGATGTGTACCTTGGTTACAGCTTACCGCAGGCTGTCAGATGCTGGCTCCTGCTCCCTGCACATTCAGGATTGTTGCTCTCTCGCTGTCACACACAGCTATGTGTGCTTATCAGCGGGAGAGAAACAATAAAAAAAAGAACCAGGGCTGTGTGTAACGAGCAGCAATCTCACAGCAGGTGCCAGATCGCTGCTCAGTGTCACACACAGCGAGATCGCTAATGAGGTCACTGCTGCGTCACAAAAACCGTGAATCAGCAGCGATCTCAGCAGCGATCTCGCTGTGTGTGAAGCACCCCTAAGGTAAGTAGTGATTACTTTGACCTTCACAGCATACCTTGCTCTTTTGCGCCTTGATATTCTCCCTATATTTTTGTGCATGCAGTTCTACTTATACACCGGGCCCGGTTGGTAATTATACTTCTCTAATGAGACTTTCTCGGTCTTTTTTGACCATGTGTGCACATTTGGTATTTTTTGGGTGATCTATATCTGGTGTTTATGCAGCCAGCAGGTATCTAGGCAGTCTGGTGGCAGCTCTTCAGTACCGCATTAATAACTTTCTGCTGGTCACACCATCACCCTTATAGAGTGCTGTTTTCTAGAGCTAAATACTGATGGTTTCTCAGGTAGTATCCATTTAGCAATCGCTGCTATTATAAATATATATATTTTATTTTTTTTATACAAGCTCTATATATATTTGATATGCACTTGTATGATTAATTCACACTGCTATATTGTTGCCAATCAACTGTTCCTGGTATTGGTTATACCTCCATTGTCTTTTGATATGGTTATCTATAAGACAGTACATATACGATAGTGTCATACTTCGTATATATATATATATATATATATATATATATATATATATATATACAACTGTCTACCTCACCAGTAGAGCTTATTTTCTGCATGCGAGTAATCACTACTTACCTTAGATCTGTGGTTTGGAGAATCAATTGATGTACAACTTTGATATTATATCTGTCTTATATTGACTAGGTTTACTATCCCGGAGTCACTTTATAGAGGCCGTGTCTTGTATTGTATGGTTTTAAATGATTTTATTGTGTGTTTTTCATGGACCTAATAAACTGTTTTTCTCGTAAAAATAAAAAATATATATGATTACAATATTCTTTGATGTGCGCCTGAATTATGTGTGCTCTTTTTCTCCTCTGTGCACTGCTGTGTGTGTGTGTGTTCTGCTGTGTGTATGTGATCTGCTGTGTGTGTGTTTTTCTGCGATCGGCTGTGTGTATCTATGATCGCCTGTGTGTGCCTGTGATCGGCTGTGAGTGCCTGCGATCTGCTGTGTGTGATCTGCTGTGTATATCTGAGATCTGCTTTGTGTGTGATCTGCTGTGTGTGTGTGTGTGTGATCTGCTGTGTTTGTGTGTGTGATCTGCTGTGTGTGCCTGCGATCTGCTGTTTGTGATCTGCTGTGTATATCTGCGATCTGCTGTGTGTGTGTGATATGCTGTGTGTGTGTGTGTGAGATCTGCTGTGTGTGATCTGCTGTGTTTGTGTGATCTGCTGGGTGTGCCTGTGATCTGCTGTGTGTGTCAGCGTGTCAGCTAGCAGCAGGGTAGGACGGCGTGCAGCACCGACCGGAGATCACAGGAGGACCTTGGAATCACACAGACGTCCTGGTCTGGTGAGTATGAGTCTCCTGGGAAGTGGGGGGGGTCTGCTTTTTTTGGGGGGTAAACTTACCCTCAACCGTCTTTCTCCAAGAATAAGAACGCCTCCAAAAATAAGCCCTAGTGCTTTTTTGGGGGGCAAAAAAAATATAAGACAGTGTCTTATTTTTGGAAAAACACGGTAGTTGTTGCTGTAGTTGTGCAAAGCATAAAACATGTGACTGCAGCCCCAGGCTGATGAGCCACAAACTCTGATTGTAACGAGGGAGCAATATTCTGCAGAGCTAATGTTTCCTGTGGGAAGGAGGAAGCTCAGAGACGCCCACAGACTCTGATCACAAGGAGAGGGAGCGGTAAGGAGAGGGAGCGGTGCTCTGCATAGCTACTGTGTGAGGAGAAAATATAATAAAATGGTGGGAAGGGACTCCCCTTCCCCCCTCCAGCCCTGCACAACAACAGTGCACTGAGTCCTGGGAGCTTGACCTTTGCTCTAAATCCTGTCAGGGAGGATTTCACCTCAGAGCTAATTCCTGTCAGGGATATCAGCTCCAGTGTGGAGATTCTGATGCCTGCTGTGTCCGGACACACCGGTGCAGAGTATGTATCAACTCAGAGCCTGTCAGAGAGACTGAGAAGGTTTTTCATCTGCTCTGGGCTCTGGAAAAGAATCCAGTCAGGAAGGATCTCAGCTCATGTGGAGATGGCAGTCTCTGCCTGGTCACGGTGGTGCAGAGCGTGTATCAACTCAGAACCTGCCAGAGGGACTGAGGAGGTTTTTCATCTGCTCTGGGCTCTGGAAAAGAATCCAGTCAGGAAGGATCTCAGCTCATGTGGAGATGGCAGTCTCTGCCTGGTCACGCTGGTGCAGAGCGTGTATCAACTCAGAACCTGCCAGAGGGACTGAGGAGGTTTTTCATCTGCTCTGGGCTCTGGAAAAGAATCCAGTCAGGAAGGATCTCACCTCATGTGGAGATGGCAGTCTCTGCCTGGTCACGCTGGTGCAGAGCGTGTATCAACTCAGAACCTGCCAGAGGGACTGAGGAAATTTTCATCTGCTCTGGGCTCTGGAAAATCGGTGCCATGAGACCCGTCGTCCAGTGAGTAACAGCCCAGGATCCAGCGTCGCAGGAGGGGGTACAGGGAGGCGACACTCCACGTTCCCGCCTGTTGATGGTTTTGGGAAATCAGTCCCCGAAGGAAACCGTCGCCCTCTAAAAACAAAAAATTCTTGCTGCAGTAGTCTGCAGAGATGTGCCTCCTATAGACACTAAGCTAAAACTGAAGTAGCCTGGCTGGGCCAGGGGGTGTATACTGCAGGGGAGGAGCTAACATCTTTGCATCTACTTAGTGTCCTCCTATGGATAAGCAGCATAACACCCATTGTCCTGTGTCCCCCAATGAGGCGTCAGAGAAAAATATAAGACAGTGTGTTTTTTTCGTGGAAGTATGCTTTTTTGTAAGAAGGATAAGATTGAAGTATCGAGATTGGGTGGGTTAGCATGTTGTGTTTTTAATGATGGTTTGTTGGTTTTATGTATAAGTTTTAATTTATTTTGCTTCTTCCTAGATTGGTATTTATTTGAATGGTGACTTACCTGTTGAGATTACCGGGCTGGCTGGTATTCGCCCGGGACAACAAATTAGTTGCAGTAGGGGTGGATCCCCTGAAAAATAAAAATAATAAGAATGTACATGAGGAATTTGGAATTGTGGGGATTATGGTTCTATTGATGAAAAATGTTCTAATGATGACATTGTCTGGATTACATGGATAAGAATGGGATATTGTACAAAAATTGTTATGGTTAATATAGCAAAATAGTATTAACCCCTTCACGACCTAGAATGTAACGGTACGTCCTAAATCATGAAGCAGTGATCACCGCTGGCTGCTGCGGTGAGCCAGTGACGATCCCTGCACATGTCTGCTGATTAAAACAGCTGATGTGTCGCTTAAAGGTGCAGGTGGTTCCGCGATCCACTTGCACCTCTTAACCACTTAAATCGCGCTCTCAAAATGTGACAGTGCAATTTAAATCGCTGCAGCGGGAATCGCGCCTTTCCCCGCCGACATCGTGACATGATCATGGGGAGCCTATGGTTGTCATGGTAGCGACGGGTCATATGATGACTCCAGTCACTATCATAACATAGGTCCTGTTACAGCCGGCAAAGCAGCAGCTGTAACAAGAACGCAGCATTTCTGCTGTTCAAAGCTGTGCTGCTCTGATAAACAGAAATGAATGAGCGATCAGACTGCTGATCCTTATAGTCCCCTATTGGAATTAGTAAAATAAAAAAAAAAGTAAAATAAAATAAAAAAAACTCCTAAAATACCAAATCAACTCTCATTTGCCCTACTGAAAATTAAAGGCTTAAAAGAAAAAATATATACACATATTTGGTATCGCAGTATTCAGAAATGCCCAATCTATCAAAATCTAAAATCAATTAATCTGATCAGTAAACGGCATAGCGGCAAAAAACATTCCAAATGCCCAAAATTATGGTTTTTGGTAATCACAATTTTGCCCAAAATGCAATAACAGCCCTCATATGGCAATATTGATGTAAAAATAAAAAAAACTTGTGGATCTCGGAAGAAGGGGAGCAAGAAGAACCCGAAAAATCAAGGGGTTAATGAATGGGCACTATTTAACTAGAAAAAAAAGTGAGCCGGAGTATGAGTTGGTATACATGCAGCTTGTAAGCTCATGTTCACACTGGCCATAAGACAAGAAGAAAAAACAAAGATATAAATAATATGGACATATAACCTACTGTAACTAAATAAAAGCATAGTGCATATAAATAAACATAGGGTACTTTGTAAACACTGTTTTTTGATCCAAAAAAGCATAAAACCATCCCACTGCGACAAGGTGTGGGACAGTACCAACACTCTCAAATATTAAAACCTTACCATGGGTCAAAATAGGCCTCAATGTGAACAAGGGCTGAGAGTGACTGGGTCCCAACAGGACACACAGCTATGGGAAGCATAGAAAGAACAGACACTGGCACACAGCCCTCAGTTACTGTATAAGAGTAGGTTTTTAGTTATTAATATTGGGTATTGCACTACTTCTTGAGTAACCACATAATTCACAGAATATTGATCACTGTTCCTAGGCATTGAACTAAATTAAGTAGTCACATCAAATTCACCACACAATAGTAATTACACAATTTTCAACACTTAATTATTTTTATGCCAAAATTGCCCTTGAATCTGAGGGTTAGTAATCTGACTACTTTGGATTAGTAAGTGCCCATATATTGTTCTTAGGCCGGTATTAACCACCACCTTGAAGGTTTAATTAATAGCAATTATTACTGTTTACATCAAATTGTTGCAATAATTATGGCCACACATATGGTTATTGGTTATCATACTATAGGCCCTGGGGTATCTTTAGTATGATCACTGGTAGCATTTAAAAAAAAAATTAAAATGTGAAAATATAATTCACTGAATAGGGAATCATTCCATTTATAACCTATGGGGTGGATTTATTATTTGCTTATCCCTTCTTTTTCATGTCAATCTTATAGTATGGTTCTAGTATATACTAACTTTGTGTAATGTTCGGGATATCTTCCAATATATGGTCAGCAAACATGGGTATAGTCCATACATACATGGTCCTTCTACATTCACAGAGAATTTTAGTTCCAGGGAGCGCTGAGCCTGTTGGTGTCTCCCCTGACAACGAACAATGTGGACAATATGGCCCAGCTAGCATGCACCGCCATTACCATGATGGCGCTGCTGGCTCGCGGGCCGCGGTCTGAGAGTTGTGGGTCACATGTAAATAGGCACATCACATGAGCGCCACTGACTTGGAACCACCCCTCTGTCACATGACTAGTCAGAGTCGTATCTTGGGGGGCAGATAGGGCATGTGCCCCGGGTGCAGTTGTCGCCCCTGTAGCGGGCGCAGGCTATTCTGAGTCCTGGCTGTCAAACTGACAGCCAAGACTCAGAAGAAGTGCGGTGCGCAGCTCCTACTGATCAATTCTCTCTGTATCTTTTAGACACATGAACAATTGAAGCGGTGACCGCCGGCACTTCCGGGTCAGAGCGATGGCTGTAATGTGATCAGGTCAGCTGATCACACTGCTGACATCATTCTTCAGCGTTGCAGTGCATAGGTGGCAGATACCACTGGTAATAAGTGCTCCAGTGGAGCTGAAGTGGGAAGCATGTATGGACACAGTATGGGGGAAGAGAGGGTGAGCAGGAGGAAATGTATATGGACACAGTATGGGGGGATAGGAATGGGGAGTGGGAAGTTCTTATGGCTACAGAATGGTGAGATAGAGGATGGAGAGGGGGAATTATCTATGGACAGTATGGAGAGAGAGGGGAGGGGTGATGTATATAGACAGTATGGGGAAAGAGGGTGAGGGGGGATGTATATAGACAGTATGGGGAGAGAGGGTGAGAGGTAATGTATGGGGAGAGAGGGTGAGGGATGATGTATGGGGAGAGAGGGTGAGGGATGATGTATATAGACAGTATGAGAGAGAGAGGGTGAGGGGTTATGTATACAGAGTATGGGGAGCGAGGGTAAGGGGTAATGTATTTGGACATAGTATGGGGAGCAAACGGGAAACATTTTGAAGACAGAATAAATAGCGAGGGGGCAAATTTGAGGACACAGTATGAAAAGCAAGTGGACAGGATGGGTGTGGATACATTATGGGGAGTGAGGGGAAATGTATACTGACACAGTATGGGGTGTGAGGGGGGATGAGTACAGAGGTAGTGAGGAGGCAATAAGGGATGAGAAGAATGTGAGGGGGCACAGAATAGATATTGGGTAGTGGGGGGTGGTATGGGGAAGCAATACCATGAGGGGACAGTGTGAGGCTTCTATCTGGGTTAAGAAACCTCCATGTAATGGGCAGGTAGGATGCAGCTAAATGAAACTGCTCAGGCTGGAGGGCGGAGTGCTCAGTGAGAAACAGGTGCACGCAGAAAAATTTTGTAACTGTTGAATTTTTAGTGTGCACCTGTTCACACCTAGTGGATGTGCTGGTCAGTCTTTTTATATTAGTATTACACTCCCCCAAAAATAAGACCTAGTGCTTTTTTTGGGGCAAAAAAAATATAAGACAGTGTCTTTTTTTCAGGGAAATACAGTAGTGTGATTTTGTAAGAAGGATAAGATTGAATTATCGAGGTTGGGTGGGTTGGCATGTAATGTTTTTAACCCCTTTACACCAGAGCAAGGTTTTCACCTTAACCCCTTCAGCCCCCAGCCTGTTTTCATCTTAAAGACCCGGCCATTTTTTGCAATTTTTACCAGTGTCACTTTGACAGGTTAGAACTCTGGAACGCTTCAACGGATCCTGGCAATTCTGATATTGTTTTTCTGTGACATATTGTACTTCATGTTAGTGGTAAATTTAGGCCAATATGTTTTGCGTTTATTTGTGAAAATTTCGGAAAATTGGCGAAAATTTTGCATTTTCAAAATTTGAAATTTTATGCCCATAAATCTGAGATATGTCACACAAAATAGTTACTAAATAAAATTTCCCACTTGTCTGCTTTACACAAGCGCAATTTTTGAAACAAATTTTTTTTCCGTTAAGAAGTTAGAAGGGTTCAAAGTTCATCAGCAATTTCTCATTTTTCCAACAAAATTTACAAAAAAAAAAGTTGTGGTGGAAATCAAATGTTTGGGCACACGGCAGGACTCGGAAGGCAAGGTGCGCCATTTGAATTTTTGAGTGCAAAATTAGCTGCACTAATTAGCGGACGCCATGTCGGGTTTGTTGACCACCTGAGGTGCCTAAACTATGGAGCTACCCCACAAGTGACCCTATTTTGGAAACTAGAGCCCTCAAATATTTATTCTAGATGTTTGATGTGCACTTTGAACCAGTGGGGGCTCCACAGAAGTTTATAACGTTGAGCTGTGAAAAGAAAAAAAAAAGTTTTTACCACAAAACTGTTGCTTCAACTAGGTAGCTTTTTTTTTCACAAAGGTATCAGGAAAAATGCACCATAAAACGTATTATGCAATTTCTCCTGAGTACACAGATACCTCATATGTGGTGGAAATCAATTGTTTGGGCGCACGGCAGGGCTCAGAAGAGAAGGAGCGCCATTTCACAGGAAAATTGGTTGGAATTATTAGCGGACGCCATGTTGCATTTGGAGATCCCCCTGAGGTGCCTAAACAATGGAGCTCCCCCACAATTGACCCCATTTTGGAAACTAGACCCCTCATGGAATTTATCTAGCTGTTTAGTGAGCACTTTGAACCCCTGGAGGCTTTACAAACGTTTGTAATGTTCAGCCGTGAAAATATTTATTTTTTTTTTACCACAAAATTGTTTTTTCAAACAGGTAGCTTTTTTTTCACAAGGGTATCAGGAAAAAATGCACCATAAAACGTATTGTGCAATTTCTCCTGAGTACACAGATACCTCATACGTGGTGAAAACCAATTGTTTGGACGCATGGCGGGGCTCAGAAGAGAAGGAGCGCCATTTCACAGCATTTCACAAAATTGGTTGGAATTATTAGCAGACGCCATGTTGCATTTGGAGACCCCCTGAGGTGCCTAAACAATGGAGCTCCCCCACATCTGACCCCATTTTGGAAACTAGACCCCCCTCATACAAAAAAATTAGTTTGGCGAAATAAAAAATACGGACATCAGTTAAAAAAAAAATAAATAATGAGCGCCTGCAACTGACACTATGGCAAGTACCACACGTGAGAGCGATGCACGAATCTCGCATCGCATCATCCGGCACAGCCGCACACTGCTGTCTGGAAAAGAGCGACCGTGCCGGATGATGCGATGTGAGACTCGTGCATCGCTCTCACGTGAGGCACTGGGCTGACCCTTACAATATTCAGTAAAAAATACTGTAGTTGACGATTAATACAGTATAATTTTACTGGCCCTAAACTAAGTTTATTTGTACTTCTTACTTAGTTTACATAACAAAAAGAAGGGAATTTTGTTACTTACCGTAAAATCCTTTTCTTCTAGCTCCTATTGGGAGACCCAGACGATTGGGTGTATAGCACTGCCTCCGGAGGCCACACAAAGCATTACACTAAAAAGTGTAAGGCCCCTCCCCTTCTGGCTATACACCCCCCGTGGGATCACGGGCTGCTCAGTTTTAGTGCTAAAGCAAGAAGGAGGAAAGCCAATAACTGGTTTAAACAAATTCACTCCGAAGTAACATCGGAGAACTGAAAACCGTTCAACATGAACAACATGTGTACCCGAAAAAAAACCAACCATCCCGAAGGACAACAGGGCGGGTGCTGGGTCTCCCAATAGGAGCTAGAAGAAAAGGAATTTACGGTAAGTAACAAAATTCCCTTCTTCTTCGGCGCTCCATTGGGAGACCCAGACGATTGGGACGTCCAAAAGCAGTCCCTGGGTGGGTAAAGAAATACCTCATGTTAGAGCTGCAAAGACAGCCTTCCCCTACGGGGAGGTAACTGCCGCCTGCAGGACTCTTCTACCTAGGCTGGCGTCCGCCGAAGCATAGGTATGCACCTGATAATGTTTGGTGAAAGTGTGCAGACTCGACCAGGTAGCTGCCTGGCACACCTGTTGAGCCGTAGCCTGGTGTCGTAATGCCCAGGTCGCACCCACGGCTCTGGTAGAGTGGGCCTTCAGCCCTGATGGAACCGGAAGCCCAGCAGAACGGTAGGCTTCAAGAATTGGTTCTTTGATCCATCGAGCCAGGGTGGCTTTTGAAGCCTGCGACCCTTTGCGCTTACCAGCGACAAGGACAAAGAGTGCATCCGAGCGGCGCAGGGGCGCCGTGCGGGAAATGTAGATTCTGAGTGCTCTCACCAGATCTAACAAATGTAAATCCTTTTCATACCGAAGAACTGGATGAGGACAAAAGGAAGGCAAGGAGATATCCTGATTAAGATGAAAAGAGGATACCACCTTAGGGAGAAACTCCTGAATGGGGCACAGCACTACCTTGTCCTGGTGGAACACCAGGAAGGGAGCCTTGGATGACAGCGCTGCTAGCTCAGACACTCTCCGAAGAGACGTGACCGCCACTAGAAAGACCACTTTCTGTGAGAGACGAGAAAGTGAAACATCCCTCAGAGGCTCGAAGGGCGGCTTCTGGAGAGCAACTAGTACCCTGTTTAGATCCCATGGATCTAACGGTCGCCTGTACGGAGGGACGATATGACAAACCCCCTGCAGGAACGTGCGCACCTGAGAAAGACGTGCTAGACGCTTCTGAAAAAACACGGATAGTGCCGAGACTTGCCCTTTAAGGGAGCCGAGCGACAAGCCCTTTTCCAACCCAGATTGCAGGAAGGAAAGAAAAGTAGGTAACGCGAACGGCCAGGGGGATACTCCTTGTGCAGAGCACCAGGATAAGAAAATCCTCCACGTTCTGTGGTAGATCTTAGCAGAAGTGGACTTCCTAGCCTGTCTCATGGTGGCAACGACTCCTTGGGATAATCCTGAAGACGCTAGGATCCAGGACTCAATGGCCACACAGTCAGGTTCAGGGCCGCAGAATTCCGATGGAAAAACGGCCCTTGGGACAGTAAGTCTGGTCGGTCTGGTAGTGCCCACGGTTGGCCGACCGTGAGATGCCACAGATCCGGGTATCACGACCTCCTCGGCCAGTCTGGGGCGACGAGTATGACGCGGCTGCAATCGGATCTGATCTTGCGTAGCACTCTGGGCAAGAGTGCCAGAGGTGGGAACACATAAGGGAGCCGGAACTGCGACCAATCTTGCACTAAGGCGTCTGCCGCCAGAGCCCTTTGATCGCGAGACCGCGCCATGAACGTCGGGACCTTGTTGTTGTGCCGCGACGCCATTAGGTCGACGTCCGGCACCCCCCAGCGGCGACAGATTTCCTGAAACACGTCCGGGTGAAGGGACCATTCCCCTGCGTCCATACCCTGGCGACTGAGGAAGTCTGCTTCCCAGTTTTCTACGCCCGGGATGTGAACCGCTGATATGGTGGATGCTCTGTCCTCCACCCACAACAGAATCCGCCGGACTTCCTGGAAGGCTTGCCGACTGCGTGTCCCTCCTTGGTGGTTGATGTATGCCACCGCTGTGGAGTTGTCCGACTGAATTCGGATCTGCTTTCCTTCCAGCCACTGCTGGAAGGCTAGTAGGGCTAGATACACTGCCCTGATTTCCAGAACATTGATCTGAAGGGTGGACTCCTGCTGAGTCCACGTCCCTTGAGCCCTGTGGTGGAGAAAAACTGCTCCCCACCCTGACAGACTCGCGTCTGTCGTGACCACTGCCCAGGATGGGGGCAGGAATGATCTTCCCTGTGATAATGAGGTGGGAAGAAGCCACCATTGCAGAGAGTCCTTGGCCGTCTGGGAAAGGGAGACTTTCCTGTCCAGGGAAGTTGACTTCCCGTCCCATTGGCGGAGAATGTCCCATTGAAGTGGGCGCAGATGAAACTGTGCAAACGGGACTGCCTCCATTGCTGCCACCATCTTCCCTAGGAAGTGCATGAGGCGCCTTAAGGAGTGCGACTGACCATGAAGGAGAGACCGTACCCCTGTCTGTAGTGACCGCTGCTTGTCCAGCGGAAGCTTCACTATCGCTGGCAGAGTATGAAACTCCATGCCAAGATACGTTAGTGATTGAGTCGGTGACAGATTTGACTTTGAAAAGTTGATGATCCACCCGAAAGTCTGGAGAGTCTCCAGCGCAACATTCAGGCTGTGTTGGCATGCCTCTTGAGAGGGTGCTTTGACAAGTAGATCGTCCAAGTAAGGGATCACCGAGTGTCCCTGGGAGTGCAAGACTGCTACCACTGCCGCCATGACCTTGGTGAAAACCCGTGGGGCTGTCGCCAGACCAAATGGCAGAGCTACGAACTGGAGATGTTCGTGTCCTATCACAAAACGTAGAAAACGTTGGTGCTCTGTAGCAATCGGCACGTGGAGATAAGCATCTTTGATGTCGATTGATGCAAGGAAATCTCCTTGAGACATTGAGGCAATGACGGAGCGGAGGGATTCCATCCGGAACCGCCTGGCGTTCACATGCTTGTTGAGCAGCTTTAGGTCCAGAACAGGACGGAACGAGCCGTCCTTTTTTGGAACCACGAAGAGATTGGAGTAAAAACCTTGCCCTTGTTCCTGAAGAGGAACAGGGATCACCACTCCTTCTGCCCTTAGTGAGCCCACCGCCTGCAGAAGCGCATCTGCTCGGTCGGGATGTGGGGAAGTTCTGAAGAACCGAGGCGGAGGACGAGAACTGAACTCTATCCTGTACCCGTGAGACAAAATGTCTGTTACCCACCGGTCCTTGACCTGTGGCAGCCAAATGTCGCAAAAGCGGGAGAGCCTGCCACCGACCGAGGATGCGGAGGGAGGAGGCCGAAAGTCATGAGGCAGCCGCCTTGGAAGCGGTTCCTCCGGTTGCTTTCTTGGGGCGTGAGTGAGCCCGCCAGGAATCTGAGCCCCTTTGCTCCTTCTGAGTCCCTTTGGACGAGGGGAATTGGGCCTTGCCGGAGCCTCGAAAGGACCGAAACCTCGACTGCCACTTCCTTTGTTGAGGTTTGCTTGATCTGGGCTGGGGTAAGGAGGAGTCTTTACCCTTGGACTGTTTAATGATTTCAGCCAATTGCTCACCGAACAGTCTGTCTACAGATAGTGGCAAGCTGGTTAAACATTTTTTGGAAGCAGAATCCGCTTTCCATTCTTTTAACCACAAGGCTCTGCGCAAAACCACCGAGTTGGCAGACGCCATTGAGGTACGGCTCGTAGAGTCCAGGACAGCGTTGATAGCATAGGTCGCAAACGCAGACATTTGCGAAGTTAAGGACTTCACTTGCGGCACTGCTGGACGTATGATAGAGTCCACCTGTGCCAGACCAGCTGAAATAGCTTGGAGTGCCCACACGGCCGCGAATGCTGGAGCAAACGACGCGCCGATAGCTTCATAGACAGATTTCAACCAAAGGTCCATCTGTCTGTCATTGGCATCCTTAAGTGAAGCCCCATCCTCCACTGCAACTATGGATCTAGCCGCAAGCCTGGAGATTGGTGGATCCACCTTTGGACACTGGGTCCAGCGTTTGACCACGTCAGGGGGAAAGGGATAACGTGTATCCTTAAGACGTTTGGAGAAACGCTTGTCTGGATAAGCATGGTGTTTCTGGACTGATTCTCTGAAGTCAGCGTGGTCCAGAAAAGTACTCAGTTTACGCTTGGGATACCTGAAATGGAACTTCTCCTGCTGTGCAGCTGCCTCTTCTGCTGAAGGGGCTGGGGGAGAAATATCCAACAGTCCATTGATGGCCGCTATAAGGTCATTTACCATGGCGTCACCATCAGGAGTATCCAGATTGAGAGCGGTCTCAGGATTAGACTCCTGATCACCCTCCTCTGTCTCATCACGCAGAGACTCTTCTCGCTGAGACCCTGATCCGCGTGATGACGTGGAGGGTCTCTCCCAGCGAGCTCGCTTAGGCTGCCTGGGACTGTCATCTGAGTCAGAGCCTTCAGCCTGAGATGCCTGGGACCCCCTTGAAGCACGGATTAACTCCAACTGAGGGGGACCGGGGAACATTGACGCAGCAGTGTCCATGGTCTGAGTAACTGGCCTGGCCTGCAAGGTCTCTAGGATTTTTGTCATAGTGACAGACATCTTGTCAGCAAAAACTGCAAACTCTGTCCCCGTCACCGGGACAGGGTTCACCGGTGACTCTGCCTGGGCCACTACCACCATAGACTCCGGCTGACGAAGTGGCACAGGGACCGAACATTGCACACAATGGGGGTCTTTGGAACCTGCCGGTAGATCAGCCCCACAAGCGGCACAAGCAGCGTATACAGCCTGTGTCTTGGCACCCTTGCGTTTTGCGGATGACATGTTGTCGTCTCCTCAGAGCAATATAGGGTATACAGCCAAGAAGCGACCTTACAGTGCAATATATATATATATATAAATGGTATAGAGAAAAAAATACACCAATATAACACTGTGGCACTAGTGGGGCCAGCACTAATGTGCTGCTTACCGCCCGCTTAACGCGGGTGTGTGGTCGCCAGAAATCCCTTGTCTGGGTCTCCCAGAGCCTGTGTCCGTTCTCCAGCCAGACTGCATGTAGGAATGGCTGCCGGCGTCCTGTGGAGAGGGGCGGGCCCTGGGCGTGCTGCAGACAAAGAGCGGGAACTGGCGTCCCACTGTGCCCAGTGAGAGGGCTGGAGTATGTAAATAAGACTCCAGCCCTCGGCGCTGACTATCGTACAGCGTCTCTCCCTTGCCCTGATTGACAGGGTGGGGGCGGGAACGAAGCGGAGCTAGGCCGCAAAAGCCGGGGACTAGATTTATAAGCGCCGCCGTCGTAAAAGCACGGTCGGCGCTAAGTCCCCGGCGCACCACAAGTCTCAGCCGCGCCGCCGCTCCAGGGGCGGCCGGCGCGGCAGTCCCCAACACATAAAGTCCCTCAGAGAAACTGCAGTGACTGTAACCCCAGCGCGCAGCGCTACTGTCCCCGGCGCACTAGCACACCCAGCAAGTCTGGAGTGTGCGCGGCCTGTCCATACGGGGACACAGAGTACCTGAATGTTGCAGGGCCTTGTCCCTGAACGGTACCCAGCTCCGTATCCAGCAGGTTCTACGGGTCTGTGGATGGAGCCCGGCCTCAGGGCTTGGGGGCCGGTAAGATCCCACTTCCTCAGAGCCCCTCAGGGGGATGGGGAAGGAAAGCAGCATGTGGGCTCCAGCCTCCGTACCCACAATGGGTACCTCAACCTTAACAAACACCGCCAATAGGAATGGGGTGAGAAGGGAGCATGCTGGGGGCCCTAGTATGGGCCCTCTTTTCTTCCATCCGATATAGTCAGCAGCTACTGCTGACTAAACAGTGGAGCTATGCGTGGATGTCTGACCTCCTTCGCACAAAGCTTGAAAACTGAGCAGCCCGTGATCCCACGGGGGGTGTATAGCCAGAAGGGGAGGGGCCTTACACTTTTTAGTGTAATGCTTTGTGTGGCCTCCGGAGGCAGTGCTATACACCCAATCGTCTGGGTCTCCCAATGGAGCGCCGAAGAAAAGTCAGGACACACGCATGGATGTGCTGCAAAAAGGGGGGGGCTAGGTGGGATGGAAAAAAAGATGGATGGAGGATGTGAGAGGGAGCGGCGGAGGATGGGAGAGGGCGCGGCGGAGGATGGGAGAGAGCGGGAGGGTGAGAGGTGGTGGAGGGGGCAGCAGATCGGGAGGTGAGAGGTGGGGGAGGGGGCTTCAGATGAAGAGGATGGGAGAGAGCAGGCTGCAGATCAGGGAGGGTGAGAGGGGGTAGCAGATCAGGGAGGGGGGCAGCAGCTGATGAGGGAGAGCGTGCAGCAGATGGGGAGGTGAGATGGCAGAGAGCGTGCAGCAGATCGGGAGGTGAGATGGCAGAGAGCGTGCAGCAGATCGGGAGGTGAGATGGCAGAGAGCGTGCAGCAGATCGGGAGGTGAGATGGCAGAGAGCGTGCAGCAGATGGGGAGGTGAGATAGCAGAGAGCGTGCAGCAGATGGGGAGGTGAGATGGCAGAGAGCGTGCAGCAGATCGGGAGGTGAGATGGCGGAGAGCGTGCAGCAGATGGGGAGGTGAGATGGCAGAGAGCGTGCAGTAGATGGGGAGGTGAGATGGCGGACAGCGTGCAGCAGATCGGGAGGTGAGATGGCGGAGAGCGTGCAGCAGATCGGGAGGTGAGATGGCAGAGAGCATGCAGCAGATGGGACGGTGAGGTGGCAGAGAGCGTGCAGCAGATCGGGAGGTGAGATGGCGGAGAGCGTGCAGAAGATAGGGAGGTGAGATGGCAGAGAGCGTGCAGCAGATGGAGAGCTGAGATGGCAGAGAGCGTGCAGCAGATGGGGAAGTGAGATGGCAGAGAGCGTGCAGCAGATGGGGAGGTGAGATGGCAGAGAGCGTGCAGCAGATCGGGAGGTGAGATGGCAGAGAGCGTGCAGCAGATCGGGAGGTGAGATGGCAGAGAGCGTGCAGCAGATAGGGAGGTGAGATAGCAGAGAGCGGGCAGCAGATCGGGAGGTGAGATGGCAGAGAGCGGGCAGCAGATCGGGAGGTGAGAAGGTGGAGAGCGTGCAGCAGATCGGGAGGTGAGAAGGTGGAGAGCGTGCAGCAGATCGGGAGGTGAGATGGTGGAGAGCATGCAGCAGATCGGGAGGTGAGATAGCAGAGAGCGTGCAGCAGATCGGGAGGTGAGATGGCAGAGAGCGTGCAGCAGATCGGGAGGTGAGATGGCGGAGAGCGTGCAGGAGATCGGGAGGTGAGATGGCGGAGAGCGTGCAGCAGATCGGGAGGTGAGATGGCAGAGAGCATGCAGCAGATCGGGAGGTGAGATGGCGGAGAGCGTGCAGCAGATGGGGAGGTGAGATGGTGGAGAGCGTGCAGCAGATCGGGAGGTGAGATGGGGGAGAGGGCAGCAGATGGGGAGGTGATATGGGGGAGGGGGCAGCAGATGGGGAGGTGAGATGGCAGAGAGCGTGCAGCAGATGGGGAGGTGAGACAGCGGGCAGCAGATCGGGAAGGTGAGATGGTGGAGAGCGGTGGCAGATCGCACAGGGTGGGAGATGGTGGAGGGGACAACAGGTGAGGATGGGAGAGCGCGGGCAGCAGCTCACGGAGGGGGCAGTGGCTGATAAGGGGGAGCGGTGGCAGATGGAGGCGGCTGCAGCAGATAGAGGAGATCGGCGGGGGATCGGTGGCGGCAGTGGATCGGGGGATCGGCGGCGGTTGCAGCGGATCGGGGGCAGGGGCTTACCAGGGCACTTGCAGGGATCGCTCCACTCGGCTTCCACGGACGGAGTAAAGCGGAGGGGAGTGGTCACGGCCCCAGATCCACGGTGATTGGAGAGATCGGTCACAAGGCCGATCTCTCCAATCAGAGCTGGGGGCTGGTGAAGCACCGATCACCCAGCTCCAGCCAATAATCAGTGCTACAGCTGCACTGATTAGGGCTGGATTTCAATGTTTCAGTCATTTTCAATGGCTGGAACATTACAGTGGCTGTGATTGGCTGAGCGGTGTTCGTCAGCCAATCACAGCCTCCGTAGCTCCGGGGAGGAGGCACCACCCCTCCTGAGGTCAGGCAGAAGTCCCCTCCTCCCCGAATCTGCGGTTTGTGTGTACCGATTGCACTCACCGGGGCTCCGAGGCCGCGATTTCGCCATGACATACTGGGTAAGTCATGGGTCGTTTAGCACCATGTCACCATGACGTACCCAGTACGTCATGGGTCGTTAAGGGGTTAATGACCGGGCAATTTTTTGCACTTCTGACAAGTGTAACTTTGACAGGTTATAACTCTGGAACGCTTCAACGGATCGTGCTGATTCTGACATTGCTTTTTTGTGACATATTGGACATCATGTTAGTGGTAGAATTAAGGTCATATTTTGTGTGTTTATTTAGGAAAATATCGGAAATTTGGCAAAAATTTTAAAAATTTCACAATTTTCAAAATTTGAAATGTTATGCCTATAAATCTGAAAGATACTGTATGTCACACAAAATAGTCAGTAAAGAACATTTCCCACATGTCTACTTTACATCAACGCAATTTTTGAAACAATTTTTTTTACTTAAAAAGTTAGAAGGGTTCAAAGTTCATCAGCAACTTCTCAGTTTTCGAAAAAAAAAATTACAAAACCATTTTTTTAGGGACCACATCACATTTGAAGTGACTTTGAGAGGCCTAGGTGACAGAAAATACCCAAAAGTGACCCCATTCGAAAAACTGCACCCCTCACTCTGCTCCAAACCACATCCAAGAAGTTTATTAACCCTTTAGGTGCTTCACATGAACCAAAGCAATGTGTAAGGAAAAAAAGAAAATTTTACTTTTTTACTCAAAACTGTTAATTTAGCCATAAAATATTGCATTTTCACAAGGGTATCAGGAACATATGTACCATAAAATTTATTGTGCAATTTCTCCTGAGTACATTGATACTTCATATGTGGTAGAAATCAATTGTTTGGGCGCACTGCAGGGCTTGGAAGGAAAGGGGCGCCATTGGAATTTTTTAAAGCAAAATTAGCTGGAATCATTAGCGGACACCATGTCGAATTTGGAGACCTCCAACAGTGGAGCTCCCCAACATGTGACCGCATTTTGTAAACTAGACCCCTCAAGGAATTTATAGATGTTTGGTGAGCACCTTCGAACCCCCAGGGATTTTACAGAATTGAGCCATAAATATAAATGCATTTATTTTTTTTTCCCACAAACTTGTTACTTCAACCAGATAGGTTTTTTTCACAAGGGTATCAGGTGAAAATGTGTAGCGACCCTGAATATATCAGGGTGCTACAGGGAACTGCATCCCCTCCAAGGGATGCAGGGCCTACTCCCCATGGTTCAGGTTCCACTCAGTGATGCTTCTACTACCCGCACCACAAATCCCAATCAACACGTCACACCAGAACTGAACAGACAAACCAGTGGGTTGGTCTAGCTGGAATAGGGCCACCCACCTAGGGGTCAGGCAGACTGGTGGGAGGGGTGACTGCAGTTGAGTGAGAGCCCTCAAAGAGTTAGGAGCTGGGGAGTAGTAGCTGCCGAGGAGCTGGACTAGATTGGGTCGCAGACGGTAGTCCGGGACCGGAGGAGTCGAGGACCAGTCGCAGCGACTTGGGAAGGGTGAACAGACATAGTCTTGGAGGACCGTCGGCACCAGCAAGCCCAATAACCGGACTGGTACAGAGCACGGCAGGGTACAGGACCCTAGGTCAGGAGCAGGTTTATCCGTCCTGATAATTAACCTGTGGAGGATAGTTTCTTTATGAACTTTCCCCAAGAGCTCAGAGATTGAAGGCATCAGCACAACACGGGGGATAGGGCTTTCCATATAAAGCAGCCCAACTGAAATCCTAAGTGCCAGTCATCAAGAGCACAGCTACACTACAAATAATGAGCATCCCAACAGCTTCAAGCCAAGGGACCATCTACAAACACCTAAATTGTGCACGGAGGCAGGCTCCAGATTACCAAGCAGCATCATTGGGAGCGGACACCTGGATGGGCTCCCCATAGTGGCAGCGGTACACAGAGACTTTTGTTTTACCTACAACGTGTGTGTGTTTACGTTGCAAGCATCAACCAGCACCACGTCTACCAACAGTGAGTACCCTGCTCCCTGCCTCTCATCTTTCCAAACCTCCCAAACCCCAGAGTCCGGGGCCTTCCCTACCTGCGGAGGGACTAACACCTTGCTGCCCAACACCATCTGTCCCGGTACTACCTTTGGCAGTGGTGGTACTCCCATTACTGCAACCCGCAGATGGCGTCACGAACTTCTCCCCTGTAAATAAACCCCTTGCAAAGATAGAAGCGTCAGCCGAGCCCGGACCCCTTGAGCCACGAACATCTCCAGGATCCGAGCACCCCGGTCTGCGCCGGGGTGGCACAAATGAACCATACAGTTTATTGTGGAATTTCTCCAGAGTATGCTGATACCCCAAATGTGGTTGAAGAAGGGAATTTTGTTTACTTACCGTGAATTCCTTTTCTTCTAGCTCCTATTGGGAGACCCAGACAATTGGGTGTATAGCTTCTGCCTCCGGAGGCCATACAAAGTATTACACTTTAAAAAGTGTAACCCCTCCCCTCTGCCTATACACCCTCCCGTGGATCACGGGCTCCTCAGTTTTGGTGCAAAAGCAGGAAGGAGAAAACTTATAAATTGGTCTAGGGTAAATGCAATCCGAAGGATGTTCGGAGAACTGCAAACCATGAACCAAAAGAACAATTCAACATGAACAACATGTGTACACAAAAAGACAACCAGCCCGAAGGGTACAGGGGCGGGTGCTGGGTCTCCCAATAGGAGCTAGAAGAAAAGGAATTTACGGTAAGTAAACAAAATTCCCTTCTTCTTTGTCGCTCCATTGGGAGACCCAGACAATTGGGACGTCCAAGAGCAGTCCCTGGGTGGGTAAAAGAATACCTCAATAAAAAAAGCCGAAAAAAACGGCCCCCTCTTACAGGTGGGCAACCGCCGCCTGAAGGACTCACCTACCTAGACTGGCGTCTGCCGAAGCATAGGTATGCACTTGATAGTGTTTCGTGAAAGTGTGCAGACTAGACCACGTAGCTGCCTGACACACCTGCTGAGCCGTAGCCCGGTGCCGCAATGCCCAGGACGCACCCACGGCTCTGGTAGAATGGGCTTTCAGCCCTGAAGGAAGCGGAAGCCCAGAAGAACGGTAGGCTTCGAGAATCGGTTCCTTGATCCACCGAGCCAAGGTTGACTTGGAAGCCTGCGAGCCCTTACGCTGGCCAGCGACAAGGACAAAGAGCGCATCTGAACGACGCAGGGGCGCCGTGCGAGACACGTAGAGCCGGAGTGCTCTCACAAGATCCAAAGAGTGCAAATCCTTTTCACACTGGTGAATTGGATTAGGGCAAAATGAAGGCAAGGAGATATCCTGATTGAGATGAAAAGAGGATACCACCTTAGGGAGAAATTCCGGGACCGGACACAGAACCACCTTATCCTGGTGAAACACCAGGAAGGGGGCTTTGCATGACAGCGCTGCTAGCTCAGACACTCTCCAAAGTGATGTGACTGCCACTAGGAAGGCCACCTTCTGCGAAAGACGTGATAGAGAGACATCCCGCAGCGGCTCGAAAGGTGGTTTCTGAAGAGCCGTTAGCACCCTGTTAAGATCCCAGGGTTCCAGCGGACGCTTGTAAGGTGGGACTATGTGGCAAACTCCCTGCAGGAACGTGCGGACCTGCGGAAGCCTGGCTAGACGCTTTTGAAAAAACACGGAGAGCGCCGATACTTGGCCCTTGAGAGAGCCAAGTGACAGACCCTTGTCCATTCCGGATTGAAGGAATGAAAGAAAAGTGGGTAAGGCAAACGGCCATGGAGTAAAACCGTTATTAGCGCACCAGGATAGGAAGATTTGCCAAGACCTATAATAGATCTTGGCGGACGTAGGCTTCCTGGCCTGTCTCATGGTGGCAATTACATCCTGAGATAACCCTGAAGACGCTAGGAGCCAGGACTCAATGGCCACACAGTCAGGTTGAGGGCCACAGAATTCAGATGGAAAAACGGGCCTTGTGACAGCAAGTCTGGGCGGTCTGGAAGCGCCCACGATTGACCCACCGTGAGATGCCACAGATCCGGGTACCACGATCGCCTCGGCCAGTCTGGAGCGACGAGAATGGCGCGACGGCAGTCGGAACTGATCTTGCGTAACACTCTGGGCAGCATCGCCAGAGGAGGAAACGCATAAGGCAGTCGAAACTGCGACCAATCCTGAACTAACGCGTCCGCCGCCAGAGCTCTGTGATCCTGAGACCGTGCCATGAATGCCGGGACTTTGTTGTTGTGCCGTGACGCCATGAGATCGACGTCCGGCGTTCCCCAGCGGCGACAGATCTCTCGAAACACGTCTGGGTGCAGAGACCATTCCCCCGCGTCCATGCCCTGACGACTGAGAAAATCTGCTTCCCAGTTTTCTACGCCCAGGATGTGAACTGCGGAGATGGTGGAAGCTGTGGCTTCCACCCACTGCAGAATCCGTCGGACTTCCTGGAAGGCTTGACGACTGCGAGTGCCGCCTTGGTGGTTGATGTATGCGACGGCAGTGGCATTGTCCGACTGGGGTAAATAGCAGTATACCAAAATTTGAATCCACAGTAATTGAACAAAATTAGCTGGATCAGAGAATTGAAAAAGGATAAACCCTAAAACATAACGTTTAATATTATGCAGATAAAAGTGAGGACAGCTCACAAGATTAGAAACGACGGTGGCACGAAACCACCCAAACTAAAATTGGGCTATGTATGGTAGGCCCAAACAAACTTAGTCCCAGAGAGGTACCACGGTAGGACTTTCTACACCTTATAGTTGCTGGTCACCACCTGAGACATTGACACACGCAACATCAACAATCAGAACCCCAAACTAGGGAAGATGTATGTCTGTGTGTGTCAAAAAGAGATAGAAACTCCTAGACCATTACGAACCATATGTTTCATAAACCCCACCTTAGGTGGGAACGGTCTTACCAGTCCGGAGATTCGCAGGCATTGAACAAGTGGTTAGAGGTTCAGGCAGGGGGCTGTTTCGCCAGCATGTCTAGATCCCTCTGAGACCTCAACCAAAAATAGGGCATATAATCACCATCACCACCAAATGGGAGTGGGCATGGTGATTATATGCCCTATTTTTGGTTGAGGTCTCAGAGGGATCTAGACATGCTGGCGAAACAGCCCCCTGCCTGAACCTCTAACCACTTGTTCAATGCCTGCGAATCTCCGGACTGGTAAGACCGTTCCCACCTAAGGTGGGGTTTATGAAACATATGGTTCGTAATGGTCTAGGAGTTTCTATCTCTTTTTGACACACACAGACATACATCTTCCCTAGTTTGGGGTTCTGATTGTTGATGTTGCGTGTGTCAGTGTCTCAGGTGGTGACCAGCAACTATAAGGTGTAGAAAGTCCTACCGTGGTACCTCTCTGGGACTAAGTTTGTTTGGGCCTACCATACATAGCCCAATTTTAGTTTGGGTGGTTTCGTGCCACCGTCGTTTCTAATCTTGTGAGCTGTCCTCACTTTTATCTGCATAATATTAAACGTTATGTTTTAGGGTTTATCCTTTTTCAATTCTCTGATCCAGCTAATTTTGTTGCATTGTCCGACTGGATACGGATCTGCCTGCCCTCCAGCCACCGATGAAAAGCCAATAGGGCTAGATACACTGCCCTTATCTCCAGAATATTGATCTGAAGGGATGACTCTATCGGAGTCCAGGTTCCCTGAGCCCTGTGGTGGAGAAAAACCGCTCCCCACCCTGACAGGCTCGCGTTCGTGGTGACCACAGCCCAGGTTGGGGGTAGGAAGGATTTTCCCTGCGACAGAGAATTGGGAAGGAGCCACCACTGAAGTGACGTCTTGGTTGCAAGTTAAAGAGAGACGTTCCTGTCGAGGGAAGCCGAACTCCTGTCCCATTTGCGGAGAATGTCCCATTGGAGTGGCCGAAGATGGAATTGCGCGAACGGGACTGCCTCTATAGCTGCCACCATCTTCCCCAGGAAGTGCATGAGGCGCCTTAAGGGGTGTGACTGACTCCGAAGAAGGGATTGCACCCCTGCCTGCAGAGAAAGCTGTTTGTCGCTCGGAAGCTTGACTAACACTTGCTGGGTATGAAACTCTATCCCAAGGTACGTCAGTGATTGGGTCGGTGTCAACTTGGATTTCGGGAAGTTGATGATCCACCCGAACCGCTGGAGAGTCGCCAGAGCGACAGATAGACTTTGTTGACACGCCACCCGAGACGGGGCCCTGACTAGGAGATCGTCCAAGTAGGGAATCACCGAGTGGCCCTGAGAATGCAGGACCGCCACAACGGATGCCATGACTTTGGTGAAAACCCGTGGGGCTGTCGCCAAGCCGAAAGGCAATGCCACGAACTGGAGGTGTTCGTCCCCGATGGCGAAACGCAGGAAACGTTGATGCTCGGGTGCGATCGGTACATGGAGATAAGCATCCTTGATGTCGATCGATGCTAGGAAGTCTCCTTGTGACATTGAGGCGATGACCGAGCGGAGAGATTCCATCCGGAACCGTCTGGTTCTCACATGTCTGTTGAGTAGCTTGAGGTCCAGAACGGGACGGAATGACCCGTCCTTTTTTGGCACCACGAACAAGTTGGAGTAAAATCCGCGACCACGTTCCTGAAGGGGAACGGGGATCACAACTCCTTCCATGTTTAGAGCGGCTACTGCCTGAAAAAGTGCGTCGGTCTGAGCGGGGGGCGGAGAGGTTCTGAAGAAGCGAGCCGCAGGACGAGAGCTGAACTCTATCCTGTAACCATGAGACAGAATGTCTCTCACCCATCGGTCTTGAACATGTGGCCACCAGGCGTCGCCAAAGCGGGAGAGCCTGCCACCGACCGAGGATGCGGTCAGGGGAGGCCGAGAGTCATGAGGAAGCCGTCTTGGAGGCAGTGCTTCCTGCGGCCTTTTGTGGGCGAGACTTGGATCGCCACGCATAGGAGTTCCTCTGGCCTTTCTCCGGCCTGTTGGACGAAGAGGATTGGGACTTGGCGGAGGGACGAAAGGACCGAAATCTCGATTGAACCTTTCTCTGTTGAGGTCTCTTAGGTTTGGCCTGGGGTAAGGAGGAATCCTTTCCTTTGGATTCTTTAATAATCTCATCCAATCGTTCGCCAAACAAACGGTCGCCAGAAAACGGCAAACCGGTTAAGAACCTCTTGGAAGCCGAGTCTGCCTTCCATTCGCGCAGCCACATGGCCCTGCGGACTGCCACAGAGTTAGCGGATGCTACAGCTGTACGGCTAGCAGAGTCCAGGACGGCGTTCATGGCGTAGGATGAAAATGCTGACGCCTGAGAGGTCAAAGACGCAACTTGTGGAGCAGAATTACGTGTGACAGCATTAATCTCAGTCAGACAAGCCGAGATAGCTTGGAGTGCCCACACGGCTGCAAAGGCCGGGGCAAAAGACGCGCCCGTGGCCTCATAGATGGACTTCACCAGGAGCTCTATCTGTCTGTCAGTGGCATCCTTTAGCGATGAGCCATCTGCAACCGACACCACGGATTTAGTCGCCAATCATGAGACTGGAGGATCCACCTTGGGACAGTGAGCCCAACCCTTAACGACTTCAGATGGGAAGGGGTAACGCGTGTCAGTGAGGCGCTTAGTAAAGCGCTTGTCCGGGACCGCTCTGGGCTTCTGGACAGCGTCCCTGAAGTTAGAGTGATCAAGAAACGTATTGCGTGTACGTTTGGGGAACCGAAACTGGTGTTTCTCCTGCTGAGACGCCGACTCCTCTACAGGAGGAGGCGGGGGAGAGAGATCTAACACCTGGTTGATGGACGAGATAAGATCATTTACTAAGGCGTCCCCCTCAGGTGTATCAAGGTTAAGGGCGACGTCAGGGTCAGAGCCCTGAGCTGCGACGTCCGCCTCGTCCTCCAGAGAGTCCTCAAGCTGGGATCCCGAGCAGCGAGAGGAAGTCGGGGAAGAGTCCCAGCGAGCCCGCTTAGCCGGTCTAGGACTACGGTCCGGGCAGGAGTCCTCTGCCTGAGACCGAGGGGCCAACCTGGGAGCGCGCTGCGGCGCGGACCGAGAGGGGCCTGGAGGCGACGAGCCAACAGGGGCCGGGGCCTGTGAAAGGTCCGGTCTGGACTGCAAAGCCTCTAGCAGCTTAGAAGACCATTTGTCCATAGACTGTGCAATGGATTGAGAAAGTGACTCAGAGAGTTTCTCAGCAAAAGAGGCGAACTCTGTCCCTGCAGCCTGGTCAGGGGGAGCAGGGGGGTCTACATGAGCCGAGGGGCCCACCAGTGTCCGAGGCTCCGGCTGAGCAAGCGAAACAGGGGTCGAGCATTGCTCACAGTGAGGGTAGGTGGAACCCGCAGGTAACATAGCCCCACAAGAGGTACAGGCCGCAAAAAAACCCTGTGCCTTAGCAGCTTTGCTCCTTGTGGACGACATGCTGTTGTCTCCTAGGAGAGTGATCACTGAGGGTATATGGGAAAGGGGTATACAGCCCACCGAACAGATAGATATAGATATATACGTATCTAATCCGGCACCCTAGGGGGACCAGCACCGGGTGACCGGTGTGGCTTACCGACCGCTAACGAGCGGAGTGTGTCCTCCAGATTCCCTGCCTTGGATCCCCCGGAGCTGTAGAGCTGTTCACTGAGAATCGTCCACCGGCAGAATGCCAAAAAATGGCTGCCGGAGCTCTCAGGGAAAGAGTGGAGCCGTGGGCGGCGCCAGCAAAGTGCGGGAATCTGGGGTCCCCACAGTGATCAGTGAGGGGGGAGGAAACATGCAGGATGCTCCAGCCCTCACATCCGACGTCAGGTCGGTAATCCCGCCCTTACCCCTGACAGGCAGGCCCGGGGGCGGGATTTTTGCGACTAGGCCGCGATGAAGCCGGAGACTAAATTTGAGACCACGCCCGACAAGCAGGCACGGTCGGCGCGGAAGTCCACCGGCCTCCTGAATTCAGCAGCCGCCGCGGCTTCCAGGAAGAAGGTGCGCTCCCTGCACAGTCCCCTATGGGGACACAGAGTACCTTTGAGTTGCAGGGCCCGGTCCCTGAGGTTGAAGAGGCTCCGGTCCGGCAGGTTCCTACAGGGGCTGCGGATGGAGCACGGTCCCAGTAAATGGATGACCGCTTAGGATCCCACTTCTCCCAGAGCCGTATAAGGGATGGTGAAGGAGACGGCATGTGGCTCCAGCCTCTGTACCCGCAATGGGTACTTCAACCTTAACAACACCGCCGACGTAGTGGGGTGAGAAGGGAACATGCCGGGGGCCCCGTGGGGGCCCTCTTTTCTTCCAACCGACATAACTAAGTTGAGAATGCATGAGTGGATGTGTGCCTCCTTCCACACAAAGCATAAAACTGAGGAGCCCGTGATCCACGGGAGGGTGTATAGGCAGAGGGGAGGGGTTACACTTTTTAAAGTGTAATACTTTGTGTGTCCTCCGGAGGCAGAAGCTATACACCCAATTGTCTGGGTCTCCCAATGGAGCGACAAAGAAAACTAATTTTGAGGTACATTGCAAAGTCAAGAAGGAAAGGAGCACCATATTTGAGATCAGATGTAGTTGCATTGGTTTGCGATTGCCATGTCACATTGGCAGAGCACAGAAATCCCCCACAAGTGACTCCATGTTAAAAGCTGCACCTTTCAATTAATTCATCCAGAGGTGCAGTGAGTATATTGACACCACAGGTGTGTCACAAAATGTTATACTATTTGGCAGTAAAGAAAAATAATTACATTTTTACCACTAAAATGTTGTTTTAACCCCAGATTTGAAAATTTTACAAGGGTAATAAATAAAAAAAAAGGTCCGATATTGTGTTGCATAATTTGTCCTGAATGTGGCAATACCCCACATGTGACTGTACAGTACTATTTGGCTGCACCACAGGGCTCAGGAGGGAAGGAGCGCTATGTGATTTTTGGAGCACAGGTTTTCCTAGAATAGTTTGCGGACTCAATTTGCAGAGCCCCTAAGCGGCAGAACTGAAGAAATCCCCCTCAAGTGACCAAATTTTGGAAATTACACCTCTCTAAGTATTCATTTACGGGTGTAGTGACAATTTACTCTCTGGAAAGTCCAAACACAGTAAAAGTTGCAGAATTAAAGATTGCAAACATTTTAAATTAGTTCCCCTTTATCCTGTGCTCTACGCTGAGCACTTACATCGGGGTTTTAAACTGCATCTCTGAGATACGTGATTCAGATGAAACGCACCACAGATCCATTCACTAATGAGGCAGCAGAGTTACTCTGGACTCCATTTGTTCAGCGGTATCCATCTTTTTAATGATGAACAAAAACTGTTGTTGATTGCACTTTTGTGCACGTTTGAAAAAAGGCATAAAAATATGGACTCTGCCGGACCACAGGCCAGACGAGAGGTCAAAGTGACTTTCTCTGCCTCATTACAGTGAATTTTCATTTGAGAATTATGTTTGAATCATGTTTTTCAGAGATTTACATGTAGTCTCCAGTGTAAGCGCTCACCGTAGAACGCAGGATAAATATGAGCTGCACTGTACTGCAAGCTTTTAGCGGCAGAATGAACAAATCAATAGCGATTGAAGAATTGGCTTTATTTATTTTTTGCGCCATTCATCTTGTGGTATAAGTGATTAGGCGGCTTTATTCCTCAGGGCAGTACGATTACAGTGATACCAGATTTATGCGGTGTTTTTTTTTGTTGGCGACTATCACACTAAAAATTGCTTTTTACAAAGTAAAGATTGTTTTTGCATCACTGGATTTTGAAGACTGCAGTTTTTTACTTTTCTGCTGACAGTCATGTGAAGGCTTGATTTTTGCGGGATGAATTGGAGTTTTTATTGGTACTATTTTGGGCCACATATTTTCTGATTGCTTTGTGATCCACTCTTTGTGAGGCAGAATCAAGAAGAAACAGAAATTCAAGATTTTTTTTTTATGTTCTTTACTGTGAAATAAAAGCGATAAAACAGTTTTATTCTTCGGGTCTGTACAGTTACAGGGATACCTCATTTATATAGTTTTTTATGTTTTGATGCTTTAACACCCAAAAAATTATTTTTTAGGAAAAAAAAGTTTTTGCATTGCTGTATTCTGAGACCTACATTTTTTTTATTTTTTCACTGATGTAGCTATATGGTTGCTTGTTTTTTTGCGGGACAAGATGATGTTTTCAGTTGTACCATGTTTATTTACATGTGACTTTTTTATCGCGTTTTACTCAATTTTTTTGGGCAGGTGTATGATGAAAACACATAGTTTTTGCTACATTTTTTATTTTTTTTACTGTGTTCACTGAAGGGGCTAACTAGTGTGAGAGTTTTATAGCTCGAATTGTTATGGACACGGCAATACCAAAGTTGTGCAGTGTTTTTGTTTTTATTACATAAATATACATATTTATTGGAATATTTAATTTTATTTTTTCCCCAATTTTTTTTTTTTTAATACTTTTAACTTTTTTTTTAACTTTATCTTTACTTTTTTAGTAAGGCCTAGCAGACACGGCGAATAATACGGAGCTACTGGGACGCAATAAAAAAATCGCATTCCACTCAGACCAATAGTACTCTATGGGGCAGCTCCCATGAGCGATTATTTTCTCAGCCCTAATCGGACCGAGAAAACAGTCGCAGCATGCTGCAGGTGCAATGCAATCCTGTTACACTTGCACCCATTCAAGTCTACGGGTTCAAGAGAAACATTGCATTGGAAAAATTGAGAGAGCAAGGCACTAACTCAGTGGTAGCTTAAAAATACCTTTATTTCAGCATACAGGTTACATCAAAAATGTGGGGGGAGGAAAAAACACAGACGTTCGGCACAGCCGTTTCGTGCTCAGCAAGCACTTCAACAGATCTACCCTATCTAGGTAGATCTGTTGAATTGCTTGCTGAGCACGAAACGGCCGTCATCTGTTGTGCCGGACATCTGTGTTTTCTCCTCCCCCCACGTTTTTGATGTAACCTGTATGCTGAAATAAAGGTATTTTTAAACTACCACTGAGTTAGTGCCCTGCTCTCTCAATTTTTCTAGTGGACTGTTCTATGCTTGGCAGGAGCACCTCTAGTAGTTTATTGCTTTTTTTTACCGGAGCAAGTTGGTCCCGCAGCATCGGTGGATTGTAATAGGAGTACCACGTGTGTGTGGTGGAGCGGTCAGTGATTAGTGCCCAGCTTTCACTGTTCTCCGTATGCTATTAAAACATTGCATTGCTCTCGCATTACACTGGTGTACCGCGAGTGCAGTGCGATTCTCACATCAGCCGGCAATGGAGGAGATAGGGAAATAAATCCCTCCCTCTCCTTCGCAGCACCGGCCCTCCCCTCCTCAGCGCCGGCCCTGCCCTCCTCCTCCCCTCTGCAGTGTTGGCCCTCCCCTCCGCAACTGGTCTGATCGCACGATCGGACCACAGTTGCATTGCACTCGCATGACACTCGGCTCTCGCTGTGCTGCGAGTGTGAGCCGAGTGTCATGCGAGAACTTGCGCTAACTCACGTGTGGTCTCAGCCTAAGGCCTCTTCTCCACTAGCGTTTTTGTCCTGCAAATTCCCTCGCATTGAGAAACGGTTTGCAATCTTGCAAATGGTTTCTAATGAGGCTGTCTCCATTTCCCTGTTTTTCCAGACGATACACGGGCTCTCCTTGAAATCGCAGCATGCTGCGATTTGATGCGATTCTCAGCTCTCTCACCCCCATGCAAGTCAGAATCCGGGTGGCATGCGCATGTCACACGGATCCTGACACTTGCATACCGGGTCAGCCTGGCTACCGGAGGAATCTCCTGTAAAACCAGTCCTGGCCGCGGTTACATGCACTGAACCCCGGAGCTGTCCCCTGAGCTCCAGAGTGCAGCCTGAACAGCGAGCACCGAGTGATGGATTCCCCGGCGATTGCTGGTCAGGTCAGCACAGCTGCAGACAGATCAGGCAGACGCTGGAGCTCAGATTACAGCTCTGGAGCTGAGTGCAGGTAACAGCGGCCAGGAGTGTAAATCCTTCTCACACTGGTGAATTGGATTAGGGCAAAAGGAAGGAAAGGAGATATCCTGATTTAGATGAAAAGGGGATACCACCTTAGGGAGGAATTCCGGGACAGGACGCAAAACCACCTTATCCTGGTGGAAAACCAGGAAAGGAGATTTGCATGACAGCGCTGCAAGCTCCGACACTCTCCGAAGTGATGTGACTGCAACCAGGAAGGCCACCTTCTGAGAAAGACGGGAGAGAGAGACATCCCGCAACGGCTCAAAAGGCGGCTTTTGAAAAGCCGTCAGGACCCTGTTAAGATCCCAAGGTTCCAACGGACGTTTGCAAGGTGGGACCATGTGGCAAACCCCCTGCAGGAACGTGCGGACCTGCGGAAGTCTGGCTAGTCGCGTTTGAAAAAACACGGAGAGCGCCGACACTTGGCCCTTGAGAGAGCCGAGGGACAAACCCATATCCATTCCAAATTGTAGGAATGAAAGAAATGTGGGTAAGGCAAACGGCCATGGAGAAAAACCGTTATCAGAGCACCAGGATAAGAAGATTTGCCAAGTCCTGTGATAGATCTTGGCGGACATTGGTTTCCTGGCTTGTCTCATGGTGGCAATTACATCCTGAGATAACCCTGAAGACGCTAGGAGCCAGGACTCAATGGACACACAGTCAGGTTGAGGGCCACAGAATTCAGATGGAAAAACGGGCCTTGGGACAGCAAGTCTGGGCGGTCTGGAAGTGCCCACGGTTGACCCACCGTGAGATGCCACAGATCCGGATACCACGACCGCCTCGGCCAGTCTGGAGCGACGAGAATGGCGCGACGGCAGTCGGACCGGATTTTGCGTAGTACCCTGGGCAGCATCGCCAGAGGGGGAAACACATATGGCAGTCGAAACTGCGACCAATCCTGGACCAAAGCGTCCGCGGCCAGAGCTTCTGTGATCCTGAGACCGTGCCATGAAGGCCGGGACCTTGTTGTTGTGTCGTGACGCCATGAGATCGACGTCCGGCGTTCCCCAGCAGTGGCAGATCTCTCGAAACACGTCTGGGTGAAGAGACCATTCCCCCACGTCCATGCCCTGACGACTGAGAAAATCTGCTTCCCAGTTTTCTACGCCCGGGATGTGAACTGCGGAGATGGTGAAGTCTGCGTTTTCCACCCACTGCAGAATCCGTCGGACTTCCTGGAAGGCTTGACGACTGCGAGTGCCGCCTTGGTGGTTGATGTAGGCGACGGCAGTGGCGTTGTCCGACTGGATTCGGATCTGCCTGCCCTCCAGCCACCGATGGAAAGCCAATAGGGCTAGATATACTGCCCTTATCTCCAGGATATTGATCTGAAGGGATGATTCTATTGGAATCCAGGTTCCTTGAGCCCTGTGGTGAAGAAAGACCGCTCCCCAACCTGACAGGCTCGCGTCCGTGGTGACCACGGCCCAGGTTGGGGGTAGGAAGGATTTTCCCCCGGGACAGAGATGTGGGGAGGAGCCACCACCGAAGAGATGTTTTGGTTGCGAGGGAAAGAGAGATGTTCTTGTCGAGAGAAGCCGAACTCTTGTCCCATTTGCGAAGAATGTCCCATTGGAGTGGCCGTAGATGGAATTGCGCAAATGGCACTGCCTCCATAGCTGCAACCATCTTCCCCAGGAAGTGCATGAGGCGCCTTAAGGAGTGTGACTGACCCCGAAGAAGGGACTGCACTCCCGCCTGCAGAGAAAGCTGTTTGTCCCACGGTAGCTTGACTAACGCTGGCTGCGTATGGAACTCCATCCCGAGGTAAGTCAGTGATTGGGTCGGCGTCAACTTGGATTTCGGGAAATTGATGATCCACCCGAACTGTTGGAGAGTCGCCAGAGTGACGGTAAGACTCCGTTGACACGCCACCAGAGAAGGAGCCCTGACTAGGAGATCGTCCAAGTAAGGGATCACCGAGTGGCCCTGAGAGCAGGAGAAACACCAGTTTCGGTTCCCCAAACGTACACGCAATACGTTTCTTGATCACTCTAACTTCAGGGACGCTGTCCAGAAGCCCAGAGCGGTCCCGGACAAGCGCTTTACTAAGCGCCTCACTGACACGCGTTACCCCTTCCCATCTGAAGTCGTTAAGGGTTGGGCTCACTGTCCCAAGGTGGATCCTCCAGTCTCATGAGTTAGCGGATGCCACGGCCGTACGGCTAGCGGAGTCCAGGACGGCGTTCATGGTGTAGGACGAAAATGCTGATGCCTGAGAGGTCAAGGATGAAACATGCGGGGCAGAATTCCGCGTGACGACATTAATCTCAGTCAGACATGCCGAGATTGCTTGGAGAGCCCACACGGCCGCAAAGGCCGGGGCAAAAGATGCGCCCGTAGCCTCATAAATAGACTTCACCAAGAGCTCTATCTGTCTGTCAGTGGCATCCTTCAGGGATGAGCCATCGGCAACAGACACAACGGACCTAGCGGCCAATCTAGAGACTGGAGGATCAACCTTGGGGGAGTGTGCCCAGCCCTTAACGACTTCAGGTGGAAAGGGATAACGCGTGTCAGTGTGCCGTTTAGCAAAGCGCTTGTCCGGAACCGCTCTGGGCTTCTGGACAGCGTCCCTGAAGTTAGAGTGATCAAAAAACGTATTGCGAGTACGTTTGGGAAATCGAAATTGGTGTTTCTCCTGCCGAGAAGCCGGCTCCTCTGCAGGAGGAGGTGGGGGTGAGAGATCCAACACCTCGTTGATGGACGAGATAAGATCATTTACTAAGGCGTCCCCTTCAGGGGCATCAAGGTTAAGGGTGAAGTCAGGGTCAGAGCCCTGAGCTCCCACGTCCGCCTCGTCTTCCTGAGAGTCCTCAAGCTGAGATCCAGAGCAGTATGAGGAGGCCGGGGAAGAGTCCCAGCGAGGCTGCTTAGCCGGCCTGGGGCTGCGATCCGGGCAGGAGTCCTCCGCCTGGGACCTAGGCTATCCTGGGAGCGCGATGCGGCGCGGACCGAGAAGGGCCTGGAGGAGACAAACGAACAGGGGCCGGGGCCTGTGAAGGGTCCGGTCTGGACTGTAATGCCTCAAGCAGCTTAGATGACCATTTGTCCATAGACTGTGCAATGGATTGAGAAAGTGACTGGGAGAGTGTCTCAGCGAAAGAGGCCAACGACGGTGTCTCTGTCCCTGCTGACTGCTAAGGGGGAGCAGGGGGATCTACATGAGCCGAGGGGCCCACCAGTGCCCGAGGCTCCGGCTGAGCAAGCGTGGCAGGAGTCGTGCATTGATCACAGTGAGGGTAGGTGGATCCCGCAGGCAACATAGCCCTACAAGAGGTACAGGCCGCGAAAAAAGTCTGTGTCTTAGGGGCTTTGCTCCTTGTGGACGACATGCTGTAAGCAATCGGTGTCTCTCAGGAGAGTGACCACTGAGGGTATATGGGAAAAGGGTATACAGCCTTTCCGAATATATATATATATATCCCGGCACCCTAGGGGAACCAGCACCGGGTGACCGGTGTGGGTTACCAACCGCTAACGAGCGGTGTGTCCTCCAGATTCCCTGTCGTGGATCCCCCGGAGCTGTAGAGCTTTGCAGCTGAGAAGCATACACCGGCAGAATGCCAAAAATGGCCGCCGGAGCTCTCAGGGGGGGCGTGGAGCCGCGGGCGGCGCCGGCAAAAAGCGGGAATCTGGAGGCCCCAAAGTGGTCAATGAGGGGGGGAGGAGACATGCAAAGATGCTCCAGCCCTCAAAGCCGACGTCATGTCGGTAATCCCGCCCTTACCCCTGACAGGCAGGCCCGGGGGCGGGATTTTTCGCGACTAGGCCGCGGCAAAGCCGGGGACTAAATTTACGACCGTGCCCGACAAGCAAGCACGGTGGGCGCGGAAGTCTGCCAAAAAAAAAAACGGACGGAACTACCGCGGGACTTCCGGGGAGAAGGAGCGACCACCCTCCCTGTACAGTCCCCACATGGGGACACAGAGTACCAAAAGTACTAAAGTTGCAGGGCCCGGTCCCTGGGGGTGAAGAAGCTCCGGTCCGGCAGGTTCCACCAGGGGCTGCGGATGGAGCACGGTCCCAGCACGTGGATGACCGTTTATGCTCCCACTTCTCCCAGAGCCGCATAAGGGATGGTGAAGGAGACGGCATGTGGCTCCAGCCTCTGTACCCGCAATGGATACCTCAACCTTAACAACACCGCCGACATAGTGGGGTGAGAAGGGAACATGCCGGGGACCCCATAGGGGTCCTCTTTTCTTCCATCCGTCATAACTATGTATGAGAATGCATGAGTGGATGTGTGCCTCCTTCCACACAAAGCATAAAACTGAGGAGCCCGTGGTCAACGGGAGGGTGTATAGGCAGAGGGGAGGGGTTACACTTTTTTAAAAGTGTAATACTTTGTGTGGCCTCCAGAGGCAGAAGCTATACACCCAATTGTCTGGGTCTCCCAATGGAGCGACAAAGAAATAGCAGATGGGAGCTGCCTCATTGATTAACATGGGTCCAAGTGCAATGCGAGAATTTTTCGCATTGCACTACTGCGAGAAAATCGCAAGTGAGAAGCCGGCCTAAGTGTCAGTGATCTGATCACTGATATAATCGCCTGCAGAACTTGATCACTGCAGGGAATTATAAGTGTCACGGCATCAGCAGCTCTCACACTTCACCTTACACATCATGCAGGCAGCATGGTCCGTAGTTCTGTAACCCTAGGTCATCATGGTGATGACGCAGGGTTAACAAGGTATCGCATAACAGGGGCCCAATCGCCAGGGAGACATACAGTTAGGTCCAGAAATATTTGGACAGTGACACAAGTTTTGTTATTTTAGCTGTTTACAAAAACATGTTCAGAAATACAAATATATATATAATATGGGCTGAAAGTGCACACTCCCAGCTGCAATATGAGAGTTTTCACATCCAAATCGGAGAAAGGGTTTAGGAATCATAGCTCTGTAATGCATAGCCTCCTCTTTTTAAAGGGACCAAAAGTAATTGGACAAGGGACTCTAAGGGCTGCAATTAACTCTGAAGGCGTCTCCCTCGTTAACCTGTAATCAATGAAGTAGTTAAAAGGTCTGGGGTTGATTACAGGTGTGTGGTTTTGCATTTGGAAGCTGTTGCTGTGACCAGACAACATGCGGTCTAAGGAACTCTCAATTGAGGTGAAGCAGAACATCCTGAGGCTGAAAAAAAAGAAAAAATCCATCAGAGAGATAGCAGACATGCTTGGAGTAGCAAAATCAACAGTCGGGTACATTCTGAGAAAAAAGGAATTGACTGGTGAGCTTGGGAACTCAAAAAGGCCTGGGCGTCCACGGATGACAACAGTGGTGGATGATCGCCGCATACTTTCTTTGGTGAAGAAGAACCCGTTCACAACATCAACTGAAGTCCAGAACACTCTCAGTGAAGTAGGTGTATCTGTCTCTAAGTCAACAGTAAAGAGAAGACTCCATGAAAGTAAATACAAAGGGTTCACATCTAGATGCAAACCATTCATCAATTCCAAAAATAGACAGGCCAGAGTTAAATTTGCTGAAAAACACCTCATGAAGCCAGCTCAGTTCTGGAAAAGTATTCTATGGACAGATGAGACAAAGATCAACCTGTACCAGAATGATGGGAAGAAAAAAGTTTGGAGAAGAAAGGGAACGGCACATGATCCAAGGCACACCACATCCTCTGTAAAACATGGTGTAGGCAACGTGATGGCATGGGCATGCATGGCTTTCAATGGCACTGGGTCACTTGTGTTTATTGATGACATAACAGCAGACAAGAGTAGCCGGATGAATTCTGAAGTGTACCGGGATATACTTTCAGCCCAGATTCAGCCAAATGCCGCAAAGTTGATCGGACGGCGCTTCATAGTACAGATGGACAATGACCCCAAGCATACAGCCAAAGCTACCCAGGAGTTCATGAGTGCAAAAAAGTGGAACATTCTGCAATGGCCAAGTCAATCACCAGATCTTAACCCAATTGAGCATGCATTTCACTTGCTCAAATCTAGACTTAAGACGGAAAGACCCACAAACAAGCAAGACCTGAAGGCTGCGGCTGTAAAGGCCTGGCAAAGCATTAAGAAGGAGGAAACCCAGCGTTTGGTGATGTCCATGGGTTCCAGACTTAAGGCAGTGATTGCCTCCAAAGGATTCGCAACAAAATATTGAAAATAAAAATATTTTGTTTGGGTTTGGTTTATTTGTCCAATTACTTTTGACCTCCTAAAATGTGGAGTGTTTGTAAAGAAATGTGTACAATTCCTACAATTTCTATCAGATATTTTTGTTCAAACCTTCAAATTAAACGTTACAATCTGCACTTGAATTCTGTTGTAGAGGTTTCATTTCAAATCCAATGTGGTGGCATGCAGAGCCCAACTCGCGAAAATTGTGTCACTGTCCAAATATTTCTGGACCTAACTGTAAGCGATTCCTCTCCCTACCTCCTGAATGTTGCGACCCGCGATCGTTACTTCACCTCACAGGCCGTGCATCCGGCATGATCTGTGAGGCACTCCATAGTTGGGTGACCCAGCGTCGTCACGTTGACGACCCAGGCAGCGATTGGATCCCTGTAATCACATTACAGGGGCCCGATCGCCAGGGAAAAGTGATTCCTTTCCCCGCCTCCTGAATGTTGCGATCGTATTGATCGTAGCATTTAGGGGGTTAAACTACTGGGAGCGGCGCAGTCACCACTCCTGGCAGTGAGCGCCGGGTCCAGGCCACAAGATCAGTTGGAGATCTGGCTGCGATGGCGGGGGTACAGCGATCACCATGGCATACTGGATACGTCTTTGGTCAGAATGGCATGGACTTTCATCATGACGTACCCAAAACGTCAAATGTCGTGTAGAGGCTAATGATGGTTTGTTGGTTTTATCTAGAGGTTTTAATTTTATTTTGCTTCTTCATTGATTGGTATTTATTTGAATGGCAACTTACCTGTTGAGATTACCGGGCTGGCTGGTATTCGCCCGGGACAACAAATTAGTTGTAGTAGGGGTGGATCCCCTGAAAAAGAAAAATAAGAAGAATGTATATGAGGGATTTGGAATTGTGGGGATTATGGATCTATTGATGAAAAATGTTCTAATGATGACACTGTCTGGAAAACATGGATAAGAATGGGATATTGTGCAAAAATTGTTATGGTTAATATAGCAAGATAGTATTAACCCCATCACAACCTAGGATGTAACGGTACATCCAAAATCATGAAGGGGTGATCACCGCTGGCTGCTGCGGTGAGCCACTGGCGATCCCTGCACATGTCTGCCGATTAGAACAGTTGACATGCGTGGCTAACAGGCACAGGTGGATCCGCAACACATCCATGCCTGTTAACCACTTAAATCGCGCTGTCAAAATGTGACACTGCGTTTTAAATCGCTGCAGCGGGAAACGCGCCTTTCCCTGCTGCCATCGGAGGCCCCGTGATGTGATTGTAGCGTCCACGGGGCCTTAGGTTACTCATCAGTGGGCCAGTGATTCTTTGGGGTAGCTGTGACTGGCCTGATCCGGTTTCATGACCCCGTCGGCTACATGAAAAAAAACACAAAAACAGCAAACGGACAAGTGTCCAATACAGACGGGGATGGAATGAAGGTGACAGGCCCCTGGGAAGCACGTCACCGGTTGCAGTAGTGACTGGGGTCCCGGCCTACTCCGCCGCTGACCCTTCCTGCGACTAGTCCTCTCCCAAGGGCAGTACTGGATGCTCAGCGGGGATGCTTTGCAGCGCAACACTTGGCATGCGGCCAGGAATTAGCCGCCGCTGCACAGTCTCTCTCCGGGGCAGGTGTTAGGTGCAGCCGGGACAGTATCGCTTCCCACGGACGAAGAGGGGTGCCCAGGAAGGTTGGTGAGAACGGGGGCAGCAGTCCATGGGAGCGCCGGAGCGCAGGGCAGTGGCAGTTACTCACAGAGTCAGGTTTTTCTCCTCCATGCACAACTCTGTACTCTTCCCCGGTCCCGGTCCGTAGTGGCGGCAGCCTTAACCTCTCGTGGGTCGGACCTCTGTCCCATCTCCCCAGGCTCTCTCTCTCTCTCTGCTGTCACGCCCCAGCAACCCGAACTAGAGCTCTGTACCTCTTCTGTGCTCAATCCCGTGCTCTGGCGACTGCACCCCTTTTAGTCCACGAGTGCAAGTGCCGGGTCCCGTCTCTCCCTAGATGTTACTGGCCCCAGCTTGGTTGTGCTGTCTGTTTGGTGTTACATCCAGACAGCTCTGTTCTGCCTCCCTGAAGGCCTGACAGCCTCCCTGAGGGGAGCTGCACACTGTGCGTCGGCTCTGTTTCGTGTCTAAGCTTGTTCTGCCGGGCCAATAGTGTCTCTACTCCTAACTGCCTATGCCCACACCTTTGCAAGTTGTCATGGCTACTTGGGTTTGCTAAGAACTGGCTGAGTCACTTCCTAACTGTGTTTGTAGAAACATTGTTAACCCTTTCCTAGTGACTGCTTCTCCCTGCTGTATGGTGGTGTGAGGTGTGTGTAGAACTTACCAGATTAACATCTTGACCTGCCCAGGGAGGATATAATGATATACCCTGTAGCGACTAGTCTCAGGGGCGCTACATGATCACGGGCAGCCGATGGTTGTCATGGTAGCGACAGGTCATGTGATGACTCCTGTCGCTATCATGACATAGTTCCTGTTAAAGCCGGCAAAGCAGCAGCTGTAATAAGAACGCAGCATTTCTGCTGATCAGAACTGTGCTGCTCTGATCAACAGAAATAAATGAGCGATCAGACTTCTGATCCTTATAGTCCCCTAGTGGGATTAGTAAAATAAAAAAAAGTAAAAAAAAAGTGGATGGGTGGGTCAGTCTTTTCATATTAGTATTACACTCCCCAAAAAAATAAGACCTAGTACTTTTTTTGGGGCAAAAAATTTTTCGTGGAAGTACGGTAGTGCGTTTTTGTAAGAAGGATAAGATTGAAGTATCGGGATTGGGTGGGTTAGCATGTAGTGTTTTTAATGATGGTTTGTTGGTTTTATGTATAAGTTTTAATTTTATTTTGCTTCTTCATAGATTGGTATTTATTTGAATGGTGACTTACCTGTTGAGATTACCGGGCTGGCTGGTATTCGCCCGGGACAACAAATTAGTTGTAGTAGGGGTGGATCCCCTGAAAAAGAAAAATAATAAGGATGTATATGAGGGATTTGGAATTGTGGGGATTATAGGTCTATTGATGAAAAATGTTGTAATGATGACATTGTCTGGATTACATAGATAAAGGGGGTGTTACACGCAGCAATATTACTGGTGAAAGCACCCGCCCCGCTGTTTGTGCGTCACAGGCAAATTGCTGCCCGTGGCGCACAAAATCGTTAGGAGCCGTCAAACAGACTTACCTTCCCTGCAACGTTGCTGTTGCCGGTGAACCGCCTCCTTTCTAAGGGGGCGGTTCATGCGGCGTCACAGCGACGTCACTAAGCGGCCGTCCAATAGAAGCGGAGGGGCGGAGATGAGCGGCCGTAACATCCCGCCCACCTCCTTCCTTCCGCATTGCCGTCAGCCGCAGGTAAGCTGTAGCTCGTCGTTCCCGAGGTGTCACACGTATCGATATGTGCTGCCTTGGGAACGACGAACTACCTGCGACCTCTACAATCAACGATGTTTTGAAAAGGAAAGACGTGTCAACGATGGACGATAAGGTGAGTATTTTCCATCGTTAACGGTCGTTCCTTCCTGTCACACGCAACGACGTCGCTAACGATGCCGGATGTGCATCACGGAATCCGTGACCCTGGCGATATATCGTTAGATACATCGTTGCGTGTAACGGGGCCTTAAGAATGGGATATTGTATAAAAATTGTTATGGTTAATATAGCAATATAGTATTAACCCCTTCATAACCTAGGATGTAACGGTACATCCAAAATCATGAAGGGGTGATCACCGCTGGCTGCTGCAGTGAGCCAGTGGCGATCCCTGCACATGTCTGCTGATTAGAACAGCTGACATGTGTGGCTTACAGGCACAGGTGGATCCGCGATCCACCCACGCCTGTTAACCACTTAAATCGCACTGTCAAAATGTGACAGTGCGTTTTAAATCGTTGCAGTGAGAAACGCGCATTTCACCGCCGCCATCGGAGGACCATGATGTGATCACCGGCAGCTAAAGACTGTCATGGTAGCGACAGGTCACGTGATGAATCCTGTCGCTATTATGTCATAGTTCCTCTTAAAGCCGGAAAAGCAGCAGCTGTAACAACAACGCAGCATTTATGCTGATCAGAGCTGTGCTGCTTTGATCAACAGAAATGAATGAGCGATCAGACTTCTGATCCTTATAGTCCCCTAGTGGGATTACTAAAATAAAAATAGTAAAAAAAAGAGGATGGGAGGGTCAGTCTTTTCATATTAGTATTACACTCCCCGAAAATAAGATCTAGTGCTTTTTTCGGGGCAAATAAAATATAAGACAGTGTCTTTTTTTCGTGGAAGTACGGTAGTGCGTTTTTGTAAGAAGGATAAGATTGAAGTATCGAGATTGGGTGGGTTAGCATGTAGTGTTTTTTTTTTTTAAACTCGTTTTATTGAAGGTTAAGTAAGACATTACATTATAGGATAAGTCAGCAATTTGTACTTTACAAGTATACACGTATACTGTTTGATAAGCAGGGTAATAAAGCAACAACAATTAAATCAACAACTATTACTTTCAATCTGGCCTTAGCACATTAATCATTGCAGAGGTGTCAGTTCTCGAAAGATATCCATTCTGGGGCAAAAAGCCCACACCAATAAGAGAAGCGCAACCCAGATTACAGAGGTCTCGTAATATCCCCAATACATTATATCATAAACCACGTATTTCTCCTTTCCACCCGTCGGAGTACCATTAGTTACTATCACGCCAGTACCGACTGTAGGCTATCAGCTAGGGAGCCGGGTGATCCTCCGGTCAAGGGCGAGCCCATCCATCTACCCCATATTTTGTCGAATTTATTTAAAGAACCTCTTATCTTATAAACATAGTGTTCTGACGGAATTATAGCATTTACCAATGCAATCCATGAGGCTCTAGTTGGAGGGTGGATGCCCATCCAATTTAGTATAATGCCCTTCCGGGCCAAAAATAATACCTTTTTTATTAGCAAGTTTTCACTTTGGGACCAGGAGCGTACATCCACCACCCCAAATAGACACAGAATTGGGCACAGAGCAACTCCTTTCTGAAGTATGGTGGACAGAGTCGTTACAACCTCACTCCAATAGGATAGAATGACCCGGCAATCCCATATCATGTGCCAGAAATCAGCACCGTCTCTCCCGCATCTTGGACAACCCACCCCCACCAGATTATTCACCTTTTTCATCTTGTTCAGTCTCTGAGGAGTCATATAACTTTGGTGTATTATGTATAACTGAATCAGTCTATTATTGACTGCAGGAGAGACTAGCGTGTGGGATTCGACAATGTCGTCCCACACTACATCATCAATTTCAGGGATCCTGACACTCCACCTCTCCCGGACAGAAAGAGGACTGTTCATGGCCTTGGCCCGGATAAGGGAGGAGTACAATTTGGAAATGAGGCCTCCAGGGCCCTGTGATCTGATAATTCCAATGACTGGAAAGGAAGAGAATCTAATCCCACGACCAGAGAACTGAGCCCGAAAGGCGTGCCTAATCTGGAGATACTGAAACCCATGAGATTCCGGCAAATCAAATTCTGCACGCAGTTGCGCAAAGGGGCGGAGATCACCATCCCGGACCAGTGATCCCAGGGAGACTATTCCTCGATTCCTCCATTCGCCAAACCCCGGCAGCCCACAAAAGTGTGGAAGGTCCAGGTTATCCCATAGGGGTATCTCAGTTGGCATATCATGGAAACCAAAAATGGTTTTAGCCTCTTTCCAGACCCTGGCCCCCAGTTTGTGTATTGGGAGGACCCAACCCTCAGGAGCCCTCTTGTGGTCCGTCAACAATGGCCATAGGAGATCCATACCTGTGAGCTCTGCCAGAAGACCCTCCGGAGAACCCCTCACCCCAGGAAGTGTCCATTGTCCCAAATATTTCAATTGTCCGGCCAGATAGTATATGTACAGATCAGGAAGGGCCATACCCCCCATGTCCCTGGGTCTCTGTAATTTGGCCAATTGGACCCTTGATCTGGAAGGACCCCAGACAAAGGTGATCATTAAAGATTCCAGGGACCGAAAGAAAGAGCGAGGAATCTGTACGAATACATGTTGGGTTATGTAAAGACACTTTGGTTGCACTATCATTTTAAGGAGATTAATTCTTCCCGCCACTGAGAGCGGGAGTTGGCTCCATCTATTAAATTTCTCCCCGAGGTGTGATAATAAGGGGGCAATATTTCTTGCTATCATCTCCGAAGGGTTTCCCGTCAATATAATCCCCAGGTATTTAAAATGATCCACCACTGGAACTCTACATATGTGGGTGTTCATCATTTCCTTCCTGTCCCGAGATAGGAAGAGGAGGTACGATTTTGACCAATTTATTGACAGGCCCGAGAACTCCCCAAATCGGTCGATTAACTCTACGGCTCTAGGAATGGAGGAATCCGGGTCAGAAGCAAACAATAACAGGTCGTCTGCATACAGAGACAAACGTTCATCTCCCTTACGATGTCTCACTCCCCGGTAGATTGGGTCCGTCCGAATGCGCACTGCCAACGGTTCCATGGCAAGGGCGAACAGAAGAGGGGATAGAGGACACCCCTGCCTGGTTCCCCTCCCCAAAGGGAAAGTTTCCGATACTCCGCCTCCCACCTGAATGTTAGCCGTTGGAGCTTTATATATAATCTCAATCCATCTAATAAAATCGTTGCCGAAACCAAATGCCCGCAGTACCTCCAGCAGGTATGGCCATTCTATAGAGTCAAAGGCCTTGGCCGCATCCAGGGAGACCAAAGCCCAATCCTCCTCTAACTTGGTGCCCATCTGTAGAATCACCTGTGCCCTCCTCAGATTATCCGAGGTACTTCTACCCGGAATGAATCCAGACTGATCCTCATGTATTATGGAGGAGATCACTTTATTGAGTCTAGTTGCTAGAATTTTAGTAAGAATTTTGTAATCAGAGTTCAACAGAGAGATCGGTCTGTATGAGCCACAATCCAATGGATCCTTATCTGGTTTCAATAGTAGCACGATGGTTGCCTCATAGAAGGAATCAGGTAACCGTCCCCTGCGGAACGAAGCCTCAGCCGTCTCCAGGAGAGCTGGAGCCAGCTCCCCCCTATACTTGTCAAATATTTCAATCGGGAGTCCATCTGGGCCAGACGCCTTACCCCTATTGAGGGCTCCCATCGCCTCCACCATCTCTTCCATGCTAATGGGCTCATCCAAGGCCGACCTCTGGGCCAAAGTCAGTCTGGGAAACTCCAGATCCCGCAAGTATTCAGCGATCTCCTCCCTTGACACAGTCAGCCTGGACTCATATAGGTTCCTATAGAAGTCCAGAAACACCTTCAGAATGCCAGTGACGGAGGTGATTGAATCGCCACCGGAGTCTCTGATCTTAAGGACCGCAGGTGAGCTAGTGGATTGGCGCACCAGGAACGCAAGTAAACTACTAGATTGGTTCCCTTGCTCAAAATATCTCTGGTTCATGAAGAAGACATGTCTCTTAGCCTTATCTTGCAGGAACAAAAGATATTTCCTCCCAGCCTGTAGCCACTGGAATCTGTTTCCTTCAGAAGGGTCTGAGGTAAATCTATGTTCAAGCACTCTATTTTGAGTGGCCAATTCCTCCTCCTCTCTGGCCGCCTGTTTCTTGACATAAGAGATAGAGGAGTGACAGCAACCCCTCAAATACGCCTTAAGCGCGTCCCAATAGGCCGAGTGATTCTCTTCCACGGAGTTCGTCTCGGTGTATGCCCTGAGCTGATCAGGAATCCTGTCATTGGTACCAAAGAGTGACAGCCACCAAGGGTTAATCTTCCGTGACACTTTACGAGATTTACAACCCTCCCACTTAATGCTGACAAATACCGGAGAGTGGTCTGATACTGATCTGGGTAGATGACACACCGATTGTATATGGGCACAGACTCTTTCATTTCCACAGATGTAATCAATTCTAGACAATGAGTTTTTCCCTGGGGTATAACATGTGTATTCTCTCAGTACTGGGTTAAAAAAACGCCACATGTCGCACCACCCCACCTCCTGGAGGAATGCACTCAATCTAGTTTGCATCGTAGGGGAGATCGGGACCTGTCGGGTGTTGAATCTATCCAGCCCTGTGTTACTAATGAAATTGAAGTCCCCCATGCAGAGCACCAAGGCTTGTGGGAATTGTGAGGCAAACTTAGCCGCTTCATACAAAATTGAGATTCCCATCGCAGGGGGGATGTATATAGCTAAGATCACTATCATGATCCCATCGATGTGAGCCTGGATAAACACATACCTCCCATCATTATCCTTTATAATCTTACCCGGGTCCCACCGCAATGCTTTATGGACTAGTACCGATACTCCCCTCGAATATGAGGAATGAACAGAGTGAGCTGACCATTGAACCCAAGGCTTCTGAAGCACTCTCGTGGTTTCCAACAACAAATGGGTCTCTTGTAAACATACAATCTGAGCTTTGGATTTTTTGATATGTGCGAATACTGCCGCCCGTTTCCTGGATGTGCCCAGTCCCCTAACATTCCATGTCATCAAGCTTAAAGCCATTGAAATGTATCTCTTACTGAATTAATAGGGAAATGTCAAAAACTTAACCCACAGTAGAACTTGGGCAAACGTACCCTTAAATACAAACTATCGGTTGCAAACACACAGCCGAAAGAACTGATCCAGTAGTGTGACCAGGAGAGGGTGTCCCTAGTAACGACCAGGGTGAACCAACGTGGCTAGATGGTGTACTTGGTACGGGGGTGTCCTCGAAACAAGGACTTAAGCTTCTCCTGCAGTCCAACGTATTGAATTACCCTGCAACATAGCCTATTAATCGTACTTGGGTAAGAGAACCCAAAGCGAATGGGCATAGAAATATGGGAAGAAGAAAGAGAAGAGAGAGAGGAAAAAAAAAAAAAAAGGGGGGGGGGGTGGAATGGAGGAGTGAAAGGTGGGCGGGGAAGGGGTGAGGAAGAGAGAAAGGGGGCAAGGGAAGAGAAGAGAGAGAAGAGAACTTAAGATGGGCGGAAAAAGAGAGAGTGTGAGGAGGAGGAAATATAGAAATATAAGAAGAAGAGAGGTAACGGATGGCATTCTGGGTGGAAATTGGGGAAGAGAGAGGAAGGTTGAAGAGGGAAGCTGGAGAGAATAGCAAAAGAAGACTTAGAGGTAGATAGGGAATGGGATAGCAAGGATGGGTATGAGGATGAGATAAAAGGGGCTGAGGGATTAAACAAGTAAGTGAGACTGAGAGGGGGGAAGAAGAGATAGGAATATAAAGGAAATGGGAGGAGAATTTGCAGGCAATCCCAAATTATAAGTGATTATCATGTATGGTGACCTTAAAAAACCTTAATATAGCTCTAAAGACAAAATTCAGCATCCTGAACTTAAGTGCGTTGCCAAATACTGCAAACCCGGAGTGAAGTCCCATTTTGGATCGCAAGATGCAGGATAATTCAAGATCGCATGATGGTGATCATGGCACCGCAGCAGCGTTCTGGCACATGTCCCGCCTGAAGTCAGTTCAGTCCGGTCCCACCAGCGACGAGTATTCCAGAACTCAAACAGGACTTAGTAATGATCGCAGTGAGCTCAGGTCCCGACACACTCAGAGGCGCAACCTCCAGCTGCCCAGCCTCGAGGGGGGGCCAACCTGGAGACCGGCACAATGGAAGGCCAATAATAAACACATCCAGTAACTCACATGCTTCCGGGGGTCGCAAGCGCACCAGCGCATCCTGATGGAATCGTCAATTTCTCAACAAACTGGAACCAAAAGAGCAGGACGCGGACGCAACTGCGACCCCGAGCACCGCTCCACTCGTATGGCAGGGGAGATGAAGGAAACAAAAATATTTCGCGCCTTCAATATCAAAGGACGCCGAATATCTGCATAGGATGATCCTACAACTATCGCAACAGCGATTTCAGACGTCCCAGGAAAAAGAATCGTATCACCGACCTCACTCCAAAGGAGATGAAATAAACAAATCAGAACCGCGACGCCATCACAACAGCGATCCTCCCGGCGTCGCTCATGGCTGTAACGCATCAGCGCTTCCTCTTCAGCATGTTGATCCAATCATCCGCCTCCGCAGGAGAAGTAAAGAACAAGGATCGCTCTTGATGAACCACTCTGAGACGAGCCGGGAAGATCATGGAGTAAGCAATTTGGTGATCTCTAAGGCGTTTTTTCACCTGAATGAAGGATGCCCTCGTTTTCTGGAGAGACGCAGAGAAGTCAGGGAAAATCAGTATGGGAGCATTATTATGTAGGATCGGGCCTTTGCGTCGCGCCGCACCAAGGATCGCATCTCTATCCCTGCTGCTCAACAGTCGGGCCAGGAGAGGTCTAGGCTGCGCTCCCGGGGGAGGAGGTCTGGCCGGTACCCGGTGGGCTCTTTCTATAGCGAATGCCGCTGACAGCATCGCATCAGGGAAAGTTTCAGAGAGCCATGTTTCCATGAACTTACATGGGTCGCTCCCTTCTGCCCTCTCCGGCATCCCCAGAATTCTTAAATTATTGCGACGCAGGCGGTTTTCCAGATCGTCAGCCCTTTGCGCCCAGTTGTTTGCCGCGCTTTCCAAAGAGGACAATCTGCCCGGCGTCGCTCTTGCGTCGTCTTCCAGCGTGGAGATCCGCTGCTCCGTCTCCTTTACCCGCTCTCTCAGATTTTGCAGGTCCACCCGGAGGAGTCCCACATCGATCTTAACCTCCTCGATTTTGCCCGTCAGCGACACTTTTGAATCCTGGATCGCCGCAAGTAATTGCGAAGTAACTTGCTGCAAGGTTAGCTCCTGCGATTCTTTGGATCCGGCCTCCATGCTCTCCTCCTCCTCCGCCTCACTGGATTCCCGCTCCGACTGCTTGCCGACGCCATCTTGCTGGGAGTCCCGGGCAAACTTCTTCAGCTTTTCAGCCGCCGCTGCGCTGCGACCTCTGCTCATGGTACCGATCAGAATGCTCACCGCACCACAGGTAATCCGGAGGTGTATTTAGGCACCAATTTCGGCAGGATTAATAGTATTTATCAGCGTTGGACTGCGGAGCTGCTCTCAGATGCGACCGCTCATGCTGCCTGCTGGCCACGCCCCCCCAGCATGTAGTGTTTTTAATGATGGTTTGTTGGTTTTATGTATAAGTTTTAATTTTATTTTGCTTCTTCATAGATTGGTATTTATTTGAATGGTGACTTACCTGTTGAGATTACCGGGCTGGCTGGTATTCGCCCAGGACAACAAACTAGTTGTAGTAGGGGTGGATCCCCTGAAAAAGAAAAATAATAAGAATGTACATGAGGGATTTGGAATTGTGGGGATTATGGGTCTATTGATGAAAAATGTTATAATGATGACATTGTCTGGAAAACATGGATAAGAATGAGATAATGTATAAAAATTGTTATGGTTAATATAGCAATATAGTATTAACCCCTTCATAACCTAGGATGTAACGGTACATCCAAAATCATGAAGGGGTGATCACCGCTGGCTGCTGCAGTGAGCCACTGGCGATCCCTGCACATGTCTGCTGATTAGAACAGCTGACATGTGTGGCTTACAGGCACAGGTGGATCCGCGATCCACCCACGCCTGTTAACCACTTAAATCGCACTGTCAAAATGTGACAGTGCGTTTTAAATCGTTGCAGCGAGAAACGCGCATTTCCCCGCCGCCATCGGAGGCCCATGATGTGATCACCGGCAGCTGAAGGCTGTCATGGTAGCGACAGGTCATGTGATGAATCCTGTCGTTATTATGTCATAGTTCCTCTTAAAGCCGGAAAAGCAGCAGCTGTAACAACAACGCAGCATTTATGCTGATCAGAGCTGTGCTGCTTTGATCAACAGAAATGAATGAGCGAATAGACTTCTGATCCTTATAGTCCCCTAGTGGGATTATTAAAATAAAAAAAGTAAAAAAAAAGAGGATGGGAGGGTCAGTCTTTTCATATTAGTATTACACTCTCCGAAAATAAGACCTAGTGCTTTTTTCGGGGCAAATAAAATATAAGACAGTGTCTTTTTTTCGTGGAAGTACGGTAGTGCGTTTTTGTAAGAAGGATAAGATTGAAGTATCGAGACTGGGTGGGTTAGCATGTAGTGTTTTTAATGATGGTTTGTTGGTTTTATGTATAAGTTTTAATTTTATTTTGCTTCTTTATAGATTGGTATTTATTTGAATGGTGACTTACCTGTTGAGATTATCGGGCTGGCTGGTATTCGGCCGGGACAACAAATTAGTTGCAGTAGGGGTGGATCCCCTGAAAAAAGTAGATTTTGGGTACTCACCGTAAAATCTCTTTCTTGGAGCCTTCATTGGGGGACACAGGAAACCATGGGTGTATGCTGCTGGGACTAGGAGGTGACACTATGCAAATAAGAAAGATGGCTCCTCCCCCGCAGTATACACCCACTGACTGGAGCTGAGGAGATCAGTTTGTGTAAAAGCAGTACGAGGAGAAGCTTGAAATCTATAACATTCCGGATCCATTGAAGTCTTAGAAAAGGGCGGGTGCTGTGCCCCCCAATGAAGGCTCCAAGAAAGAGATTTTACGGTGAGTACCCAAAATCTACTTTTCTTTATCGCTTCATTGGGGGACACATGAAACCATGGGACGTCCTAAAGCAGTCCCCAAGGGTGGGAAGAGAAAAACCCGAAAACAGGGTTAGCAGAGACAAGATTCCTTGACCGGAACCTGGTCCTAGACCCCGTAAGGAAACGCTACCCGGCCAGGGGTCGAAGTATAGGAGAAAAGTTAGAGTACTAGGGAGTACTAAGAACTAGTGTAAAATGCGTGTGCTAGGGAATAGGATGATCAGGGAGACACTACATCCTTTGAGGTCTGTACCTAAGAAGGCTAAGGATCTAAGGCGACTGACAGCAATAGGTCGGGCTAAGAGAGAAAGAACTCGACAGACCCTGGTACTACGTTTGAGACTGTCAGAATGAGCGAAAAACTAGGGCACCTGGTAGAGGTAGGAGCCAGAAAGTGGAGGCCAAAGGAGCCTTGGCCCCTTATAGCCGCAGAATGACTAAAAGGGAAAACGACTGCCTAAAAGGTTGCAAGGGAGTCGGGATACTCGAGAAGCGTGTAAGGGAATTCCGCCATAGGGACACTTGACCCGTTGGTTCCACAGCACCCGAGGGGTGATGTGACCCTAGTGGAAGAAACAGCCTGCGGGCGAGAAAATAATACGGGAGATAATTCTCCTGTGTATGGAAGGGGTACAGAGAACCTGTGAGGTCTAGAGAAAAATGACAAGGTTAAGGAGTCAAAGGAATTCCCAGGACCGATTTCCGCTGTGACGTGGCCGACAGGAGAAGGGAATCCGAGCATCTACAGTAACGTGACTGGGAGAAACTCGAACTCTGTAGTCGGGTACTGGGTAATCATTGCAGTGAATCATGGGGAGGAGAACCCCCATGGGGGTGGACTCCTGAGAAAGACAAAAAGGAACAAGACCTGGGATGTATGACCTGGAGTGGGAGAAGGAAGGCCCTTTCGAGGGGGACCTCAAGAAGGGCTCGGACTAAGTCGTTGGCTTAAGCGCTAGCCGACCAGGGGAGGGACGCCTATTCCTGGAAGTTGGCGAGGAAGATGGGAGAATGACGGGAGAAAGAATAAAACATTCTTAATATTATTCTAAAACGCGTCATCACGTCATAACTAGAAGTGATGACGAGTGGAAGGAAATGAGCGAGAATATGTGAGTCCAAATGGTCTGGCAGGAACTCTGCTTGAAAAGTGCAGGGATGCACAAGCGGCTAAGACCAAGCGGTGGAAAGCGGACATGGAATCTAGTATGGCGGAGACTACAGAGAGATCTAGCTTATCTCCAAGAGCCATCTAGAATGGTTACGAGGGAAGTGAGGCAGACCCGGGACAGAGGAAAAGAAGACCCCTCTTGGCCTGAAACTGAAGCAGGTCATGTCTAGGTGTTGGCGAAGACCACTCGCTGTAGTGTCGAGTGTTCGGGTGGAAACACCCAGTGGCCTGAGTAATCAGGGCTCCCTGGAGGATTCTGTTGCGGAAAGAGGACAGAAGACAAACATTGGAACCTACAATCTGTCCAGAAGAGTGAGCCCAATGACTGGGCCATCAGGATACTAGAAGTCCCTTGGGGAGACTGGTCCTCCGTGGAATCGATGATTGGACGCTCCTGTGTCTGGTTCTTAACTTCATCTGTTGACTGAGAAGGGACTGAGGAATCTGATCTCTATCTGAAAGAGAGAGAATGTAAATAACGGCCTATGGATTTGGATATGTACAGTACCTGGCCGGAACCCTAGTGGAGGGCGCAGCCAAGGCTGGTCTAAGCCAAAAAATAGGCGGATACCAAAAAATACTATGAACCACCCGAGGAGGGTGGCAGGAAGTAAAAACGGACAACATACTGGTTAGCCGACAGAGTTGTACCCTGCTTACCTCATTTGGAAACCAAAATGACTGCTGTTTTAAGAAAACGACGGAGCCAACGTACGGTCAAGGGAGAAGAAGCATTACCTTGTGGTTACCTTACATGCATGTGCGAGGTAGGAGAAGGTCTCGAGTCACTGGGAAGCGACCAAAAGAGAGCTGCTGCTGAGCCGCGTCATGGGGTCCGTGCTTGCTGCCGGGGTGAAGCACACGACTCTCCGGTTAAATGGTCGCGTGTAGCCTTACCTCAAGGTTACTCCAGACGTATGGATGCAGATCACTGGGAAGTGAGTAAATAGCTGGTGCAGGAAGGAAGGACAATGAACTGGTCCAAAGGACCCTGGCTTACCGCCTGGTCACCTGACTGGATGGTTTGAAGTAAGAGAGAGTCCTGGGTCACTGGGAAGCAACCTATTGACAGTTGCAACCGTGGCGCATCATGGGGTCCCTACAGAACCCAGTCCTCGCTTCAGTCGGAGATGAGGGAGATAGCTGACCCACTAGGTGACTTCAGTCTGTTCGACTCTCTGGGTCGAGAGTAGTGAACACATACCTGTTACGGTAACCAGCCTCTGGTGTGGATAAACGCTAGCCCCTTGGGTAGCGGGCAGGATCATCGATCAGGAGTACTGGCACTGAATGTGACAGCTGCTCCCGTGCCGCCTCATGGGACGGAGATGGATGGAGTGCTCGCCTCGGTCAGAGATGAGCGGAAAAGCTGAACAAAGCACTTAAGCCAGTTGCTGTATCTGGCCTCTGGTTCGGAGAAGTGCTGGCCCAAAGGCTAGTGGGCAGGCTCATCAAATCACTGTCACGCTGTAGTATACAGGTGCATATAGAAACGCTGGCACACAAAATAGAGGTCACATGCAAGAAAACACTAGCACACCGCATGGTGGGTAGGTGCGTAAAGATACACTGGAGAGTGAATGCTGACGCGGCTCATCAAATCCTTGTCACGCTGTAGTATACAGGTGCGTATAGCCAACAGGTACACGAGGTAGGGGGCCCATTCAAGAAACACTAACACACCGGATGGTGGGTAGGTACATAGAGACACTCTGGATAGAGGGTACTGGCACCCTGGAAGGTGGACCGACATATAGAGACATTGGCACACAAGCAAGTGGACAGATTTGTGGTACTGTCAATCTGGATGCTGGACTTGATGGTCTATATACAAAAAAATTCTTTTGTCTGCAGAAACAGAGAGGTGCGATTAGAGACCTGACCCCCCAAACCGTGGGTAGGTTCACACAACACTGGTACGGTGGTGTAAACAGGTGCGTAAAGAAACACTGGCGCACTGAATAGTGAGGCGGCTCGAGAGGACACTGGAACACCAGAGTAAACAAATGCGCGTCATAACGCCGGCCCACTGAATAGCGGGCAGGATCCCAAAGGCACCTGTGTATTGGGGCAGACAGGCATGGCACAGACACTGGCACCTGGGTATTGGGGTACACAGACGCTGGCACACTGGATAGTGGACAGGGACAGGAAAGCGCTGGCGCGGAGATGTAGGCCAGTGCGTAGAGACGCTGACCCACTGGATAGTGGACAAGCGGGAGGAAAACGCTGGCACACAGAAGACACTGGCACACAGGTGAAGGCCACGGGCACACTGGTGTAGACCATTGCAAGCGAAACACTGGCACACTGGGTAGTGGACAGACACATGGTACCACTGGCACACTGTATAGTAGACAGGTAAATGGAGACACTGGCACACTGGATAGTGAACAGGCTGAGGTTGAAAACAGTGGACGGGTCAATGACCCTGTAAAAGGCGGGTATATGACAGCAGATAGGACATGAGGAACATTAACCCACCAATAGTGACCCTACGTGAGGAACACTGACACACTAGGTAGTGGAAACAGGAACATAGGCAGGAGCACAAGAAACACAGACGGTGGAAGTGGATAGGACCACAGTACGCTGGAATACCCCTGGAAATGGAGTGCGTGTAGGAGATTGACATCTCGCACCTGTAGAAGGGTGAGGGGGGGCTGTTAATATTCCCGGACTGAAGTCGCTCTATAACCCTGCGCTGTGTGTTAGAGGGGGGACAGCTCACTGCAAGTGAACTGCACCAGGAATCCGGGGTAGGTGCTCCTGGAGTAATAACAGGAGAGCCGGTTTTGCGGTAAGCTTAAGGTCTTTTTTTTTTTTTTGCAGTCTTGCAGAGACCGGGAGTCTGAGGCGAGTGGTGCTGGGCAGCCTGGAGCGGTGACTGCGGGGGCCCTGGGTCGCACTGGCTGTCTGCGGGGGGGCGCTGAAGCTGCGGTGGTGGGGTTAGTTACCGAGCCGGGAGGCTGGAAGTGCAGGCAGGAGCGACGTTCCCCGGGAGTCTCGGCGCCGGGAAGTGACGTCAGGCGCCAGGAAAGAGGGGGGCGGCGGTTGCACAGGGGAGCCAGAAGAATTTGAAAAGCCCGCGCGCGCGGGCTGAATTCCCGGCTGGGGGCGTGGCCAGGCGAGCGCGCGAACGCAGAGGGCCGCAATGAAGCCGGCTGCAACATTTTTAAAGGTATCCCCCAGAGGAGACGGCGGGCCGGAGGAGACGGCGAGCCGGAGGAGACGCCGGGCCGGAGGAGACGCCGGGCCGCAGGAGACGCCGGGCCGCAAGGAGCCGGGGCCTAAGTTTTAAGGGTAGGCCGCGGGGGGAGACGCCGGGCCGCAATGGAGCCGGGGCCTAAATTTTAAGGGTAGGCCGCCGGAGGGGACGCCGGGCCGCAGTGGAGCCGGGGGCTAAATTTCTAAGGGCAGGCCGCCGGAGGGGCCGCAATGGAGCCGGGGGCTAAATTTCTAAGGGCAGGCCGCCGGAGGGGACGCCGGGCCGCAATGGAGCCGGGGGCTAAATTTCTAAGGGCAGGCCGCCGGAGGGGACGCCGGGCCGCAATGGAGCCGGGGGCTAAGGTTTGAGGATAGGCCGCCGGATAGTGGACGCCACGGCAGGGGGACCGGTCGCAGAACCGGGGAAAACAACTACCAAGGGGGCTAAGGTGAGGGGTTCTAGGGGGGATATGGGACCCCTTGACCCAGGTGGAAAGACTGTGGGCTTCTATACACGGGATCCCTCCCCATAACCCGGGACGGGGAAGAAGGAGGGGGATTGGATTACTTATCTGAGTTCCCGGCTTGTCTTGAGGTGATCCTGGATCCATCCTGGAAGGTGAGCGAAGACATCTCGACGGTCGTCCCAGGCATAGTCTAGGGGAGACCAGAAGGGTACCTCTCCATCCTGGGTACGGTCTTCGTCCTCCTACCCCACAATCAGGCTCGGGAGCGAGAGAGTTTGGGGAGGGGGGCAAGGACCATCCGCCTGTCCCTCTGTGCGGATGCCCCCCAAACAGTCTTGAGAGTGTTAGGGGGGTAGGGTCCTGCCAGACAGACACGGAAGACAACGGAAGTGGCGGACGGACCCCACTTCTGTGCGACCGGTCTCTATGTGGGAGAGCAGGGTGAGCGATTACACCCTGTCGCCCGACGAGCTGTGTCTGAAAAACAAAGGGAAAACATTAATAAAACACAACCATACAAACCTGAAGGGCTGAGAGCAGCCCCTGCGTGTCCAACCTCCTCGGACACTAAGCAAAAACTGATCTCCTCAGCTCCAGTCAGTGGGTGTATACTGCGGGGGAGAATGTACAGTGCCTACAAGTAGTATTCAACCCCCTGCAGATTTAGCAGGTTTACACATTCGGAATTAACTTGGCATTGTGACATTTGGACTGTAGATCAGCCTGGAAGTGTGAAATGCACTGCAGCAAAAAAGAATGTTATTTCTTTTTTTTTTTTTTTTTTTTTTTTTTAAATTGTGAAAAGTTTATTCAGAGGGTCATTTATTATTCAACCCCTCAAACCACCAGAATTCTGTTTGGTTCCCCTAAAGTATTAAGAAGTATTTCAGGCACAAAGAACAATGAGCTTCACATGTTTGGATTAATTATCTCTTTTTCAAGCCTTTTCTGACTAATTAAGACCCTCCCCAAACTTATGAACAGCACTCATACTTGGTCAACATGGGAAAGACAAAGGAGCATTCAAAGGCCATCAGAGACAAGATCGTGGAGGGTCACAAGGCTGGCAAGGGGTACAAAACCCTTTCCAAGGAGTTTGGCCTACCTGTCTCCACTGTTGGGAGCATCATCCGGAAGTGGAAGGCTTATGGAACTACTGTTAGCCTTCCACGGCCTGGACAGCCTTTGAAAGTTTCCACCCGTGCCGAGGCCAGGCTTGTCCGAAGAGTCAAGGCTAACCCAAGGACAACAAGGAAGGAGCTCCGGGAAGATCTCATGGCAGTGGGGACATTGGTTTCAGTCAATACCATAAGTAACGTACTCCACCGCAATGGTCTCCGTTCCAGACGAGCCCGTAAGGTACCTTTACTTTCAAAGCGTCATGTCAAGGCTCGTCTACAGTTTGCTCATGATCACTTGGAGGACTCTGAGACAGACTGGTTCAAGGTTCTCTGGTCTGATGAGACCAAGATCGAGATCTTTGGTGCCAACCACACACGTGACGTTTGGAGACTGGATGGCACTGCATACGACCCCAAGAATACCATTCCTACAGTCAAGCATGGTGGTGGCAGCATCATGCTGTGGCGCTGTTTCTCAGCCAAGGGGCCTGGCCATCTGGTCCGCATCCATGGGAAGATGGATAGCACGGCCTACCTGGAGATTTTGGCCAAGATCCTCCGCTCCTCCATCAAGGATCTTAAGATGGGTCGTCATTTCATCTTCCAACAAGACAACGACCCAAAGCACACAGCCAAGAAAACCAAGGCCTGGTTCAAGAGGGAAAAAATCAAGGTGTTGCAGTGGTCTAGTCAGTCTCCTGACCTTAACCCAATTGAAAACTTGTGGAAGGAGCTCAAGATTAAAGTCCACATGAGACACCCAAAGAACCTAGATAACTTGGAGAAGATCTGCATGGAGGAGTGGGCCAAGATAACTCCAGAGACCTGTGCCGGCCTGAACAGGTCTTATAAAAGACGGTTATTAGCTGTAATTGCAAACAAGGGTTATTCCACAAAATATTAAACCTAGGGGTTGAATAATAATTGACCCACACTTTTATGTTGAAAATTTATTAAAATTTAACTGAGCAACATAACTTGTTGGTTTGTAAGATTTATGCATCTGTTAATAAATCCTGCTCTTGTTTGAAGTTTGCAGGCTCTAACTTATTTGCATCTTATCAAACCTGCTAAATCTGCAGGGGGTTGAAGACTACTTGTAGGCACTGTATATGAGGGATTTGGAATCATGGGGATTATGGGTCTATTGATGAAAAATATTATAATGATGACATTCTCTGGAATACATGGATAAGAATGAGATAATGTATAAAAATTGTTATGGTTTAATATAGGAAGATAGTATTAACCCCTTCACAACCTACGATGTAATGGTACATCCAAATCATGAAGGAGTGATCACCGCTGCGGTGAGCCAGTGGCGATCCCTGCACATGTCTGCCGATTAGAACAGCTGACATGCGTGGCTAACAGGCACAGGTGGATCCGCAACACACCCGTGCCTGTTAACCACTTAAATCGTGCTGTCAAAATGTGACACTGCGTTTTAAATCGCTGCAGCGGGAAACGCGCCTTTCCCTGCCGCCATCGGAGGCCCCGTGACGTGATTGTAGCGTCCACGGGGCCTTAGGTTACTCGTCAGTGGGCCAGTGATTCTTTGGGGTAGCTGTGACTGGCCTGACCCGGTTCCGTGACCCCGTCGGCTACATGAAAAAAAAAAACACAAAAACAGGAAACGGACAAGTGTCCAATACAGACGGGGATGGAATGAGGGTGGCAGGCCCCTGGGAAGCGTGTCACCGGTTGCAGTAGTGACTGGGGTCCCGGCCTCCTCCGCCGCTGACCCTTCCTGCGGCTAATCCTCTCCCAAGGGCAGTACTGGATGCTGAGCGGGGATGCTTTGCAGAGCAACACTTGGTATGCGGCCAGGAATTAGCCGCCGCTGCACAGTCTCTCTCCGGGGCAGGTGTTAGGTGCAGCCGAGACAGTATCGCTTCCCACGGGCGGAGCGGGGTGCCCAGGAAGGTTGGTGAGAACGGGGGCGGCAGTCCATGGGAGCGCCGGAGCGCAGGGCAGTGGCAGTTACTCACAGAGTCAGGTTTTTCTCCTCCATGCACAACTCTGTACTCTTCCCCGGTCCCAGTCCGTAGTGCCGGCAGCCTTAACCTCTCATGGGCCGGACCTCTGTCCCATCTCCCCAGGCTCTCTCTCTCTCTGCTGTCATGCCCCAGCAACCCGAACTAGGGCTCTGTACCTCTTCTGTGCTCCGTCCCGTGCTCTGGCGACTGCAGCCCTTTTAGTCCACGAGTGCAAATGCCGGGTCCCGTCTTTCTCTAGATGTTACTGGCCCCAGCTTGGTTGTGCTGTCTGTTTGGTGTTACATCCAGACAGCTCTGTTCTGCCTCCCTGAAGGCCTGACAGCCTCCCTGAGGGGAGCTGCACACTGTGCGTCGGCTCTGTTTCGTGTCTAAGCTTGTTCTGCCGGGCCAATAGTGTCTCTACTCCTAACTGCCTATGCCCACACCTTTGCAAGTTGTCATGGCTACTTGGGTTTGCTAAGAACTGGCTGAGTCACTTCCTAACTGTGTTTGTAGAAACATTGTTAACCCTTTCCTAGTGACAGCTTCTCCCTGCTGTATGGTGGTGTGAGGTGTGTGTAGAACTTATAGAACTTACCAGATTAACATCTTGACCTGCCCGGGGAGGATATAATGATATACCCTGTAGCGACTAGTCTCAGGGGCGCTACATGATCACGGGCAGCCGATTGTTGTCATGGTAGCGACAGGTCATGTGATGAATCCTGTCGCTATCATGACATAGTTCCTGTTAAAGCCGGCAAAGCAGCAGCTGTAACAAGAACGCAGCATTTCTGCTGATCAGAAATTTGCTGCTCTGATCAACAGAAATGAATGAGCGATTAGACTTCTAATCCTTATAGTCCCCTAGTGGGATTACTAAAATAAAAAAAGTAAAAAAAAGAGGATGGGAGGGTCAGTCTTTTCATATTAGTATTACACTCCCCGAAAATAAGATCTAGTGCTTTTTTCGGGGCAAATAAAATATAAGACAGTGTCTTTTTTTCGTGGAAGTACGGTAGTGCGTTTTTGTAAGAAGGATAAGATTGAAGTATCGAGATTGGGTGGGTTAGCATGTAGTGTTTTTAATGATGGTTTGTTGGTTTTATGTATAAGTTTTAATTTTATTTTGCTTCTTCCTAGATTGGTATTTATTTGAATGGTGACTTACCTGTTGAGATTACCGGGCTGGCTGGTATTCGCCCGGAACAACAAATTAGTTGTAGTAGGGGTGGATCCCCTGAAAAAGAAAAATAATAAGAATGTATATGAGGGATTTGGAATTGTGGGGATTATAGGTCTATTGATGAAAAATGTTGTAATGATGACATTGTCTGGATTACATAGATAAAGGGGGTATTACACGCAGCGATATCACTGGTGAAAGCACCCGCCCCGTCGTTTGTGCGTCACGGGCAAATTGCTGCCCGTGGCGCACAAAATCGTTAGGAGCCGTCACACGGACTTACCTTCCCTGCAACGTTGCTGTTGCCGGCGAACCGCTTCCTTTCTAAGGGGACGGTTCGTGCGGCGTCACAGCGACGTCACTAAGCGGCCGTCTAATAGAAGCAGAGGGGCGGAGATGAGCGGCCGTAACATCCCGCCCACCTCCTTCCTTCCGCATTGCCGTCAGCCACAGGTAAGCTGTAGCTCGTCGTTCCCGAGGTGTCACACGTATCGATATGTGCTGCCTTGGGAACGACGAACTACCTGCGACCTCTACAATCAACGATGTTTTGAAAAGGAAAGACGTGTCAACGATGGACGATAAGGTGAGCATTTTCCATCGTTAACGGTCGTTCCTTGCTGTCACACGCAACGACGTCGCTAACGATGCCAGATGTGCATCACGGAATCCGTGACCCTGGCGATATATCGTTAGATACGTCGTTGCGTGTAACGGGGCCTTAAGAATGGGATATTGTATAAAAATTGTTATGGTTAATATAGCAATATCGTATTAACCCCTTCATAACCTAGGATGTAACGGTACATCCAAAATCATGAAGGGGTGATCCCCGCTGCCTGCTGCAGTGAGCCAGTGGCGATCCCTGCACATGTCTGCTGATTATAACAGCTGACATGTGTGGCTTACAGGCACAGGTGGATCCGCGATCCACCCACGCCTGTTAACCACTTAAATCGCATTGTCAAAATGTGACAGTGCGTTTTAAATCGTTGCAGCGAGAAACGCGCATTTCCCCGCCGCCATCGGAGGCCCATGATGTGATCACCGGCAGCTGAAGGCTGTCATGGTAGCGACATGTCATGTGATGAATCCTGTCGCTATCATGTCATAGTTCCTCTCAAAGCCGGAAAAGCAGCAGCTGTAACAACAACGCAGCATTTATGCTGATCAGAGCTGTGCTGCTTTGATCAACAGAAATGAATGAGCGATCAGACTTCTGATCCTTATAGTCCCCTAGTGGGATTACTAAAATAAAAAAAGTAAAAAAAAGAGGATGGGAGGGTCAGTCTTTTCATATTAGTATTACACTCCCCGAAAATAAGATCTAGTGCTTTTTTCGGGGCAAATAAAATATAAGACAGTGTCTTTTTTTCGTGGAAGTACGGTAGCGCGTTTTTGTAAGAAGGATAAGATTGAAGTATCGAGATTGGGTTGGTTAGCATGTTGTGTTTTTAATGATGGTTTGTTGGTTTTATGTATAAGTATTAATTTTATTTTGCTTCTTCATAGATTGGTATTTATTTGAATGGTGACTTACCTGTTGAGATTACCGGGCTGGCTGGTATTCGCCCGGGACAACAAATTAGTTGCAGTAGGGGTGGATCCCCTGAAAAAGAAAAATAATAAGAAGAATGTATATGAGGGATTTGGAATCATGGGGATTATGGGTCTATTGATGAAAAATATTATAATGATGACATTCTCTGGAATACATGGATAAGAATGAGATAATGTATAAAAATTGTTATGGTTTAATATAGGAAGATAGTATTAACCCCTTCACAACCTACAATGTAATAGTACATCCAAAATCATGAAGGAGTGATCACCGCTGGCTGCTGCGGTGAGCCAGTGGCAATCCCTGCACATTTCTACCGATTAGAAAAGCTGACAGTGTCTTTTTTTCGGGGAAGTACTCCAGTCACTATCATAACATAGTTAGGCTATGTGCGCATGCTGCGTTTTTTTGGCGCTGCGTTTTTGTGCGTTTTTTGCCGCAAAAAACGCACAAAAACGCACCCACGGCAAAGAACCTCATAACAAAGCATGCATTTTTACCGCTTTTTTTGGCTTCGTTTTGCTGCGTTTTTGCTCACTGCGTTTTCATGCGTTTTTTTTTTATCAGTGAACAATGCCATTAAAGATTGTTGGAGAAAAAAAAAAAAGGTCTGATGTCATTTCTTTCCTCAATATGTTCTTCATTCTCTACTAGTGTATGCGGGAGAGCATACAGCTGCAGAACTACAAGGCTCAGCATGCTCCACCCAGGACTGTATGCTGGAGGGAGAGGCAGGGGGAGCAGAACTACAAGGTTCAGCATACTTTATCCACTAGTGTATGCAAGAGTGCAGACAGCAGCTGCAGAACTACAAGGCTCAGCATGCTCTATCCAGGACTGTATGCTGGAGGGAGAGGCAGGGGAGCAGAACTATAAGGCTCAGCATACTTCATCCACTAGTGTATGCAGGAGAGCCTACAGCAGCTACAGAACTACAAGGCTCAGCATGCTCCACCCAGGACTGTATGCTGGAGGGAGAGGCAGGGGGAGCAGAACTACAAGGTTCAGCATACTTTATCCACTAGTGTATGCAAGAGTGCAGACAGCAGCTGCAGAACTACAAGGCTCAGTATGCTCTATCCAGGACTGTATGCTGGAGGGAGAGGCAGGGGAGCAGAACTATAAGGCTCAGCATACTTCATCCACTAGTGTATGCAGGAGAGCCTACAGCAGCTACAGAACTACAAGGCTCAGCATGCTCCATCCACTAGTGTATGCAGGAGAGCAGACAGCAGCGGCAGAAATACAAGGCTCAGCATCCTCCATCCAGGACTGTATGCAGTTTTTTGCCCAAAAAAAAATGACATGGGCTTTGCCATATTTTTGTATGCTAGCCAGGTACAGCAGGCAGGTATGGGCTGCCCCCAACCCCCAGCTGCCTATTTGTACCCGGCTGGGAACCAAAATTATAGGGAAGCCCTTTTTTTTTATTATTTCATGAATTTAATGAAATAATTAAAAAAAAACAAAAAGGACGTGGGCTTCGCCCAATTTTTGAGTCCAGCCAGGTACAACTAGACATCTGGGGATTGGAATCCACAGCGCAGGGTGCCCAAGCTTTCTGGGCTGCCCCGCTGCGAATTGCAGTCCGCAGCCACCCCAGAAAATGGCACTTTTATAGAAGCGCCATCTTCTGGCGCTGTTTCCAACTTTTCCAGCTACCCTGGTGCGAGGTGGCTCGCTGGGTATTAATGGGGTTAGGGCTAGCTGTATGTTATCAATTGGCCCTAAGCCCGAAATTCATGGTGTCACGCCATTATTAGGCATGGCCACCATGAATTTCTAGTAAAGATAAAAAAAACACTACACAATTAGTGACTCCATCTTTATTGAAATAAAGAACCCCCCTCCGTAATCCTGGGTCAAGGGTCCCACGCCGTCCAATCCGGATCCAGTATCATCTGATCGGTTTGCTGGAAGGCAAACCAATCAGATGATGTGTCAGGTTCAAGGACGTGAATCACATCACACATCAGCTGGTTTTCTAAAAGCCGTTTATACAATCAGCTGATGTATCAGCGCAAAAAAAAAACAACAAAAAAACACCACACACTTCTGTGCAGACTCCCGTCCGATCGCTGCAGGAGCCGGCGGTAATCAGCTGATGGAAGTCACCTGACCGCATCAGCTGATAATTTCTGTCGGCCAGGCGGTAAAAAGCCGGCCTCACTGCTGGACTTATACAATCAGCTGATGCCGTCAGGTGACGGCATCAGCTGATCACCGGCAGGTCCTGCAGCGATCGGTCGTGTCCCGGGAGTCTGCCGACAGGTGAGTATGAGATTTTTTTTTTCTACTGTTCACTTTTGATTTCGCAGCTGCTTACACCTCCCGTCCGGACATGGCGCAGGACGGGAGCAGACACGGCGCCGGACGGAAGGTGGAAGCAGGGGTGGCGGTAGCGGGAGGATTCACTCTTCTGTGTTTACCAACACAAGGAATCCTCTTCCTGTACACGTCACTGTACTACCCACCCCTTGCGTTTATAGCTGTGTTTTAGTCATAGAGACGCACTAAAATGCAGCAATATTTGTAATTTGCGTTTTTCATTGCGTTTTTGAACATCTCATTGAACTCAATGGGTGAAAAACGCAGTGAAAAACGCAGGAATAATTGACATGTTGCATTTTTTTGGGCCCCACTAAAATGCAGCTAAAAAAAAACCGCTGTGTGCAGACAGTAAAATTGAAAACTCATAGATTTTGCTGGTGAAGCAAAGTCATGAAGTTTTCTGAACAAAAAGGCACCCGAAAAACGCGCAAAAACACCGCAAAAAAACGCCTAGTGCGCACATAGCCTTAATGTTACAGCCGGCAGAGCAGCGGCTGTAACAAGAACACAGCATTTCTGCTGATCAGAGCTGTGCTGCTACCTATGTATCTATTATCTATGTATGTATCTATCTATCTATGTTTGTATCTATGTATCTATTATCTATGTATCTCTCTATTATCTCTGTATTATCTCTCTCTATATCTCTCTATTATCTATCTATCTATTATCTCTCTATCTATCTATATATTATCTGTTAAAGTAGCTGTTAAAAGCATTAAAAAACGCAGGGACCAACCTGCAAAATAACGCACCAAAACGCACCAAAAACGCACCAAAATGCAGTAAAAATGCATGCGTTATTATCTACGTTATTGGTGCATTATTTTAACGCAGGTGTGCTAATCCTTCACTCTCAATAAATTTCTTGAGAAAAATCATTTTTCTAGTGCGCATATAGCCTAAAGGCCGCTTTACACGCTACGACATCGCTCAAGCGATTTCGTTGGGGTCACGGAATTTTTTTTTTTTTTTTTTTTCTGCTGGTACTCTTCTGGAACCACACTTCTGACATTGAACATCGACATGGATTTTTGTCATATATTGATTATCTTCCTTCTTGTACCACGACTGGGACATCTGAAGCAATATTGTATTCTCTATGTTATACTTATGTTTTTTCACCGGTGTCACTGTGTTTATATTCATATTTTTATGATCATGGAGTTATTGTATAATGATTATTTCCCTCTTGTGCCACGATTAGGAGATCTCAATTTACATTGAACATCCTGTGACATGAAGTTTATGTATATTATATATACACTGGTCATTCCTCTCCTGTGCCACGACTTGGGATGTTTTTTGTGATATTGAATAATCTGTGCTACAGTATATGATCTCCTTATGTGTTATACTGCTCATACTTATTTAGTTTAACTTTGATATGGAACTCATGTATTACGCATTGATTACCTTCCTCTCTGTACCACGACTATGACACTTGAATTAATATTGAGGGTTTGATGTTATAGTATATGTTTTTTTATCAGTGGCACATTGTTCATAATTACCTATGTATATCCTTGATATTTATCATGTATCTTCCTCTTGGGTCACGGCTAGGACCTTTTAAGTTACATTTAAGACTTTATGTCACAGTTGATGTTCTCTTATTACTGTTACATTGCATATTTACTTATCCTTGTCTTCTTATGCTCGCTCCCGCCCCTCCTCCCCCCGTCGGCGCGGTTGCATCAGTGACCTACTGGCCCGGCTCTGTCGGCGTCATCATCGCCTGCGCACGTGCGCGGTTCGTGGGTGACGTGTCCCCACTTTCCGCACATGCACGCTACCTAACAAAAAAAAAAAAAGGGGCGTTGACTGCTGACAGAGCTGGTCACTGGCCGCGATTGGTCCGGCCGCGCTGACAGAGTGGGGATGGAGCAGTTGGAGCATGGGAGCACCATGTATAAAAACACATGGCTGCTTCACAGTGTTCCACCTCCCCTTGATGAAATAATCTTATAGCTGAGATTGTGAAAGGTATACGTTGGGGCTCTCTCCGGGGGGGGGTCTGCTCTGCTGCTTATCAGGCCGGCTTTGTGCACTTATGGGTATGTTTACTTAAACCTGCTGGGATTCTATTCATGCATTCATGTCTTTGTACTTAATCTGACTGTTCATTGGCATCCACTTAGCACCTCATGGTGGCAAAACCTGTTTATCTGTTTATAGCTTTTTTGACTGTTTAACTATTTGACTCTGTCACTGCAGAAGTTGCTGTTTCACCAGCATCTGTATCAAGCACTGTTTATTAGTGATTAGTGAGACTTGGATCCTATTTTATATATTTTATATATCTCTGTTATTTCAGAGTATACACTGTTATCATTGTGCTTATCCAGAGCTGTTTTTTTCCATCTGTCTATGTGTAACAATTGTCAAAATTTTACACCATGCTCTTTATGTGCAGGATGCCTTGTTCATGTTTTTGACCCAGTCTGTTATTTATTCATTTTACTTGTGCCCTATATGTAATTGTCATCTAGTACATCTATATTTTATCTGCCGGCCCGTTTTTGCCGCTGATTCCTTTGTGCCAGTTGCTATTTATTAAACCTATTTGCACTTTACTCCTTGTCCTCCAGTCTTTGTATTATCTATGTATGTATCTATCTATCTATGTTTGTATCTATGTATCTATTATCTATGTATCTCTCTATTATCTCTGTATTATCTCTCTCTATATCTCTCTATTATCTATCTATCTATTATCTCTCTATCTATCTATATATTATCTGTTAAAGTAGCTGTTAAAAGCATTAAAAAACGCAGGGACCAACCTGCAAAATAACGCACCAAAAACGCACCAAAACGCAGTAATAATGCATGCGTTATTATCTACGTTATTGGTGCGTTATTTTAACGCAGGTGCGCTAATCCTTCACTCTCAAGAAATTTCTTGAGAAATTTCTTAAGAAAAATCATTTTTCTAGTGCGCACATAGCCTAAAGGCCGCTTTACACGCTACGACATCGCTCAAGCGATTTCGTTGGGGTCACGGAATTTGTGACGCACATCCGGCTGCTTTAGCGATGTCGTTGCGTGTGACACCTATTAGCGATTTTTGCATCGTTGCAAAAACGTGCAAAATCACTAATCGGTGACATGCCCCCCTAATCTCAATTATCGTTGCTGCTGCGTGTACGATGTAGTTCGTCGTTCCTGCGGCAGCACACATCACTATACGTGACACCGCAGGAACGAGGAAGCTCACCTTACCTGCGGCCGCACGCAATGAGGAAGGAAGGAGGTGGGCGGGATGTTTGGCCCGCTCATCTCCGCCCCTCCGCTTCTATTGGGCGCCTCTTAGTGACGTCGCTGTGACGCCAAATGAACCGCCCCCTTAGAAAGGAGGCGGTTCACCGGTCACAGCAACGTCGCTATGCAGGTAATTAGTGTGGTAATTAGGCAGCAATTTGCCCATGGCGCACAACCGATGGGGACCGATATCGGTAACGATATCGCAGCGTGTAAAGCGGCCTTAAGAGTAGGTTTTTAGTTATTAATATTGGGTATTGCACTACTTCTTGAGTAACCACATAATTCACAGAATATTGATCACTGTTCCTAGGCATTGAACTAAATTAGCTAGTCACATCAAATTCACCACACAATAGTAATTACACAATTTTCAGCACTTACTTATTTTTATGCCAAAATTGCCCTTGAATCTGAGGGTTAGTAATCTGACTACTTTTGATTAGTAAGTGCCCATATATTGTTCTTAGGCCGGTATTAACCACAACCTTGAAGGTTTAATTAATAGCAATTATTACTGTTTACATCAAATTGTTGCAATAATTATGGCCACACATATGGTTATTGGTTATCATACTATAGGCCCTGAGGTATCTTTAGTATGATCCTTGGTAGCATTTAAAAAAAATAAATAAAGTGTGAAAATATAATTCACTCAATAGGGAATCATTCCATTTATAACCTATGGGGTGGATTTATTATTTGCTTATCCCTTCTTTTTCATGTCAATCTCATGTCCACATATAGTATGGTTCTAGTATATACTAAATTTGTGTAATGTTCGGGATTTCTTCCAATATATAGTCAGCAAACATGGGTATAGTCCATACATACATAGTCCTACATTCACAGAATTTTAGTTCCAGGGAGCGCTGAGCCTGTTGGTGTCTCCCCTGACCACCAACAATGTCGACAACATGGCCTAGCTAGCATGCACCGCCATTACCATGATGGCGCTGCTGGCTCGCGGGCCGCGGTCTGAGAGTTGTGGGTCACATGTAAATAGGCACATCACATGAGCTTAGCGACACTGTGACGGGGTCCTTCTCCCATATCACACAATTAACAGAGTGAGAGATGGCGGTACAATCCAAAGAGCAATTATTCCAAGCAACTCAAATGGTCCATAACATAAACCACAAAACAGAGGGTAAAATTAGTCCTGTAACACAAATATAGTCCGGTAAGCGATAAATGTACAGGTCTCTCTGAGAAGCCACAGTTTCTCACAGAGGATTAATCCTTCTCTGTTCAAGTTCTCCAACAGACTGATTGAGTCTACCAGGTAAGCAAAGAGGTTGGGTGAATCTCAGGCCCCTTCCCCCAAACTTAGGAACAGGAACACTACAGGGGGTGATTACCTACAGACAATACAATGTACACACAAGCAGTACAAATAATGGACAGTGAACCAAGCTTAAAATATGAATCTACACAACATGATACACCTCCCCCCATATCCAACCATCACAGCCACTGACTTGGAACTTCCTTTCTGTCACATGACCCGTCATCAGTTGTAGCAGGTACGCGAGTACAGCACAGTTGTTCTAGGCTGCCAAATAGTCACAGTACCCGATCACCTGCTTCTTGCGGCTCACAGGCAAGTGCCCCCCTTGACGATCGCGGCTGGTGCAAGGGTCGCACCTGTCAGTGCTCACTGCTTTATTTCAGATGAACGTTTTACCGATGCAGAGCAGAGTCAAGCTCTCTCTGCATAACTATTCCAATGGCAGCTGCTGGCCAATAAGTGGCAAGAGGTTGATGCATATGACGTCACCTGTTTGCCTCTGATTGGCCGGCGGCTGCCATTGGAATAGTGCAGAGAGAGCTTGACACTGCACGGCGGCAAAACTTTCATCTGAATTTCAGATGATGCGTTGACAGTCGCCAGTTGCCTCGATCATCAAGGGGGGCTCGTGCCTGCTGGCTGCAAGAAGCAGGTTGGAGAATGGAGGAGAGGTATGAAATGGCACAATAGCAGACAAGGATGAGGCATTGCTACAAAAAAAGGATCAGTAAAGGGGACAGTATAGTAAAAGTAAACAAGGATGGGCACATTAGTAAAAAGGGACAAGGATGGGCATATTACTACACGATGGGCATAATACTACAGAATGGGCACATTATTACAGGATGGGCACATTACTACAGAATGGGATCAAGGAGGGGGCACAATACTACAGGATGGGCACCTTGCTACAGAATGGGCTCAAGGACGGGGCACATTAGTAAAAGGGAACACGGTTGGGCACATTACTACAGGATGGGCACAATACTACAGGAATGGGACAAGGATGGGGCAGATTAGTAAAGGGGGACAAGGAGGGAGCACATTACTACACAATGGTCATATTACTACAAGTTGAGGTCAAGGTGAGGGCACAATACTACAGGATGGACACATTACTACAAGATGGGCTCAAGGATGAGACAAATTATAAAAGGGAACAAGTTTAATAATACAGGATGAGCACATGTTTGGGGCACATTAGTTAAAGGGGACGAGACTGGGCACATTACTACAGGATGGGCACATTACTACACAATGGGGACAAAAATGGGGCACATTTGTAAAAGGGGACAAGGATGGGCACAAGGATGGGGAACATTACTAGAGGATGGGCACATTACTGCAGGATGGGGACCATTACTACAGGATGGGCATATTACTACAGTAGGGGGACAAGGATGGGGCACATTAATACAGGATGGGGACAAGGATGGGCACATTACTACAGAATGGGGAAAAAGAGGGGGCACATTAAGCCAGGATGGACACTTTACTAAAGGATGGGCTCAAGGATGGGGCATATTAGTAAAAGGGGACAAGGTTGGGCACATTACCACAGGATGGGCACAATACTACAAAATTGGGACAAGGATGGGGAACATTAATAAAAGGGGACAAAGAGGGGGCACATTACTACAGGATAGGCACATTTCTACAGGATGGGGTCAAGGAGAGGGCACATTACTACAGGATGGGCACAAAGATGGGGCACATTACCACAGGATGGACACTTTACTAAAGGATGGGCTCAAGGATGGGGCACATTTGTAAAAGGGGACAAGGATGGGTACATTACTACAGGATGGAGACAAGGATGGGGCACATTACTACAAGATGGGGCACATTACTACAGGATGGAGCACATTATTACAGGATGGGCACATTACTACAGGATGGTGACAAGGAAGGGCACATTACTACAGGATGGGGACAAGGATGGGCACATTAATACATAATGGGGAAAAGGAGGGACACATTAATACAGAATGGGGAAAAGGAGGGCTGCATTACTACAAGGTGGGCACTTTACTACAAGATGGGCTCAAGTATGGTGCACTTTAGTAAAAGAGGACAAGGATGAGCACATTACTACATGATGGGCACATTACTACAGGATGGTGACAAGGCTGGGGCACGTTACTACAGGATGGGGACAAGGATGTGCACATTACTACAGAATGACAAGCAAGAAAATAGATCCAGCGCTTGTAAGGAACCAGCTTGAATAGTTCATGTAAAATATCCAAATTTATTTAGAAATGTTGCAAGTAAAAATACAGGACAGTCATAACTACCCCCTTGTAGGACTAGATGGTCAGTGGGGACAACACGATTCTGCCAATCTCTTGGCCTTAATCATGTACATGATTAAGCCCAAGAGATTGGAGAAACGCATTGTCCCCACTCACCATCTAGTTCTACAAGGGGGTAGTCATGACTGTCCTATATTTTTACTTGCAACGTTTCTAAATAAATTTTGGATATTTTATTGAACTACTTCAAGCTGGTTTCTTACAAGCGCCACATCTATTTTCTTGCTTGTCTTCATACGGTTGGCCAAACGAAGTCCAGGCTGCCACTAGGATGCCAGAGAACCAGAGGAGGTGAGCTGACAACATTGCTTTCTGTTTCTTATTACTACAGTATGGGAACAAGGATGGGCACATTACTACAGGATGGAAACAATAAATACACAAATTCCATTTAAACAAAAGTATAATGAGTGTTAGCCATGGAATAACGTTACATAATTCCCAATCTGACGAAAATGCATATATCCACAAATAGAATTATATTAAGGAGAGAACAAAATGGACTAAACACCATAAAAAAATACAAATTTTATTAAACATATTAAAAAATAAGATATAGAAAAACAGACAACAGTAAATGTAAATGCCATGGTTCGAGATCACACTTGATATGCAGTATAAAATGAATTGATCACATACAGTATTTGGCATGTAAACATATGTAAGTATACAGTAGTTAAAGGGAACCTGTCAGCAGAAATTTCGCAATAAACCTAAAAGATTCCCCTTCTGCAGCTCCTGGGCTGCTTTCTAGAAAGGTTCCTGTTGTTATTGTGCCCCCTTTGAGACCTAAATAAATACTTTATAAAGTCTTACCTTTTTGTATCCAAATCTTTTTTTTTATGGTCACGGGGGCGGGCTGTCTTGCGTCCGTTATTCTCCCTCCTGATGCTGTACGCCGTCCCCCATTGCTCATTTCCATACATGAGGACGCCGCCCAGTGCTCCCATGGTCTCGCGCATGCCCAGTGCCACTCTCGCGGGACTGTGCGCAGTGTGTCCGCTGGTGACGTGATTGCGCAGGGAGTGAAATTATGGGCGGCGCTGTGATTGTCATCAGCAGCGTCATCCAAGTACCCGCTCATAATCTCCTGCCCGCGCTTTTCACTCTGCCTCCACCGTTATGCGCAAGCGCTGGCCATATGAACCCACGTCACCTATTACCCATCTTTCCCTGGAGCAGGAAATAGATGTGAGGAGCAGCATACCACCGATCATAACCGCATAACGGTGGAGGCAGAGTGAAAAGCGCGGACACAAGATTATGGGCGGGTACTTGGATGACGCTGCTGATGACAATCACAGCGCCGCCCATAATCTCACGCCTGCGCAATCACCTCACCAGTGGTCACACTTTACACAGTGCTGTCCCGCGATAGTGCCACTGGGCATGCGCGAGACCTAGGGAGCACTGGGCGGCGTCCTCAGGTATGGAAATGAGCAATGGGGGACGGCGTAAAGTGGCAGGAGGGAGAATAACGGACGCAAGACAGCCCGCCCCTGTGACCATAAAAAAAGATTTGCATACAAAAAGGTAAGACTTTATAAAGTATTTATTTAGGTCTCAAAGGGGGCACAATAACAACAGGAACCTTTCTAGAATGCAGCCCAGGAGCTGCAGAAGGGGAATCTTTTAGGTTTAGTGCGAAATTTCTGCTGACAGGTTCCCTTTAAACCACAGAAATATAATACACAAAGCTAATACCAAATATAAAGTGACTAGTGCATCAGCACTTGGAGCAAACCATATGCTCCTAGGCAATATCAAAAGTTTAGATTCAAGATACAGCCAAAAATTGAACCAGTGGGGTGCCCATATATTAAGGGTATTATATTACCTGGAAATACTGCAGTATATAATTGGTGCTTGTAACATCCATGGCGGCATCCTCACACTCTTCTGCTCCCCTCCCCTGGCGAGGACATTGGTTTTCTCCCCTATCCAGACGACCAATTTCTTAAAGAGCCAATATCCTCATATCTCAGAAGTACCTCCAAGGTCAGCTGGGAGGTCGCAGGTACTTAAAGCACCTCTGCCTTTTACTGGTGCCTGGGCAATCAGTTAGAAATTAACAAAAAACAAAATTCCTAAAAGTTGCAAATGTTATTAAGTATAATATTAAAAACTCACTATGTGGATGTGAGAAAAGCACTCCAAAATAATAGAGGAGAAAAATAAGCGAGATAGGCATGGATCTAGGTAACTCTAAATGGCCCTGCTATTGCCACTACGGTCTCACCCTACCTTACCGTGGAGGTTTGTACCCTAATAAAACGCAAATGGTGCCTCCGCTCAATGATGACTCACCCTTAAAGACCCTAATGAGTCCCTAAACTAGATCCTATCATAAATTATCCACAAATACAATGTCTGATCAAATAGGTTTGCGTTTTCAGTGTATCCACACCATTTAGGGACATCTATACCCCAATCAGGCCTCCTGATGAACCTGAAACAGGGGAAACGCGTTGAGGCCGTCTTGTGAATAATGACATGTATAAGGGAAGTGTTTTTATCTTTATTTTTTTGTTTGATCTTTTGCTTGTTTTTGTAACCTGTAATTGTGGGTCCTTTCTTTCATTTACGTGGGGCGTTGTGGTGCACACCAGTAGCCCTCGCAGTTTGATTTGCTGTTTCATGAGGTATCTATCAGGATTCAGCATGGCATATTATTAGTAGATACCTTCGTGGTTATTACCTTTTGAGCTTGGTTATTTAAAACCTATTTGATCAGACTTTGTATTTCTGCATAATTTATGATAGGATCTAGTTTAGGGACTCATCAGGGTCCTTAAGGGTGAGTCATCGGTGAGCAGGGGCACTATTTGCATTTTATTAGGGTGCCAACCTCCGCAGCAAGGTAGGGTGAGACTGTATGGGCAACGGCAGGGCCCTTTAGGTTTACCTAGATCCTTGCTTATTTCACTTTTTTTGGTCCACTCTATTGTTTTGGAGTGCTTTTCTCACATCCACATATTGAGTTTTTAATATTATACTTTAATTTGCAACTTTTAGGATTTTTTGTTTTTGTTAATTTCAATTGGGATTTGTCCTCTATCCTTGATTGTTAGCCGCAATAAGTTAGGGGTACTTTGCACGTTGCGACATTGCAAGCCGATGTTGCGATGTCGAGCGCGATAGTCCCCGCCCCCGTCGAAGCAGCGATATCTTGTGATTGCTGCCATAGCGAACATTATCGCTACGGCAGCTTCACATGCACTTACCTGCCCTGCGACGTCGCTCTGCCAGGCGAACCGCCTCCTTCCTAAGGGGACGGGTCGTGCGAGGTCACAGCGACGTCACAAGGCAGGCGGCCAATAGGAGCGGAGGGGTGGCGATGAACAGGACGTAAACATCCCGCCCACCTCCTTCCTTCTCATTGCAGCCGGGACGCAGGTAAGGTGATGTTCCTCGCTCCTACGGCATCATACACAGCGATGTGTGCTGCCGCAGGAACGAGGAACAACATCATACCGTCGCTGCTGCAAAATTATGAAAATGTCGGACCCTACACCGATCATACGATAACGACGCTTTTGCGCTCGTTAATCGTATGTAAAAGGATTCACATACTGCGATGTCGACAGTGACGCCGGATGTGCGTCACTTTCGATTTGACCCCACCGACATCGCACCTGCGATGTTGTAATGTGCAAAGTACCCCTTGGAGTCATTGCTAGTTCTCAGGTCCCTTAGCGCTGCTGCTGATATTGTGCTGTCTGCTGCTGCTCACACTTCTTTATATTGTAGTGCTGTGCTTCCTTGCTGTTCCACTGCTGCCGCTACCATCCACGCCGTCCAGCTTACACGATACCCGTCTCCTCAAGTATCCATGTCAGTCGCAGCTGCTGTACTATCAATCCGTCCATCCATCCCAGACAGAATCTCAACACCTGCTGCTGCTCTAACCTACTGCCAGAGACTGTTGCTCGTTTACCCCTGGGGGCAGCTGAAGCAGCACCAGTCTTCCTGAGTGTCACCCGCACACATACCTGCAGTGTAACACCCTCACCATGAGGGGCTCTGGAGAAGACCAGGCTCAGGTCCATAGTCAAGCCCCTTTAGTTTTTCTGTGTGCTGTGGCTCAGTGGCTTTTCTAAATATCTCTGCTCTGCGGGCGAGCATAACAGTTTTCCCAGGACATGAACCATGCTGGCCCTGCATTCTCGGCTCAGTGAGAACTTGCTCATTTGCAGGAGGAACAACACCATCTCATGACCAGTCTGCAGGCTATGGACACATGGCTGACCTCTCTGCAGTTGACAGATCTTGCAACCAACAACACTCAGCTTACCAGCGTCTAACAAGAACTTACTCATCAGGAAGGTATACAAGGTCGGGTGCTGGAGTATTTAGCTTCCATGGACGAACGGCAGACATCCAAGCAGAATGCTTCCAGCCAAGCTGCTACTCCAGTTTTGGAGCCTTCTGTGCCGTCCTCTCTTCCAGTCGGCAGTCTTCCTCATTCGTCTCAGCAGACATCCACGGTACCGAGGGGATCCGAAGCTTTGTTAAGGGTTTCTTAATAGTGCCAGTTGCACTTCCGTCTCCTGCCGCAGCAGTATCCCACAGATGCCACCAAAGTGGCTTTCCTGGCCTCTTACCTAGAGGGCGAAGCTTTGGACTAGATCAGTTCGTTTCTGGAGAGGCTTGATTCACTAGTCTCCAACCTGTCTATCTTCCTGGAGACTTTCCAGGAAATATTTGATGAACCTGGCCACATTGCATCTGCTACAGAAGCACTGTTTGACCTGCAACAAGGGGATTTCACCGTAAGCCATAAGATTCCACACCTTATTGTCTGAGCTGCAGTGGACCAATGAGTCATTCATCGGAGCATTCTGGTGAGGCCTAACTGGTAAAATCAAGGGACGAGTTAGCTGGTCATTGTCACGCTCCCGATCCGACTGCGCCACCCACCACGGGTTAAGGGCGTCACACATGCACACTAGAGGGCATGCGTGTGCACTCTCCTAGACTTAAAGGGCCAGCACAGCTGTCCAGGATCTGACTACTAAATACCTTGGGTATTTAAGACTTCCTGTTCCCCATGGCCAGTGCTTGTTCAACGTGTCCCTGTAGCTTGTCTCTTGTACCAGTTGTTCAGGTCTCTCTATGCCTATGCTTGGTGTAACACTGTCTTTGCTTACAGATCCTGAGTACCTTTCTGAGCACACACTCCAGCCTGATCCCTGTAACCTGCACCAGTCTCCGGTTCTGGACTTCAGCCTGATCCCGTTAACCTGCACCAGTCTCCGATTCTGGCCTTCAGCCTGATGCCGTTAACCTGTACCTGGTTCAGATCTGATCCTGTATCTACCACAGACTCTATAAAACTCTTTCCTGTGAATCCTGCTGATCCCGGCTTCCGTGCATCTAGACCCTCTGGGGTTACGCCCGACGTCCCTGTATAGGGATTCGCTCAAGGCGGCACCTCAGGAGAGTCCAGTGCCCAGTCCAGTGAGTCCACTCCCAGGACTATCGTTACAGTCGTGCTTTATTCTTCTTTCTGGATGACCTGATTAGCCTAGCCATTCAGATTGACCTGTGCTTTCTGTAATGTGCTCATGAGAAAGCCCGTGAAAGGAGGTCATCACACCCAGTACCCTCTGTTCTGAGGTGCTTGGTTCCTCGTGCCAGTGTGGCCTCCATACCTACAGTCCCAGAGCCAATGGAGATTGATCAAGTGTGGTCTGTCTGCTATCGCCAGGACATTCGTCGTACCAATGGGAGGTGCTACTATTGTTGAAGCTCCGCGCACCTAATCTGCTTTTGTCCCAAGAAGCCGGGAAAATTTCTTGCCTAGGGTCAGTAGGAGAGGCTACTCTACGTGATGGCAAGTCCTCTGCACCTCTATATTTGACTGTGTCCGTAACCAGTGACTTCTGGTTCTCTGAGGTGGCCCTTCTGTGCTGATGGGAATTTCATACAACTGAGTATAGTGGATCGGTATTGGATTCCTGTTCATCAGCTGCAAAGTCCTGTTCCAGTGCTGTCGGTGAACAAAAAGCCTCTGCCCGAGGTCATCCAGTTTGTTACAGAAGACGCTGTCCTATGAGTAGGAGTGCTGCATATGGAGAAGATCACCTTTCACGTCCTTTCAGGAATGTCGCATCCGCTGTTGCTGGGTCTACTGTGGATTCGGAAGCACGAACCACTTCTGGACTGGAGATCTGCTCAGGTGGGGTAACACTTGCCATAAAAGCTGTCTTGTTCATGTACAATCTCCTTGACCACCCATGAAGCCCTCTAATCTTCCAGGTCTGCTGTCTGCATACTGGGCCTATGCAGATGTCTTTGACAAAAAAGAGGCCAAAACCCAGCCGCCACATAGACAATACCACTGTCCGATTGACCTACTCCCTGGGTCAACCCCTCCTCGTGGTTGTATGTATCCCGTCTCAGGCCGAGACCCAGGTGATGTCCGAATACATAAAGTACAATATGGCAAGAGGTTTCATTCAATACACTTCCTCAACGGCCGGAGCCGGTTTCTCCTTTGTGAAAAAAGGACAGGTCTCTTTGACCATATATAGACTACAGAGGTCTCAATCAAATCACAGTCAAGAACAAATAATCGCTGCTGCTCATACCAGAATTGTTCGACCGACTCCGAGGATTTAGGATCTTCTCCAAGCTTGACCTCTTTGGTGCGTACAATCTGGTTAGGATATGGTTGGGCGATGAATGGAAGACTGCCTTCAACACCCATGACAGCCACTATGAGTATCGGGTAATGCCATTTGGGCTCAGCAATGCCCCGACAGTCTTTCAGGAATTCATCAACGATATCTTTCGAGATCTGCTATACACATGTGTAGTGGTGTACTTGGACGACATTCTTGTATTCTCACTGGACTTTCTTACGCACAGAAGAAACGTTCAGCAGGTTCTGCAGAGGTTAAGGGAGAACCATGTATATGCCAAATACGAAAAGCACCTGTTTGAGAAATCATCCCTGCTTTTCTTAGGTTACATCATCTCAGTGACCGGCCTGAGGATGGATCCAGCAAGTTGTTAGCAGTACTGAAGTGGCCACGTCCTGACAGTCTGATCCGGCGGTTCTTTGGGTTTGCCAATTACTACAGGCAGTTTATCCCGTGATTCTCGTCACTGGCTCTTCCCATCTCAGTCTTGACCCGCAAAGGGGCGAATCTGAAAGCTTGGACTCCTGAGGCAGAAAACACCTTTATTTCCCTCAAACAGGCCTTACTTAGCTTTGACGCTACATAGACCTGATTCTAATCAGCAGTTTACCCTCGAAGTGGATGCTTCGTCTTCTGTTGCCGATGCAGTTCTCACACAGAAGTGCTATTTAACCTGCGGTTTCTTTTCCAGGGCTTTCTCTCCAGCCAAGTGCAACTACTCAATTGGCGATTGGGAGCTGTTGGCCCTCAAGATGGCTCTGGTGTTATGTGTTGGAAGGAGCAGTGCACCCTGTAATCATTTACGCCTAACACAAGAACTTTGCTTACCTACAGTCAGCTCAGGGGATGAATCCTCGTCAAGCCCGGTGGTCGCTTTTGTTCACTCGCTTCGACTTTGTGCTGCATTTCCGCCCTGCAGAAATGAACATCAAGGTTGATGCGCTGTTGCGATCATTTCTGTCAGCCGATCAGGAGGAGGAGCCTCAACACATAATTGAGCCATCCAGGATGGTGACATGGCTCCTATAGACATTTTCCAGGTTCCTCCCGGCAAGATGTTGCTGAAGCAGACAGGGAGCGAGTTATTCAGTGGGGTCATTCCTTTTGGCTGGCCAGTCATACTGGACAGAAGTCATTGCAGCTGACGTTGTAGTGCTACTGGTGGCCTACACTGCGACAAGATGTCCTGGAATTTGTGTTGGCCTGTCCTTCGAGTGCCCATAAGAAGACACTGAAGAAGCTTCCTGCTGATCCACTGCTCCCTTTTCCGGTGCCATCTACCCCCTGATAGCATATCACATCGGGATGGACTTTATCACAGATCTACTGAAGTCCTCCGGTTGCACCGTCAACTTAGTGGTGGTGGACAGATTCTCTAAAATGGCCCATTTTACCCTGCTGACCGGTTTGCCTTCTTCGCCAGTGCTTGCTGAGCACTTCATGCAGCTCATCTTTCTGCTGCACGGTCTACCACTCCTCATTGTGTCCGACAGAGGAGTCCAGTTCATATCTAGATTCTGGAAGGCCACCTCCAAGCTGTTGGATGTCACTTTGGACTTCTCGGCAGACTACAATCCGCAGTCCAATAGCCAAGTGGAACGGGTGAACCAGACTATGATGAACTTTCTGTGACACTTCGTCAATGAGCATCATAGTGACTGGGTCAAGCTCCTCCCTTGTGTGGAGTTCTCGTATATAAAACCACCTAAGTAAGTCCGCCGCCAAGCCTCCTTTTCAGATTCTGTATGGACAGCGACCCAGAATCCCATTCCCAGTGGCACTCACCTTTGGCAAGCTGTTTCTCTCGTTAAGACGTTCTCCGACATCAGGGTGGAGACCAAGTCCTCCCTGGAGCAGTCCTCCATTCATATGAAGAGGCATGAAGACAAGAGACACCTACATCCTTCTTCGTTCCAGCCCGGAGACAAGGTATGTCTCTCTTCCGGATACGTCCACTTCAAGTTACCATCCTACAAGTTGAGTCCCATTGAGGTGCTCCAGACTACAAACTGAAGCTCCTGGCTTCTCTATGCATCCCCAACTCTTTCCATGTGTCCCTCCTCAAACCTGTCATCCTGAGCCGTTATCACAGGGATCCAGGTACCTCTTAGCCTCTGGAAGGGGTTTGGTCCTGAGGAGAGGTCATTGCAGGAAGACCAAAAGAAAAATCCCTAAAAAAATCACCTTATTATTATTGTCTTAAAATCAGAAATCCCCCCCAAAAAACGTGATTATATAAAGTCATAGACACGGTCCAATGATTAAAGATTCGGAATGGTGAAAAGCCCTATCAGTTTACCTTCCTTGCCGCGGAGGTTGGCACTCTACATTTAGCGCAATGGCGCCCCCGCTTACCGACAGCTTGCTCTTATATCCCTGTTCTAGTCTGAGGTGCAGCTAGTCTGGAAATTCGGGAGTGACAACACACATAATCTATGCACACCTACATGTCCTCAAAAATATAAAATGACTCTGTCACAAGGGTAAAAATATCCCAGACAGTTAGATCCCCCTATTTTCTATAAGATAATACTAGAAAATAGGTTTGACTATGTTTACATATCTTTTGGTACCTTTTTCTGCTGGTGTGATAATGAAAAACCAGGTTATTAGCAAAGAGAGTCCTTGCTTACATTGATATATTGCTTGGCCAGTTTGCACAATAACAGTCTAGGTTTACAGCAGTGTTTGTGTTTACTCCTTGTGTTACACAGTACTTGGAGGTATTTAGCACTTTATATATACTTTGGAGGCACTTGACAATTTATTTTTTTAATAAGTATAACATCAGGTTATTTAAGCTGAGAGATCAAACCTATTTTTCTAGTATTATATTATAGAAAATAGGGGGATCTAACTGTCTGGGATATTTTTACCCTTGTGACAGTGCTAAGTCATTTTATATTTTTAAGGACATGTAGGTGTGCATAGATTGTTATGTGTGTTGTTACTCCCGAATTTCCAGACTAGCTGCACCTCAGACTATAAGGGCAAGCCGTCGGTGAGCGGGGGCGCCATTGCGCTAAATTTAGAGTGCCAACCTCCGTGGCAAGGAAGGGAAACTGATAGGGTTTTTGGCCATTCCCAATCCTTAATCATTGCACCGTGTTAATGACTTTATATAATCACGCTTTTTGGGGGGAATTTCTGATTTTAAGACAATAATGATAAAGTAATTTTTTAGGGGTTTTTCTTTTGGTCTTCTTGGTTAACCCCTTGGTTATATCTCAATTGGTTGTTCTTTTTTGAGAGGTCATGGCAGCCAAGGGAGAATATTAATTTCCCTCTTCTCCTTAACAAATACCCTAAAAGGGGGTGGGTGGGGGGCGTAAGGAAGGGGGGTACTGTAACGCCCATGCCGACATCCTCGCACTCTCCTGCTCCCCTTCCCCAGCAAGGACGTCGGTTTCCTCACCTGTCCAGGAGTCCTGCGGTGGTGGTCCCGTCCCTGTCCCATGCTGCTGTCTCCCAGAACATCTGTACATCTTCCAGGCCTCCAGCCTCAGCCTTATCACTGGTGCCTGGGCAATGAGTTAGTCATTGCTAGTTATCAGGGCCCTTAGCACTGCAGCTGATGATATTGTGCTGTCTGCTGCTGCTGATACATCTTTATATTTCAGTGCTGTACTACCATGCTGTTCCACTGCTGTCGCTACCATCTACGCCGACCAGCTTACACGATACCCGCCTCTGCAAGTATCCATGCCGGTCACAGCTGCTGTACCATCCATCCGTCCATCCATCCTGGATGGAATCTCGACACCTGCTGCTGCTGTAACCTACTGCCAGAGACTGCCGCTCCCATACCCCTGGGGCCAGCCGATGCAGCACCAGTCTTCCCGAGTGGCACCCAGACTCATACCTGAAGCGTAACACCCTCACCATGAGAAGCACTGGAGAAGACCAGGCTCAGGTCTGTAGTCAAGCCCCTCTGGGTTTTATGTGTGCTGTGGCCCAGTGGGTTTGCTAAACAACATTGCTCGTCCGGCAAGCATAACAGGGTCAGAGGAAATCCCATGAGAACGCCTCAATGCGTGTTTCGTGAGAAATTGCTCGCTTCATCAAAGGACTGAAAGGTACACATGCCAGGACCTTTTTAGAGTAAGAGGTAGTGGTCACCTGGGCTGCGAGAACCAATCAAGGTGGATATAGTGGCACCTGTACACCATCTGAAATCAATCTGTCCATTCCGCTTGCGTTGTCATAACACTAGCACTATGTATGTCGCGGGCGGGGAGGGGACGCTGCGCTCACCACGCTCGGGTCCGGCACGGTTGCGGCTGCTTCGCTTGCTGCTCGGTCAGTTGCTCGAGCGGTGGGCCAGATCCCGGGGACTCGAGCGGCGCTCCTCGCCCGTGAGTGAAAAGGGGGGATTGGTTTTGGGGATTTATTGTCCGTGACGCCACCCACGGTTGTGGTGAGGTTGTGACACAACCGCTGCTCTTGACGGGGATCCCGGGAGCGATGACAGGGAGCAGCTTAGATGTTGCTCTTCCCCTCCGTGGGTAGGGGGGTTGGTTGTCCCGGGGCCCGGTGAGGGAGGAATGGCAGGTGGGTTACGGGACCTGGTGAGGTGCAGGGTCGTGGGGGCAGCGCGGTGCCGCACGGCACAGTGGTACTCACTCAGCCAATAATGAATGCAAAGTCTCCGGTAAAACAAACGGCTGGATGGACGGGTCCCACAGACGGCTGCGGTGGTTCTTCTCCCGGTAGGTTGGCGGTGACTGCCTTTCCCTGCACCTGTGTTATGTTCTCGGTTCCGGTGGCTTCCCACCGGTAAACCGCTCCCCAGCTTGGATGGATGCTGAGGGAACCCCTTTTGCCTGCAGGCTCTGGCCCTGGGAACTGTAGCCTTGGCGGTGACTGTATTTCCCTTCACGGTTTGAGCGGTTGCCTTCAATCGTGTCTTGACTGCTGGGAAACCCCGGAGGTTCCCTTCGCTAACGGATTTGACCGGTTTTGCGGCGACTCCAAGCCTGGTCGGGGTCCGTAGGCCCTGCCGAATGGTGCTGGCCTCTCTTCGCTCTCCGATCCGGTACCGGCGGGCCACCGCCCGTCCCCGGTCCTTACGGTTCACGTCAATCAGCCTCTCCTGCAGACAGTCACCACCGTCTGCCAACTTTGCTGTATGTGCCCGGGCCACGCACCCGGACACAGTCAGTCTGCTCCACTACCACTTCACTCCTCTCTCTTCCACTTCCCTAACTGAACTGTCACTTTTCCCGCCTCCAGGCCTGTGAACTCCTCGGTGGGTGGAGCCAACCGCCTGGCTCCACCCCACCTGGTGTGGACATCAGCCCCTGGAGGGAGGCAACAAGGATTTTTGTCTGACTTTGGTGTGCCTAGCCGGGGTGTGGGGTGTGTTGTTGCAGTACCTGTGACGTCCTGGCTTGTCCAGGGCGCCACATTCCTCCTTAGTAAAATGCAGACCGTCCGCTGGCTGCCCGTCCATCACCGGTTTTATTTTTTTTTGTTAACTGCAAAAGAGTAAAAACATCATTTAAAACACAAGCATTTTTAGTCAAACTTCCCACAACGGGAGGCACATTCTTAAACGTTTCTAACGGCATATATTTATTAAATGGTACGGCTTCCGCTCTTCTCCCACCCAAACAACCTGGCCCTGATGCTGCCCCTAAGAAGCGGGCAGCACCCCTTGACCCCAGTCCAGAACCAAGCTGCCCGAGCGGGTACGGTCTCTTTCAGGGGTCCCATGTCCATGGGAACCCCTGACCCCCGGAGGATCACCACCGGTTCAGGTGGTGGCCGGGCCCCAGCCTACTCTGCTGCGGGCCCTTCCTCCAATCTGCCTCTCCGGAGGCGGCAACGGTTTAAGCCAAATATTTACATCCCACAAGTTTGTGGTTGCCCTGCAAGTTCTCGGGCTTGTCTGTAAGCAGTTCCTTACGCAGCGGTTGCAGAAAGTCCCTACGGGGACAACATGCCGGCAACGGCCAGTTTAATCACGGTCCCAATCAGATTACAGTTCGGTTGATTCAATCTTATCATTTAACTTATTCAAACGGTGCCGGTGGTCCCAAAGGGGACAACTTGCGGCGGGGGACCGCTGCCATTACTGCTCACCTTCGTCCTCCTCACCCGACCCTGGGTGGAAGAACACAGGTACCAGCCCCTCCAGCGCATAGTAGGCGCGACGAGGAAGGGCCGCCCGGTATCCATTATTTCCGCTCCGGGGGATGTAAGTGGCCTCCGTGCCATACAGGGCGACGACTCCCTCGTCCTCCTCCGAAACAGGCTCTGTGTCAGGTCCGGAGTCACCATCATCTGTCCCTGCGCCAGGCGGGTTGCCGCCAGCTGCCGCAGTCTCCGGGCTCACCAATCTTTCGGCTACTGTTACGAGGGGGTGTACGTTAGATGGACCAGCAGCAGCGGGGTGCACGGGCAGGGAAGACGGAGGCGGCATGGGGGCCAGAGGTAGACCGGGTCCCTCAGCCGCAACGGCCGGTCCCTCGGGGACACAAGGGCGTGGGTCACTCACCAGCTCCTCCATCATGGCCTCCATTCCGTATACCCGGGCGACCGCAGCTACCTCCTCCACCTCCGCGGTCCACTGCTCCATCAGCAGACATATCTGACTCCGGTAGCGCCGGCAGATCCCCGCCATTCGGGCCCTGAGCCACGCCGCTGTTCCGGGCACCGGCTCCGTAACCTCTGCGTAGCTGGACGGGGCGGACATGGTGGTAGCGGTACTTTCCAGGAACCAGCAGATCGCAGAGTCCTGGCGTCCCTGCTTCTATAGCCGCGGTTCATATGCGGCCGGCCGCCATTCTGTGCCCCCTTACCCCTTAGTCTTTTTCTGGCTCCTCCTCTACAGGGGCGGGGTTTCGGCTTTCGCGCCTCCACTGCTCGAGGAGACGCTCGAGCGGGGATTTTTCGCACCCAAAATGGCGGCTTCTCAAAATTTTCGGCCAGACACCTCAGGCGGTCACAAGGCGCACCTCTACCAGACGGCAGAGCGGTAAGATCCTGTTCGTGACGCCAAGTTGTCGCGGGCGGGGAAGGGACGCTGCGCTCACCACGCTCGGGTCCGGCTGCTTCGCTTGCTGCTCGGTCGGTGGCTCGAGTGGTGGGCCGGACCCGGGGACTCGAGCAGCGCTCCTCGCCCGTGAGTGAAAAGGGGGGATTGGTTTTGGGGATGTATTGTCCGTGATGCCACCCACGGTTGTGGTGAGGTTGTGACACCACCGCTGCTCTGGACGGGGATCCCGGGAGCGATGACAGGGAGCAGCTTAGATGTTGTTCTTCCCCTCCGTGAGTAGCAGGGTTGGTTGTCCCGGGGCCCGGTGAGGGAGGAATGGCAGGTGGGTTACGGGACCTGGTGAGGTGCAGGGTCGCGGGGGCAGCGCAGTGCCGCACGGCACAGTGGTACTCACTCAGCCAATAATGAATGCAAAGTCTCCGGTAAAACAAACGGCTGGATGGACGGGTCCCACAGACGGCTGCGGTGGTTCTTCTCCCGGTAGGTTGGCGGTGACTGCCTTTCCCCGCACCTGTGTTATGTTCTCGGTTCTGGTGGCTTCCCACCGGTAACCCTCTCCCCAGCTTGGATGGATGCTGAGGGAGCCCCTTTTGCCCGCAGGCTCTGGCCCTGGGAACTGTAGCCTTGGCGGTGACTGTATTTCCCTTCACGGTTTGAGCGGTTGCCTTCAATTGGGTCTTGACTGCTGGGAAACCCCGGAGGTTCCCTTCGCTAACGGATTTGACCGGTTTTGAGGCGACTCCAAGCCTGGTCGGGGTCCGTAGGCCCTGCCGAATGGTGCTGGCTTCTCTTTGCTCTCCGATCCGGTACCGGTGGGCCACCGCCCGTCCCCGGTCCTTACGGTTCACGTCAATCAGCCTCTCCTGCAGACGGTCACCACCGTCTGCCAACCTTGCTGTATGTGCCCGGGTCACGCACCCGGACACGGTCAGTCTGCTCCACTACCACTTCACTCCTCTCTCTTCCACTTCCCTAACTGAACTGTCACTTTTCCTGCCTCCAGGCCTGTGAACTCCTCGGTGGGTGGAGCCAACTGCCTAGCTCCACCCCACCTGGTGTGGACATCAGCCCCTGGAGGGAGGCAACAAGGATTTTTGTCTGACTTTGGTGTGCCTAGCCGGGGTGTGGGGTGCGTTGTTGCAGTACCTGTGACGTCCTGGCTTGTCCAGGGCGCCACATGTACAGGGTCAGAGACAAGTTGCTATGGCACTCGGACAAGCGCACAAGACCACCAGACAGCGACAGAGGGGAAGAGAGATAGCCAGAAGGGACGCATACGCACATCCATTAGGTTGGTTCTTAAGAAGTACATCATATATATTAAATACAACAAAGGCAAGTATTAGCCCTAAATAGGGGCAAGTCCATAAATAATATGATGTATCCACAATAAGCAGGCAAAGAGCTGGATCCATATGATATCCATAATATCCATTGGATCAAAATCACCATTAATTAGTATATGGAGACAGGTCCCAGACAGGAATGCTTACAGCAAGGCACTATTGTAAAAAACATATGACAATTGTAGAATATAATATATCATATTAAATAGAAAGATACAGTATGAGACAATTGTGGAGGGCACATGCACACAAGAATTCTACAAGCATGGAGAAAAGTTCAGAGTTTCATTTAATCCCTGAGGTGTCTCTCTCTGTGCCAGGATTTTCCTAAGGTTGGCACCCCTGATCCTTCCCTGTACTAAGTCTATGGTGGGCTTTGCACACTACGATATCGCAGGTGCGATGTCGGTGAGGTCAAATCGAAAGTGACACACATCCGGCGTCGCTGTCGACATCGTAGTGTGTAAAGCCTTTTACATACGATTAACCCTAGAACGCGCAAGCATAACAATCTACCATAGAAAACAAATGACCTAGCAGGCCTGCGAGGCCCCAGGTATGCGTTCTAGGGTTAACGAGCGCAAAAGCGTCGTTATCGTATGATCGGTGTAGGGTCCAACATTTGCATAATACCGCTGCTGAGATGGTACGATGTTGTTCCTCATTCCAGCAGGCAGCACACATCGCTGTGTGTGAAGCCGCTGGAGCGAGGAACATATCCTACCTGCGTCCCGGCCGGCTATGCGGAAGGAGGTGGGCGGGATGTTTACGTCCCGCTCATCTCCTCCCCTCCGCTTCTATTGGCTGCCTGCCGTGTGACGTCGCTATGACGCCGCACGACCCGCCCCCTTAGGAAGTAGGCGGGTCGCTTGCCACAGCGACGTCGCAGGGCAGGTGAGTGCATGTAAAGCTGGCGTAGCGATAATGTTCGCTACACCAGCAATCACAAGATATCGTACCTGCGAAGGGGGCGGGGACTATCGCTGCAGCGTCGGTAACACATTGTTACCGATGTCGCAACGTGCAAAGCCCGCCTAAGTCTCAAATCCTCAGGGACCTAGGATCACAATTATGGAAATCTGTGAAGTGACAAGGCAAACTTTTCAAAAAAGCCACATCGGTCGCAGTCCTGGCCGCACCAATGTCCCACAAATGTTCTTGGACTAACCCGTAGTTCTCTGGAGGTCAGGCCAATATAGATTTTGGAGCAACCACACGTGGCATAATATACCATGTGGGTGCTTTTACATGTGATGTAGTGATTTATTTTATAGCAACGAAAACCATCTGCTGTCTCAAAAGTGAAGCAGCGCAGGACATTGGCGCAGGCAGCACAGCGGCCACATGAATAACAACCCACGATAGGACCTCTGGTGTTAAAGGGGTTTGTTATCTTAGATACGTAATGACTTTGGATAAGGACATCACTGAGGTTCTTACACCGCCTAGAGGTCAAAAGTGGTCTTTCAGATAAAAATTGAGTGAAGGAGGGCTCCATGTTTAAGATGGACAAATGTTTTAAAAGAATGGCCTTTATAGCTAACCACTCATAGTTATAAGTTGAGAGGAATCTCCATTTTTGTTCAGATCCATCTTTCTTAGTTGGTTGATGTAACTGAGCCCGGGAAGTGTATTTTGCTCACTTGTACCCACCCTTTACACACCTGTTGCTGTAACGTCTCTGTAAAAAGCAGGTGTTAAGGTCACTGACCTCAAAACATTCTTCGGTAGAGCATATCCGCCGCATCCTCAAGAATTGGCCAACCGGGATAGCTCTAATGGTGGAGCATTTGTGCGAGGAGGATGCGTGTAATAAAAAATGAACCAACTTTTTTGCGATAAACGTCGGTCTTTATAGCACTACCTTGACCATGGTCCAACTGTATGCTCAAAAAAATCAATTTTGCAAGAATCACACCTGTGTATTAATTTGATGTGATACTCATTGTTATTGAGTGTATGAAAAAAAACCGAGTTGCTCGCTGTGCCCTGCCAGAAAATAAAAATATCGTGGATGTATCTTATCCAGCACTGGATATGAGAGCCGGCCGGTGACTGTTCCCCCCAGACAAAGCCCACTCCCAGTACTCCTGGAAGAGGTTTGCATAAGACTGGGCATAGGCCGTCCCCATTGCAGTGCCACGACGGTGAAGATAAAAGGAATTCTTAAACACAAAAAAATAGTGTGACAGGGCAAAGTCGACCAGTTCAATAATCAAATCACATAGGTGTCTATCCCGGTTGGCTGCCCTGAGGAAGAAGTGAACTGCCTGTAGACCATGCTGGTGGTCCATGCAAGTATACAGGGATTCTACATCTGCTGTAACCAGCAACACGTTATCATCCACAAAGATCCCATCAACCCTATTCAGGACATCCATTGTGTCTTTGACATATGAAGGTAATGTCTCAACAAGTTGGTTAAGGTAGTAGTCTATGAACCTACATATGGCATAGACCCTCTATCCCTGACACAATGGGATGTCCTGTAGGTTAAAGGGGGTCTCTGTGGATTTTAGGGATTATGTAAAAGGTGGGTATTTTGGGATAGGTGGTGGTAAGGCCCTCGAAAACTTTTTTAGTAATATGGCCATCATCAAATGCCCTAAACAAGATGGCATGCAATTGTCTAGAAAAGAGAGGTAGGGGGTTGGAGTGTAGTTTAGGATCAGGATTCCTCAGCTGCCTCAAGACTTCCCGCTCGTATTGGTCCTTAGGCCAGATTACTATGTGTGACCCCCCCTTGTCTGCATCTTTAAATACCTCATCATCCATGGCCCTAAGCTCTCTCAGGGCATCTCTCTGGGTCTTTGTGAGATTATCAAATTTCCATTTTGTTTGGACTTTGAGATCCTCGGTGACAAGTTTCACAAAAATTGATGGGGACAAGTATGGGCACGTTACTACAGGATAGGTACAAGGATGAGTACATTACTACAGCATGGGGAACAGGATGGGGAATATTACTAAAATATCTTGGCCAAAATCACTAAATGGTGCTAGTTGTAAAACTATATTACTTACAAGAAAGATAAAATGTAAACAAAAAAAATAAAGTATGTAAAGAAATGTTGTTTTTTTATATGTAAACTAAAAAAGTGTATGTTGTTATAATAAACGAGCAAAAAATATTCACAGTGATCCAAAGGTGTGGAGAGAAAAAAATATGGCACCAAAAAAATGCCACTTTGTCCTGCAAAGAATGCGGCCCCTCAAATTCTTCTTCTTCTATGTGTGGCTCATATGCCCAGCCGAGTTTGAGACCCCTGGCCTACACAATGAGCTCCTGGGAGGCAGCATTCAGCGTTTCTGTGTTGCAGCCAGAACAGTTTGCATCTGCACTTTTTTCCACTTAGTTTGGATGTGCTGAATAATCGTGCCGTTTGCACTGTACATTTCGGGGTGCACTCCCCTTCTTTCCCTCCAACCTGTGAGAGGACTGTTTAAATTAGTACACAGCACAGCTTGATCCTGCTTCTCGGCTCATTGTACAGGCCGAGGCCCAGAAGAGGGTAAGTCTGGGTTTAGTGTAGAACAGAGGTCTCAAACATGCGGCCCCCGAGAGCAGCATGTGGCCTGAGGCTGCTTGTTGCGGCCCGCAGACCCACTAACGATCATGGCCTTATGCTGGAGGTCGGCGCCAGCTGAGCACAGTTGAATCATTTTCAGTGCCGCGCATAGGAGCTTTCTGCCCGCCAATCAGATGCAAGGAGGTGACGCCGCTGCATGACGTCATCTCCTTGCATCTGATTGGCGGAGAACAGCCATTGGTATAGTGCAGAAAGCTCTGCTGTGCAGCACTGTCAATGATTCAACCCTAGAAAAGCCTTGCCGGCGCCGATCCCCGTCATAGGGCCGCGATCTTCACAGGGTCTGCGGGCCGCAACAAGCACGTAAGATACGTGCCCATGATCAGGACCCATTTCATCCTGGACACAGCGGCCTGGCCCCGCCCCCCGCACGGATTGGCCGCTCGACCAGACCCCCCCGCACACATTGGCCGCTCGGTCAAGCCCCGCCCCCCTCAAGCATTGGACGCTCGGCTTGGCCCCACCCTCCGCACGCATTCTCCGAACCCGCACGGAGCCCCGACTCCCAGTTGACTGCTGCATCCCCGGGAGCCCACACCAGTAACCCAGCCGAGACATACCCTTGCGTTGCTGGGATCGTGCCGGAGCCGGCGTATGCTGGTAACCATGGTACACATCGGGTAACCATGGAAACCACTTTGCTTAATTACCCGATTGTGTACCATGGTTACCAGCGTATGCCGGCTCCCTGCCCATTCAGATCGTTAGTCTCCAGCTGTCAAACACGTTAATGCATGCTGCACAGCAGGAGACCAACAAACAAAAAATGAACCAGCACTGTCGCTTTGAATGGTTACCTGATGTGTACCATGGTTACTAGCTTACCCCGGCTCCTGGCACACGTGTGCTGGAGTCGGCGTACGCTGGTAACCATGGTACACATTGGGTAACTATGGAAACCGTGTTGCATAGTTACCCGGGCCACGACCCCCGCACTGTGCCCGCTCGGCCACGCACCCCCCACACTATGCCCGCTCAGCCACTCCCCCCACACTCTGCCCGCTCAGCCACGCCCCCCACTATGCCCGCTCGGTCACGCCCCCCCACTATGCCCGCTCGGCCACGCCCCCCACACTATGCCCGCTCGGCCACGCGCCCCCCCCACTATGCCCACTCGGCCACGCCACCCACACTATGCCCACTCAGCCACGCCCCACTATGCCCGCTCGGCCACGTCCCTGCCACACTATGCCCGCTCAGCCACGCCCCCCTAAACCATGCCTGCTTGGCCACGCCCCCCACACTATGCCCACTCAGCCACGCCCACCGCACACATTGGGCACCTATTAGGCACCTCCCCCCAGGACCGCTCCACCTATTAGACATCTCCCCCCAAGGACTACTCCACCTATTAGACACCTCCCCCACAGGACTACTTCACCTACTAGACACCTCCCCCAGGACACTTCCTCCTATTAGACTCCTCTCCCCCCAGGACTACTTCTCCTATTATCCTCCTCTCTCCCCAGGACTACTCTTCCTATTATACTCCTCTCCCCCCAGGACTACTCCTCCTATTATCCTCCTCTCTCCCCAGGACTACCCCTCCTATTATCCTCCTCTCCCCCCAAGACTACTCCTCCTATTATACTCCTCTCTCCCCAGCACTACTCCTCCTATTATCCTCCTCTCCCCCCAGGACTACTCCTCATATTATATTCCTCACCTCCAGAACTACTCCTCCTATTATACTCCTCTCCACCCAGGACTACTCCTCCTATTATACTCCTCTCCACCCAGGACTACTCCTCCTATTATACTCCTCTCTCCCCAGGACTATTCCTCTAACACACACACACTGCACAAAACACACTTCCCACCAAAACACACACACCCACACAAACCGCGCAACACACACAGCACCACACACACACAACTCTGCAGACACACAGCGCTCCACAAACAACGCAACACTCACAAACAACACTGCTCTCACACCCCCCACACCCAGACAACACCCAGGACATTTACAGCGCCCTACACAAACACTTTGCAACTACACACAACAACATCTCTCTCTCCCTCTCTCTCTCTCTCTCTCTCTCTCTCTCTCTCTATATATATATATATATATATACTAGAAGGTGGCCCGATTCTACGCATCGGGTATTCTAGAATTTACGTATTGTGTAGTTAATGTATGATTTTTGTTATATATATATATATATAGATGTTGTTGTGTGTAGTTACCAAGTGTTTGTGTAGGGGCTGTACATGTTCTGGGTGTTGTCTGGGTGTAGCGGGGGGTGAGAGCGGTGTTGTTTGTGTCTTGCGTTGTGTGTCGTTATTTGTGGAGCGCTGTGTGTCTGTATCGTTGTGTATGTGTGTGTGTGTTTTGGGGGGAGGTATGTTTTGTGCAATGTGTGTGTTGTGCGGTATGTGCGTATATTTGTGTGTGCCGCGGTGTTTGTGTGTTGAGTGTTGTGTGTCTGCGGCGTTGTCTGTGTGTGTGGGTGTCTGTGTAGGGTGGTGTTTGTGGTTCCCAGTGTGTGTGTGGTGTGTTGTGCAGTGCGTGTGTGGCAGTGTGTGTGTGTGTTTTGGGGGGAGGTGTGCACCCCCCATCGTGGTCCACCCCCCATCGTGCTCCATCTCCCATGCTGTGCACCCCCCATCATGCTCCATCCCCCATGCTGCGCACCCCCCATCGTGCTCCATCCCCACTCCCCATTGTGCTCCATCCTCCATGCTGCGCATTCCCCATCGTGCTCCATCCCCCATGCTGCGCATTCCCAATCGTGCTCCATCCCCCATGCTGCGCATTCCTCATCGTGCTCCATCCCCCATGCTGCGCACTCCCAAATGTGCTCCATCCCCCATGCTGCGCACTCCCCATCGTGCTCCATCCCCCATGCTGCGCACTCCCCATCGTGCTCCATCCCCCATGCTGCACACTCCCCATCGTGCTCCATCCCCCATGCTGCGCACCCCCCATCATGCTCCATCTCCCATGCTGCGCACTCCCCATCGTGCTCCATCCCCCATGCTACGCATTCCCCATCATGCTCCATCCCCCATGCTGCGCACTCCCAAATGTGCTCCATCCTCCATGCTGCGCACTCCCCATCGTACTCCATCCCCCATGCTACGCATTCTCCATCATGCTCCATCCCCCATGCTGCGCACTCCCCATCGTGCTCCATCCCCCATGCTGCGCACTCCCCATCGTGCTCCATCCCCCATGCTGCACACTCCCCATCGTGCTCCATCCCCCATGCTGCACACTCCCCATCGTGCTCCATCCCCCATGCTGCGCACCCCCCATCGTGCTCCATCCCCCATGCTGCGCACACCCCATCGTGCTCCATCCCCCATGCTGCGCACTCCCCATCGTGCTCCATCCCCCATGCTGCGCACCCCCATCGTGCTCCATCCCCCATGCTGCGCACCCCCCATCGTGCTCCATCCCCCATGCTGCGCACTCCCCATCGTGCTCCATCCCCCATGCTGCACACTCCCCATCGTGCTCCATCCCCCATGCTGCGCACTCCCCATCGTGCTACATCCCCCATGCTGTGCACCCCCCATCGTGCTCCACAGTCACACATCAGACAGTAAACACGCACACATATGATCGCATACACTCACACACACACCCCACTTCTCCCTGTGCCCACCGGTGGGCGGTCCCAGCAGCTGTGCTGCACGCCGTGCTCCTCTGCCGACACTCACAGATCCGATCGCATACACTCACACACACACACACACACTCACACACATCCGATCGCATACACTCACACACATCCGATCACATACACTCACACACACTCACACACATCCGATCGCATACACACACACACTGACGATATCGCACATACGCGCTGACACACTCACAACATCCGGAGATACCACATGCTTCCGGCCATGTGATCCTCCAGCAGGTCCTGGAAGCTCACAGCACAGTATCGCCGCCGAGAAGCAAGCGATATCACGGGATGTTGTGAGTGTGTGGATGCGATGTGAGGTGTGTGTGAGAGTGAGTGTGATCTGATGTGTGTGTGTGTGTGTCTGTTCTTATGTGTGTGTGAGGTGTGTGTGTTCCGCCGCTGCAGGACGTGGATGCGATCTGATGTGTGTGTGAGGTGTGTGTGTTCTGCCGCTGCAGGACGTGGATGCGATCTGATGTGAGTGTGAGTGTGAGTCTGAGTGTGAGTCTGAGTGTGAGTCTGAGTGTGAGTCTGAGTGTGAGTGCGAGTGTGCATGTGAGTGTGAGTGTGCATGTGAGTGTGAGTGTGCATGTGAGTGTGAGTCTGAGTGTGAGTCTGAGTGTGCATGTGAGTGTGAGTGTGCATGTGAGTGTGAGTGTGCATGTGAGTGTGAGTGTGAGTGTGCATGTGAGTGTGAGTGTGCATGTGAGTGTGAGTCTGAGTGTGAGTGTGCATGTGAGTGTGAGTGTGCATGTGAGTGTGAGTGTGCATGTGAGTGTGAGTCTGAGTGTGAGTGTGCATGTGAGTGTGAGTCTGAGTGTGAGTGTGCATGTGAGTGTGAGTCTGAGTGTGCATGTGAGTGTGAGTCTGAGTGTGAGTGTGCATGTGAGTGTGAGTCTGAGTGTGAGTGTGCATGTGAGTGTGAGTCTGAGTGTGAGTGTGAGTGTGCGTGTGAGTGTGAGTCTGAGTGTGAGTGTGCGTGTGAGTGTGCATGTGAGTGTGAGTTTGCATGTGAGTGTGAGTGTGCATGTGAGTGTGAGTCTGAGTGTGAGTGTGCATGTGAGTGTGAGTCTGAGTGTGAGTGTGCATGTGAGTGTGAGTCTGAGTGTGAGTGTGCATGTGAGTGTGAGTCTGAGTGTGCATGTGAGTGTGAGTCTGAGTGTGAGTGTGCATGTGAGTGTGAGTCTGAGTGTGAGTGTGCATGTGAGTGTGAGTCTGAGTGTGAGTGTGCATGTGAGTGTGAGTGTGAGTCTGAGTGTGAGTGTGCATGTGAGTGTGAGTCTGAGTGTGAGTGTGCATGTGAGTGTGAGTCTGAGTGTGAGTGTGAGTGTGCATGTGAGTGTGAGTCTGAGTGTGAGTGTGCATGTGAGTGTGAGTGTGCATGTGAGTGTGAGTCTGAGTGTGCATGTGAGTGTGAGTCTGAGGGTGAGTCTGAGTGTGAGTGTGCATGTGAGTGTGAGTCTGAGTGTGAGTGTGCATGTGAGTGTGAGTCTGAGTGTGAGTGTGCATGTGAGTGTGAGTCTGAGTGTGAGTGTGCATGTGAGTGTGAGTCTGAGTGTGAGTCTGAGTGTGAGTGTGCATGTGAGTGTGAGTCTGAGTGTGAGTGTGCATGTGAGTGTGAGTCTGAGTGTGAGTGTGCATGTGAGTGTGAGTCTGAGTGTGAGTCTGAGTGTGAGTGTGCATGTGAGTGTGAGTCTGAGTGTGAGTGTGCATGTGAGTGTGAGTCTGAGTGTGAGTGTGCATCTGAGTGTGAGTCTGAGTGTGAGTGTGCATGTGAGTGTGAGTCTGAGTGTGAGTGTGCATGTGAGTGTGAGTCTGAGTGTGAGTGTGCATGTGAGTGTGAGTGTGAGTCTGAGTGTGAGTATGCATGTGAGTGTGAGTCTGAGTGTGAGTGTGCATGTGAGTGTGAGTCTGAGTGTGAGTGTGAGTGTGCATGTGAGTGTGAGTCTGAGTGTGAGTGTGCATGTGAGTGTGAGTGTGCATGTGAGTGTGAGTCTGAGTGTGCATGTGAGTGTGAGTCTGAGGGTGAGTCTGAGTGTGAGTGTGCATGTGAGTGTGAGTCTGAGTGTGAGTGTGCATGTGAGTGTGAGTCTGAGTGTGAGTGTGCATGTGAGTGTGAGTCTGAGTGTGAGTGTGCATGTGAGTGTGAGTCTGAGTGTGAGTCTGAGTGTGAGTGTGAGTCTGAGTGTGAGTCTGAGTGTGAGTGTGCATGTGAGTGTGAGTCTGAGTGTGAGTGTGCATGTGAGTGTGAGTCTGAGTGTGAGTCTGAGTGTGAGTGTGCATGTGAGTGTGAGTCTGAGTGTGAGTGTGCATGTGAGTGTGAGTCTGAGTGTGAGTGTGCATGTGAGTGTGAGTCTGAGTGTGAGTGTGCATGTGAGTGTGAGTCTGAGTGTGAGTGTGCATGTGAGTGTGAGTCTGAGTGTGAGTGTGCATGTGAGTGTGAGTCTGAGTGTGAGTCTGAGTGTGAGTGTGCATGTGAGTGTGAGTCTGAGTGTGAGTGTGCATGTGAGTGTGAGTCTGAGTGTGAGTCTGAGTGTGAGTGTGCATGTGAGTGTGAGTCTGAGTGTGAGTGTGCATGTGAGTGTGAGTGTGAGTGTGAGTGTGAGTGTGCATGTGAGTGTGAGTCTGAGTGTGAGTGTGCATGTGAGTGTGAGTCTGAGTGTGAGTGTGCATGTGAGTGTGAGTGTGAGTGTGAGTGTGCATGTGAGTGTGAGTGTGCATGTGAGTGTGAGTCTGAGTGTGCATGTGAGTGTGAGTCTGAGGGTGAGTCTGAGTGTGAGTGTGCATGTGAGTGTGAGTCTGAGTGTGAGTGTGCATGTGAGTGTGAGTCTGAGTGTGAGTGTGCATGTGAGTGTGAGTCTGAGTGTGAGTGTGCATGTGAGTGTGAGTCTGAGTGTGAGTGTGCATGTGAGTGTGAGTCTGAGTGTGAGTGTGCATGTGAGTGTGAGTGTGAGTCTGAGTGTGCATGTGAGTGTGAGTCTGAGGGTGAGTCTGAGTGTGAGTGTGCATGTGAGTGTGAGTCTGAGTGTGAGTGTGCATGTGAGTGAGTGTGAGTCTGAGTGTGAGTCTGAGTCTGAGTGTGAGTGAGTGTGAGTGAGTGTGCGTGTGAGTCTGAGTGTGAGTGTGTGTGAGTCTGAGTCTGCGTGTGAGTCTGAGTGTGAGTGTGCATGTGAGTGTGAGTCTGAGTCTGAGTGAGTGTGAGTGAGTGTGCGTGTGAGTCTGAGTGTGAGTCTGAGTGTGAGTCTGAGTGTGAGTGTGCATGTGAGTGTGAGTCTGAGTCTGAGTGTGAGTGTGTGTGAGTCTGAGTGTGAGTCTGAGTCTGCGTGTGAGTCTGAGTGTGAGTCTGAGTCTGGGTGTGAGTGTGAGTGAGTGTGAGTGAGTGTGCGTGTGAGTCTGAGTGTGAGTGTGAGTGTGTGTGAGTCTGAGTGTGAGTCTGAGTCTGAGTCTGCGTGTGAGTCTGAGTGTGAGTGTGCATGTGAGTCTGAGTGTGAGTCTGAGTGTGAGTCTGAGTGTGAGTCTGAGTGTGCGTGTGAGTCTGAGTGTGAGTCTGAGTGTGAGTCTGAGTGTGCGTGTCAGTCTGAGTGTGAGTCTGAGTGTGAGTGTGCATGTGAGTGTGAGTCTGAGTGTGAGTGTGAGTGTGAGTCTGAGTCTGAGTGTGTGTGAGTGTGAGTCTGAGTGTGCGTGTGAGTCTGTGAGTGTGCGTGTGAGTCTGTGTGAGTGTGCGTATGAGTGTGCATGTGAGTGTGAGTCTGAGTGTGAGTGTGCATGTGAGTGTGAGTCTGAGTGTGAGTGTGCATGTGAGTGTGAGTCTGAGTGTGAGTGTGCATGTGAGTGTGAGTCTGAGTGTGAGTGTGCATGTGAGTGTGAGTCTGAGTGTGAGTCTGAGTGTGAGTGTGCATGTGAGTGTGAGTCTGAGTGTGAGTGTGCATGTGAGTGTGAGTCTGAGTGTGTGTGCATGTGAGTGTGAGTCTGAGTGTGAGTGTGCATGTGAGTGTGAGTCTGAGTGTGAGTGTGCATGTGAGTGTGAGTGTGAGTCTGAGTGTGCATGTGAGTGTGAGTCTGAGGGTGAGTCTGAGTGTGAGTGTGCATGTGAGTGTGAGTCTGAGTGTGAGTGTGCATGTGAGTGAGTGTGAGTGTGAGTCTGAGTGTGAGTGTGCATGTGAGTGTGAGTCTGAGTGTGAGTCTGAGTGTGAGTGTGAGTGAGTGAGTGTGCGTGTGAGTCTGAGTGTGAGTCTGAGTGTGAGTCTGAGTGTGAGTGTGCATGTGAGTGTGAGTGTGAGTCTGAGTGTGAGTGTGAGTGTGTGTGAGTCTGAGTGTGAGTCTGAGTCTGAGTCTGCGTGTGAGTCTGAGTGTGAGTCTGAGTCTGAGTGTGAGTGAGTGTGAGTGAGTGTGCGTGTGAGTCTGAGTGTCAGTGTGAGTGTGTGTGAGTCTGAGTGTGAGTCTGAGTCTGAGTCTGCGTGTGAGTCTGAGTGTGAGTGTGCATGTGAGTCTGAGTGTGAGTCTGAGTGTGAGTCTGAGTGTGAGTCTGAGTGTGAGTCTGAGTGTGCGTGTGAGTCTGAGTGTGAGTCTGAGTGTGAGTCTGAGTGTGCGTGTCAGTCTGAGTGTGAGTCTGAGTGTGAGTGTGCATGTGAGTGTGAGTCTGAGTGTGAGTGTGTGTGAGTCTGAGTGTGAGTCTGAGTGTGAGTCTGAGTGTGAGTGTGAGTCTGAGTCTGAGTGTGTGTGAGTGTGAGTCTGAGTGTGCGTGTGAGTCTGTGAGTGTGCGTGTGAGTCTGTGTGAGTGTGCGTGTGAGTGTGCATGTGAGTGTGCATGTGAGTGTGCGTGTGAGTGTGAGTGTGCGTGTGAGTCTGATTGTGAGTGTGCATGTGAGTCTGAGTGTGAGTCTGAGTGTGAGTGTGCATGTGAGTCTGAGTGTGAGTGTGCGTGTGAGTCAGAGTGAGTGGAGGCCAATCCGTGCGGGGGGGGCGGACCCGAGGCGAGCGGCCAATCCGTGCGGGGGGGAGGAGCCGAGGCGAGCGGCCAATCCGTGGGGGGGCGGGGCCATTGCGAGCCCAGCGGCCAATCAGCTTTGTGTCACCGTAAGGACACAATTTTGGAGCATGACAGACAGACAGACAGACAGATAGACAGACAGACAGACAGAATAAGGCAATTATATATATAGATGAGTCTGAGTGTGAGTCTGAGTGTGAGTGTGCATGTGAGTCTGAGTGTGAGTGTGCGTGTGAGTCAGAGTGAGTGGAGGCCAATCCGTGCGGGGGGGGCGGACCCGAGGCGAGCGGCCAATCCGTGCGGGGGGGAGGAGCCGAGGCGAGCGGCCAATCCGTGGGGGGGCGGGGCCATTGCGAGCCCAGCGGCCAATCAGCTTTGTGTCACCGTAAGGACACAATTTTGGAGCATGACAGACAGACAGACAGACAGATAGACAGACAGACAGACAGAATAAGGCAATTATATATATAGATGAGTCTGAGTGTGAGTCTGAGTGTGAGTGTGCATGTGAGTCTGAGTGTGAGTGTGCGTGTGAGTCAGAGTGAGTGGAGGCCAATCCGTGCGGGGGGGGCGGACCCGAGGCGAGCGGCCAATCCGTGCGGGGGGGAGGAGCCGAGGCGAGCGGCCAATCCGTGGGGGGGCGGGGCCATTGCGAGCCCAGCGGCCAATCAGCTTTGTGTCACCGTAAGGACACAATTTTGGAGCATGACAGACAGACAGACAGACAGATAGACAGACAGACAGACAGAATAAGGCAATTATATATATAGATATATATATATATATATATATATATAACTAAACAAAAAAGTGCAGGTTTGTTATAATGAACAAGCAAAAAATGTTCAAAAAAGTGATCCAAACGTGTATAGAAACAACTATGGAATTATTAAAAATGACACTTTGTCCTGCAAGGAGCGTGGCCCCTCTCAATTTTTTTTTCTATGTGTGCCCCATACACCTAGCTGGGTTTGACACCTCTGGTGTAGAAGGTCACCCTCTCATTGGAAGAGCTCAAATGGATATAGAAAGGCAGCAGTAATGAAATAAATACTTAACATTACGTATATCTCAGCATTTGTAGAGCTCGGTTATTACAACATTGAAGGGGTTGTCCATCAATTACACAATCCCTTTTAAAATACTATATTCCCCTGTAAAATATACGCATTGTATACTCATCCTCCGTCCCGGCACCATATCTCCAGGGGCTCGCAGGACATTATCAATCAGCGGCCACCATTGATCTGCTGTGCTCTTACTTGAAGGGGTGCGACTATTAGCAGTCGCTGATATTATTTTATAATGAAGAATACAGTACCCTCTCCTAGGATGCAGTGCCTACCCCCCCTGGTTCCCATGAGTATCAATGCTGAAAACACCAACACCTTTAAATCCCAGCTTTCCTACGTCCCACTGGGTAGGTTGCCCCGGGAGGGGGACCTAGGGGATGGCCCTGAAAGGGGTGGAGCGATCCCAGTCAAGCCCAGTGTGGGGGGGGGGGGGGCGGTGAGTGTCTGACGTACAAGATAAGCAAGTGCTCGAACAGTGTAGACAGACCCAGGAAATGTGAAGGGTCAGGTGTGCCTCTAGCTGGATCGGGTACCCAGTGACCTGGGGCACAGAGAGGGAGGTTCCAGGGAAGGCACAGGACGCATGTCTCTGGAACCAGGGTACAGACAGGGCACAGGGCCCTAGAGTAGGTGACAGCTGCAAACAACCTGCTAAAAAGCTGCAGAGCAGGAAACCTTCAAGGACCTGGCTAACACACAAAACTCCGAGGTACCAGCAGCAACGACTGAGCCAGGGAAAGTAGCTCCACGCCATCCCGAGAGGGTTCACACTGCCGCCATTTGGACCAGAAACTGCCAAGGTCAGTTCAGGGACCCACAGACGCTTCAGGCCACGGGGTCCCAACCTTAAACCACAGTGCCACAAGAGCGAGAGAGCCCTGGATACTGCACCAGCATTGGGAAATAGGGGACCGAAAGCAGCCGTCTCCCGGATGTATTTGTGAGTAGAGGAAAGTTGGTTTACCAGTACTGTGCCATCCCTTTCTTCCAGCGCGATTCAGCCTCATCCAGCACCAAAAGGGACACTGGGGTTATCCCTACCCGCGAAGGGATTAACATACTAGCTGCCAATTCCACCAACCCCAATCCCAGTCCCTCACAAACAGCAGCGGCGGCATCCATTCCCTTTTCCCGCATCACCGCAGGTGGCGTCACATGAACATTAACTCTTATCTCCCCTGTAAATACTCCCCTTACAAAAGGGACCCAGGGCACGGAAGCGCACGGAAGTGGGCAACGGCCACCAAAGTGACATCCCTAACTGTGTATGCTGCCCGGGAGCGACTACCCCCTTCCCTGGGTGACAAATGCACAACATCTTTAAGAGAATTCAATGAGACTTACCTTTGCACTTGGCTCTGAAGAAAATATGGAGCAGGGCGTTTCTGTTGAAGAAAAACAATACAGAGTATTTAGGATTCAAGTTCAGAGCTCTTTAAAGCAATGATAAAGCCAACCTGTACATGGAACATGCCGCCCCATTCAGATGTGTATCCGGTATGAGTTCTATAACCGAGCTTTTCACAGATAGAAGCCGTAACCATTATATTTTATGGGGTGTTCATGTCTGCCCAAAACATGGGGACAAATTCATATATGATCCTAGTCAGGAATTAAACTTACCAAACAGAAGTCTTTGGATGTGTGAGGATAAAAATGGGACGGCACTCAGATGTCATGTTAATTTGTGTATTGCCCAATTGTCCTGTTTGTTTAACCCTTTAATGACAGAGCCAATTTTGAGCTTAATGATTAAGCCCCATTTATTCAAATGTTACCAGTGTCACTTTGTGGTAATAACTTTGGAACGCTCCTAAATATCCTGCTGATTCTGAGACTATTTTTTCATGACACATTATACTTTATGTTAGCTTAATTTTAGGTTGATATTTTTTTCTTTTATTTTCTGAAAATTTAGAAAAATAATTTTTTAAACTTTGACTGCTTTTCTCCCCAACCCCTTAAGGACCAGGCAATTTTTCTTTTTTTGCTCTTTTGTTTTGTTTCCTCCACACTTAAACTGAATTTTGGAAACGGAGGGTAGTTTTGCAAAGAGAATATTTTCAAAAATGTGTCATGCTAGGGATGGGTATGGGGAAATACCGAGCAAATGGCAAATAAGGAGGGCAGGAAAGGTGGGACCCATGTCTAGGAGAGAGGGTGACTCCTTATAAAACCTTGTGCTGGCCCCTGGCTCCCCTGACATCACTAGATAGGTATCCTGCTCGGCGAATAGGTGCGGAACCTAGACCCTCGCTGACCCTGAACTGGGCCCTAGGTAATGATCGGACAGGATGAGCACTAGTCAACCCCACTAAGTCCTAAATAAGACATAGGGAAAACAAAAAGGGCAGTTCAAATGAACAACTTATCTGCAAGATGACTTTGGGAGAGCGACAGCAATAAAAAGCAAAATGTTTCCAGGAGATTACAAGCAGACTGCTTACAATCTGGACCATATAGAAATAAACTTTATCACCAGTAACAATCCAAGGGGTAATGTGGGTACATAAAGAAACAGGGAGAGCATAATAATTAGCAGCTGAAAGGTAAAGATATCCGCAGGGTCCTAAAAGGGAAAAAGTTAACCCTAACAGAGAAAATACATAGAACTTCATTCACTCCACAGAAGAAGGAAAGGAATATCAAGGAGCAGTTTGTGCAGCCAAACGCAGCGACCTTCTACAGCCGAACACCACAGGGGTTGTTTGTCACTTGTGACAAAATATAAGGGATATGTTCACTCTTGTGATATACTGCATATTAGAAAATAGGTTAGATTAATGCATCTAACTAAGGACATGGATTATTGAAGCCATATTCTAATGAGACCAAGATAACCCTATTTGGTTTAGACGGCTTCAACCGTGTCTGGTAGCAACCATGTGACGAGGACAAAGACAAATGTATCTTGCCTAAAGTCAAGCAAGGGGCTGGGAGTCAAAGACATTTATTAATGCTTTAGGTCCTTCACTAACTAAACGAAAAAATGTGGAAGGAAAAAATGAAAATATTACTTTTTCCGCACAAAAATGTTACTTTAGCCCCAAATTTTGCATTTTCACAAGGGTAGCAGGAGAAATTCCACTGTACAATTTATTGTGCAATCTCTCCTCAGTACATTAATACCCCATGTGTGGTGGAAATCTACTGTTTGAGCACATGGCAGGGCTTGGAAGGGAAGGAGCGCCATTTGACTTTTTCACGTTTGGAGAACCACTGATGTGGCCAAATAGTGGACATCCCCCACAAGTGATCCCATTTTGGAAACTAGACTTTACAGAGTTTACCTAGATGTGTGGTGAGCACCTGGAAACCCCAGGTGCTTCACAGAATTGTATAACGTTGAGCTGTGAAAATGAAAAATGTACATTTTTAAAGCTCAAAAATGTTGCTTTAATCCCTTTCACTAGGGAAGAGGAGATAAAGCACCAATTTGTTGAACAAATTCTCCTAACTACAGTACTCCATATGTGGTCAAAAACTGCCTGTGAGGGACAGTGCAAAGCAGGGGCGTACATAGAAATCATGGGGCCCCATAGCAGAATTTCTAATTGCCACTCCCCCCCCAAAAAAACACTATTATTATTATTATTATTATTATTATTGTTATTATTAATTATAATAATATTTGGCTTGGTCACATAGGAACATATCTTACAACCTTTTAGCCCTTTCAAAGTAATTGCAGTCCTATTGAAGCCTCCTGGTTCCCTTTTCATTGCAGCCATAAAGTATGATGCCAACAAAATTGCCTCACAAACACTGTATGATCCCCACAGTGAATTCCTCCTCAAAGTACCCCCCTACAACTACCACGGCAATGAATGAATACCCCCAACACAGTGTGATCCCCACGCAGGTGTCCATGCATTATAATGGGCCTTCATACAGTATAATGGCCCCTTCTAACCCTCCTGACGAAGGCTTTCATGCTGAAACACGTGTAGGGACGGACGCCAGCACCAGCAGGAGGAGATGCCACTGGGTAATCTATTAATAGATTTGGTTTCCTACACCTTTAAACAGTACTTTATTTCTTTGTGATTTGTACTTTATTGTTTTGCCCTGCTCTAATTCCATCAGAGCTTTCTTATGCACACTTGTGCTGTATATCTAAATACTTCTAATTAATCTCTGGTGGTATGGAGTAGAGCTATACATATTGTGTACAGCCACATCTTTCATTGATTTTTTCCTCCTTCTGTTCCTTGCTGGTATTCTTCAGTCACTTGTTATTTACCTTTTTTTAAACCTTTTAATTAACTCTAATAAAATTTGTTATTTTAATTGGCTATTTGCTTTGTATTTTGGTTATTTCAATTGTTTTTGTGCAGGTAGCCTGGGCTATCTTCCCTTCTACTTTTCCATGGTTGAGATAAATTGATATACTTGTATATGTTCCCTTGTGTTTTGGCAATTTTGGTTATTTTTAAAGCCTCCAAATAGTATAATGACCCCCACACAGCCCTCCGCACAGTATGATGGACACAACACAAATTTTCACACTTGCTTGCATAAAGTGCAATGGCCCTCCATAAAAAAGAGAATTTTGTTTACTTACCGTAAATTCTTTTTCTTATAGTTCCGACATGGGAGACCCAAACCATGGGTGTATAGCTTCTGCCTCCGGAGGACACACAAAGTACTACACTCAAACGTGTAGCTCCTCCCTCCGGGCTATATACACCCCCTGGATGACAATCTACCCAGTTCAGTGCAAAAGCTGAAGGAGGACATCCACCCATAAGTAGAGATAGAGTAAAACTCGGAATAACCGTAACTCTGACTACTAACAACAGCCGGTGAAACACACGGAACAAAAAAACTGCCAACAGGCAACAGGGAGGGTGCTGGGTCTCCCATGTCGGAACTATAAGAAAAAGAATTTACGGTAAGTAAACAAAATTCTCTTTTTCTTTATCGTTCCTTATGGGAGACCCAAACCATGGGACGTTCCAAAGCAGTCCATGGGTGGGAATAAACCAAACTGAGAAGTAGGCAAAACCTAACTTCACAAATGGGCGACAGCCGCCTGAAGAATGCGTCTGCCCAAGCTCGCATCTGCCGAAGCATGAGCATGCACCTGGTAGTGCTTCGAAAAAGTGTGCAGACTGGACCACGTGGCAGCCTGACAAACCTGCTGAGCCGTAGCCTGGTGCCTGAAAGCCCAGGAGGCACCGCCAGCTCTGGTCGAGTGCGCCTTAATCCCTGGCGGGAGAGGCACCTGAGAACACTGGTAGGCATCGGTGATAGCCGACCTGATCCAACGAGCTAGGGTCGGTTTAGAAGCAGCGAGACCTTTGCGCTGACCAGTGGTTAGCACAAAAAGTGAGGTGCACCGCCTAAAAACGGCGGTGCGTGACACATAGATTCGGAGCGCCCGCACCAAATCCAAGGTATGCAACGCCTTTTCAAAGCGATGCACAGGGGCCAGACAAAGAGAAGGCAATGAAATGTCCTGGTTAAGGTGGAAAGGAGACACCACCTTAGGGAGAAAGTCCGGAGACGGACGAAGAACCACCTTGTCTTGGTGAAACACCAAAAAGGGGGATTCCGAAGAGAGCGCAGCCAAATCAGAAACTCTCCTGAGAGAAGTTATGGCTACTAGAAAAACAACTTTCTGTGAAAGTCGAAACAAGGGAACCTCCCTGAGAGGCTCAAAGGGGGGTTTCTGTAAGGCCGTGAGGACCAGATTAAGGTCCCAGGGATCCAAGGGCCGCCGGTAAGGAGGAATGATGTGAGATGCGCCCTGCATGAAGGTGCGCACCTGAGCCAGTCGGGCGATACGCCGCTGGAACAATACCGACAGAGCCGACACCTGTCCCTTGAGGGAATTGAGGGACAGTCCTAGCTGTAGACCGGACTGTAGAAAAGACAGGATGGTCGGCAAGGAGAACGGCCAAGGAGCATGGTCGGAAGAGCGACACCAGGACAGGAAAATCCTCCAAGTCCTGTGGTAAATCTTGGCCGAGGAAGACTTCCGAGCCTGAGTCATGGTGGAGATGACCTCAGAGGGAATGCCTGACGCCGTCAGGATCCAGGACTCAAGAGCCACGCCGTCAATCTGAGAGCCGCAGAATTCTGGCGGAAGAACGGACCTTGAGAGAGAAGGTCTGGGCGGTCCGGGAGATGCCACGGCACCTCTACGGACAGACGGAGCAGGTCTGGGTACCAGGCTCGCCTGGGCCAGTCCGGAGCAATGAGTATGACTCGCCGGCCCTCCATTCTGATCTTGCGCAGAACCCTGGGCAAGAGCGCTAGAGGGGGAAACACATAGGCCAGACGGAACTGAGACCAATCTTGAACCAGTGCGTCTGCTGCGAAGGCCTGAGGATCGTGGGAGCGAGCCACGTAAACCGGAACCTTGTTGTTGTGCCGGGATGCCATTAGGTCCACTTACGGAGTGCCCCACTTGCGGCAGATTGATCTGAACACTGACGGATGCAGGGCCCACTCGCCGCTGTCCACGGTTTGACGGCTGAGGTAATCGGCCTCCCAGTTTTCCACGCCTGGGATGTGGACTGCAGACATGGTGGACTTGGAGTCCTCCGTCCACTGGAGGATTCGTTGAACCTCCAACATCGCCAGACGGCTGTGAGTCCCGCCCTGGTGATTGATGTAGGCAACCGCTGTCGCGTTGTCCGACTGAACTCGAATGTGCTTGCCCGCCAACAGGTGGTGAAAGGCTAGGAGAGCTAGAAACACAGCTCTGATCTCCAGCACATTGATCGAGAGGGCTGATTCGGACGGAGTCCAAGTGCCCTGTGCTCGGTGATGGAGAAATACTGCTCCCCAACCGGAGAGGCTGGCATCCGTGGTGAGGATCACCCAGGACGGAGTCAGGAAGGAGCGTCCCTGAGACAGAGAGAGGGGCCGAAGCCACCACTGAAGGGAGCTCCTGGTCTGTGACGACAGAGCCACCTGCCTGTGCAAGGAAGAGATCCGCTTGTCCCAACAGCGGAGAATGTCCAGCTGCAGGGGACGCAGATGGAACTGAGCAAAGGGAACCGCTTCCATGGACGCCACCATCTGACCCAGCACCTGCATGAGGTGTCTGATGGAATGACGGCGGTGCCTCAGCAGAGAGCGCACCGCCAGACGAAGGGACTGCTGTTTGACTAAGGGCAACTTGACAAGTGCCGGCAGAGTCTCGAATTGCATCCCTAGGTACAAAAGCACCTGGGTCGGGGTCAGAGTGGACTTGGGCAGGTTGACAAGCCACCCGAACTGAACTAGCGTGGCGAGAGTGAGAGAGACACTCCGCTGGCAGTCTGCACTGGATGAGGCCTTGACTAGAAGGTCGTCCAGGTAAGGAATCACTGCCAACCCCTGGAGGTGCAGGACCGCAACCACTGCTGCCATGACCTTGGTGAATACTCGAGGGGCCGTGGCTAAGCCGAAGGGGAGAGCCACGAATTGGAAATGTTCCTCTCCGATCGCAAAGCGTAGCCAACGCTGGTGTGAAACCGCAATAGGCACATGCAGATAGGCATCTCTGATGTCGATGGATGCCAGAAAATCTCCTTGGGTCATTGAGGCAATGACCGATCTCAGAGATTCCATGCGAAAGTGCCGCACCTGAACATGCTTGTTGAGAAGCTTGAGATCCAGGATGGGCCGGAAGGAACCGTCCTTTTTGGGGACTAGAAAGAGGTTTGAGTAGAAACCGCTGAACCGTTCCCGGGCGGGAACCGGAACAATTACACCGTTGGCCTGCAGGGATGCCACGGCCTGAGAGAAGGCGGCGGCTTTGGAGCAGGGGGGGGTGGACAGAAAAAATCTGTTTGGCGGGCTGGAAGAAAATTCTATCCTGTAGCCGTGGGAGATGATATCCCGCACCCACTGATCGGAGACGTGTTGCAACCACACGTCGCCAAAGTGGGAGAGCCTGCCACCGACTAAGGACGTTGCTGGCGCGGCCAGATAGTCACGAGGAGGCTGCCTTAGTGGCAGCGGCTCCTCCGGTCTTTTGAGGACGCGGCTTTGCGCGCCAGTTGGATTTACGATCCTTGACTGCGGTAGTGGACGAGGCCGAGGGCTTAGAGGACGACCAGTTAGAGGAACGAAAGGAACGAAACCTCGATTGGTTCCTGCCCTGGACAGGTTTCTTGGCTTTAGCTTGTGGCAAGGAAGTACTCTTCCCGCCAGTAGCTTCCTTAATTATATCATCCAGATGTTCCCCAAACAGCCGGGACCCAGCAAAAGGGAGACTCGCAAGGTACTTCTTAGAGGAAGCGTCTGCTTTCCACTCTCGAAGCCACAAGATCCTGCGGATCGCGAGGGAGTTAGCGGAGGCCACCGCAGTGCGGTGAGAAGCCTCCAGGATGGCAGACATGGCATAGGATGCAAAAGCCGAAGCTTGAGAAGTTAAGGCATCCGTCTCAGGAACAGAGTCCCTGGAGAGGGAATGAATCTCCGCCAGAGAGGCAGAGACTGCCTTAAGAGCCCACACTGCCGCAAAAGACGGGGAGAACGAGGCTCCTGCCGCCTCATATACAGACTTGGCCAGAAGGTCAACCTGGCGGTCAGTGGGATCCTTAAGAGAAGTGCCATCAGCCACAGCTACGACTGTGCGGGCTGAGATTCTGGACACCGGAGGGTCTACCTTTGGGGACTGGGCCCAGTCCTTAACCACCTCCGGTGGAAAAGGAAAACGGTCATCTGAACTACGCTTCGGAAAACGTTTGTCAGGACAGGCCCTGGGCTTGTTAACAGTGGTCTGAAAGCTGGAGTGGTTAAAAAACATACTCCTAGGTTTCTTAGGAGAGGTAAACTGGTGTACCTCTATCAGAGAGGGTTGTTCCTCTGACTCTTGTGGGTTGAGGTTCAGTACGGAGTTAATGGACGCAATCAAGTCACTAACATCCGCATCACCCTCAGACAAGTCAATGGGGTACATAGAGGCAGCGTCTGAGCCCACAGTAAACGAATCCTCCTCGCCCTGCACCTCGGCTTGTGAATCAGAGCCGTGGGACGAGGAAGGAGAAGGTTCCCTGCGTCTCCGTTTAGGGGGACGGGGTCCTAGGACATGCTCTGAGGGCTCTGCAGAGCTCGGAGCCGCAGAGACACCCTGAGAAGGGGGCTGATGCATGGACAGCAGTGTCCGGGACAGCTGCCCCATGGAGTCGGCAAAAGACTGGGAAATAGCTTGTGAAAAGGAAGCTACCCAAGCCGGGGGTTCAGCCACCGGGGCCGGAGCAGCCAGAGGGACCCCTGAGGCGGCTCCAGGCTGAGACACAAACATGTTAGCACAGGCATCACAATGTGGGTATGTGCTTGGCTCTGGCAGAATGAGCTTACACGCAGTGCATATAGCGTACATGTTTGCAGCCTTGCTCCTAGTGACAGACATGCTGCTGATGGTGGAAGCTCTGCAGCCAGAATACACTCCTGTAGAAAGCCTGAGAGTGTAATAAAAGTCCACAACCAGAGGTTGTGGCTTACCAGCCCGTGCTCTCTGTGTGCCCTCCGGATTCCACCGCTCCCCTGTGAAGCGTCAGCCTTCTAACAGTATGCAGCTGCAGCATCCAGCGCCTTCCAGTGTAGGAACGCTGAGAAAATGGCGCTGGGAGAAGAGGGGGGGCGTGTATAAGCCCCAAGAGCGGGAAAAAACGGAGGGCAGAGAGATACAGGAAGAAATACAGGGGAGGGAACATCTCCCCAGAGAGGAGTGCCCTCCCCTCTGCTGGTCGGGCGGTGGGCGGCGCTGTATGCAAAACATGCAGAGAAGCCGAAAACGAAACTAGGCCCAAACAGAAGCCGGGGCCTAGATTTTAAAAAGCGGCCGACGAGCAGGCACCTTCGGCGCGGTTCTCAGGGGAAACCCCCAGAACCGTCCGGAATTAACAGTAACGCTAAAGCACATACTGTCCCCCAAATAAAAGAACCCGGGACCCCTGAAAAAACGTCTCAATACTTAGCTCTTGAGACGCAGGGCCATGTCCCTGAATGGGGGTAACGCTCCTTCCAGCAGGGACCAGACAGGGCTGCGGATGGAGACCGGCCTTCTGCGAGCAGAGAGGACCGTGGAGGCTCCCACTTCAAACAGAGCCTCGACAGAGGGTGTGAAGGAGCGCGGCATGTGAAGGCTCCAGCCTTATAAAGTCAACCTTAACAGCACCCGACAGAGTGGGGTGTGAAGGGACATGCCGGGAGTCCAGACTGGACCCGCTTTTCTTCCAAATCTTTAAAAATAAAAATAAAAAAATATCAGAGAATGCAAGTGTGTGATCCTCCTGAAACACAAAGCATTGAACTGGGTAGATTGTCATCCAGGGGGTGTATATAGCCCGGAGGGAGGAGCTACACGTTTGAGTGTAGTACTTTGTGTGTCCTCCGGAGGCAGAAGCTATACACCCATGGTTTGGGTCTCCCATAAGGAACGATAAAGAAATACAAAGGCTCCCTCATAGCTACCCAAATACTATAATGGCCCCCACATAGCCTTCCATATAGTATAATGGGTCTCACGTAACCCTTTATATATTAGAATGCACCCCATAGTCCTCCATGTATTATAATACACTCCCCATAGACCTCCATATATTATAATGCACCTCCCATAGTCCCCTATGTATTTTAATTCATCCCATAGTCCTTCTTGTATAATTCACCCCATAATCCTCAATATATTATAATTCACCCCACAGTCCTCCATGTATTATAATCACCCCATAGTCCTCTATATATTATGCTGCACCCCATAGTCCTTCATGTATTATTGTATAATGCACTCCCCATAGTCCTCCAGATATTATAATGTAGCCAACAAAGAGGATTTTAAACAGTGATTTCAGATACATAATATATCACTAGATAGTGTACATTATTAAATCAATCTAGTAATATCAAGGACTATATATGGGCAAAAATCGCATAACCACATTTAGAAAGAAAGAAAGAGAAAAAGCGATCAGGGAGCCCAATTATACAAAGAACAATCAATTTCATCAAAAATAGATTTTTATTGAGAATAAATATTGAATATTAATTATCTATCAAATACACAAGTGCTTGTTTGGACAACTCTATATGCATCAACAATATACATGTAATGGAACCGTATCATGAAAAATATATAAATATATATTCTAGAATGGATAAAATTATCATACATAAGTCAAAGATATATAATCCTTGAAGCTATAGAATATAAATTGAAACAAATATATATAGTAACAGAAATATCTGTAGATCAACAGGGATCACTTTTGCTGCACCAAGGTGTACTGAAACTCTAGTGCTTCAAGTAATATCAAACCCAGAATCGCTGGACATAGGAATGTAGCAGATATCGTTACAGACCACCAGGGGTCACTCTTGCTACACCACAGTCATATCTACCCTACTATTCACAATTACCCAATATTGGTTAAGTCAGTTAGGGATATGCCCATATAAACCCATAATGGTGAATTACCAATCAGAATTGTAAATACAGGATTGTTACTACATACATATATATACCTAAATGAACGGTTACCGTTGGAAGCGTGTGACACCCAACACGTGTTTCGGTTTCTTCGTCAGGGGGCATGCCTGATCGACCGGAAAGGAGGTTTAAATACAGCCCACCTCCAATCACCGCACATCACCATTAGTGACGCATGCGCTGTCATGGCAACTCACCGACGCGAGGTCGGCCGCCGCGTCACAGATCATCTGACCCAGGGCAACACGTGACCCGAGTACAGAGGAGCCGTGGAGACACAGCGAGCCGAACAAGCGCCGATAACCTATGACAGCCGCGCGTTCAGGTGTGGGGCAAAATTAGAATTTATATCATGAATGCAAATTTAGGATTTAAATAGAGAGATTTTTGACCACATAATAAGTGTACTATTCATTACAGAATCTAAATATATGTGAAAGATAGTGAATGAATAAATCAATCCATGATTATACTTCTATTCCCTGGAAATTGCAAACACAATATTTGTCAAGAGATACAAGTAAATCTATGTAGCCAGACAGCAATAAATAAAGTATAAATCATTATGCCTATGTTAACGTTCAAATACCCCTATACAGGATACATATCATAAATATTAGGTTAGAACGGACAGAACATGTGTAAATGATGTTATTATAAATATTAAAACTTGTATATATTACATAAGAGGGTACATCTCCCACAATACATAGTATTGGGGATAATCAAGTAGTCCCCCATCACACATATTGACAGACCCAGTTCTGCTTAGCATTCTCTAAGTATCCAAATGAACTTGCTGCTTGATCACATCTTACAATGATACCAATGTGTACAATGGTCCTATGTGTCTTGCTTTTGGGTATTATATCATTATCCAACGAACGAATTCCCTCTTCTTTATTTATTGCTGTCTGGCTACATAGATTTACTTGTATCTCTTGACAAATAATGTGTTTGCAAAAATCTCTCTATTTAAATCCTAAATTTGCATTCATGATATAAATTCTAATTTTGCCCCACACCTGAACGCGCGGCTGTCATAGGTTATCGGCGCTTGTTCAGCTCGCTGTGTCTCCACGGCTCCTCTGTACTTGAGTCACATGTTTCCCTGGGTCAGATGATCTGTGACGCGGCGGACGACCTCGCGTCGATGAGTTGCAATGATGGTGCGCGCGTCACTAATGGTAATGTGCGGTGATTGGAGGTGGGCTGTATTTAAACCTCTCCGGTCGATTGGGCACGCCCCCTGACGAAGAAACCGAAACACGTGTCGGGTGTCACACTTTTCTAACAGTAACCGTTTATTTGGGTATATGTATGTAGTAACAATCCTGTATTTACAATTCTGATTGGTAATTCACCATTATGGGTTTATATGGGCATATCCCTAACTGACTTAATAACCAATATTGGGTAATTGTGAATAGTAGGGTAGATATGACTGTGGTGTAGCAAGAGTGACCCCTGGTGGTCTGTAACGATATCTGCTACATTCCTATGTCCAGCGATTCTGGGTTTGATATTACTTGAAGCACTAGAGTTGCAGTACACCTTGGTGCAGCAAAAGTGATCCCTGTTGATCTACAGATATTTCTGTTACTATATATATTTGTTTCAATTTATATTCTATAGCTTCAAGGATTATATATCTTTGACTTATGTATGATAATTTTATCCATTCTAGAATATATATTTTTCATGATACAGTTCCGTTACATGTATATTGTTGATGCATATAGAGTTGTCAAACAAGCACTTGTGTATTTGATAGATAATTAATATTCAATATTTATTCTCAATAAAAATCTATTTTTGATGAAATTGATTGTTCTTTGTATAATTGGGCTCCCTGATCGCTTTTTCTCTTTCTTTCTATAATGCAGCGAAATAGCCCAGCATGTATTATAATGCAGCCCCCAGTCTTCCATGTTTTATAATGCACCCCCATAGTCCATGTATAAGGTAGCCCCCATAGTCCTCCATATATTATAATGCAGCCCCCATAGTCCGCCATATACTTTAATCCCACCCTATAACCCTCCATGTATTGCTGTATAATGTGTCGCGGGCAAGAGACAGATCACAACCGGCGGGCCGCACTCGGATCCGGGTGGTGGCTGTGGCTCGAGTGGCAGCCGGATCCGGGGCTCGCGCAGCCGTCTGTCACTCACGATTGAAAAGGGAATATTTACAGGGGAGTTGTCTGTGACGCCACCCGTGGGTTGCGGTGAAGGTTGGTGATACCGCCGCTGCCTTGTATGTGAGTGCCCGGGACTGATGGAGCGGGGCAGCAAGGTGGAATCCCCTCCACGGGTAGGGGAGGTGTAGTCCCGGGGCCCAGAGTATTGTGAGGGTTTTCAGGGAGCAGGAAACTCACAGTTCGGTTGTCGTGGTGCTGCATGAGCTGCTGATGATTTGGACAGTCAGTAACCACACACAGTCTGTATTGTAAACCAAATTGCCAATGGCCGGTCACCTTTGGTGGGTGTCTTCGGGTCCCACACCCAGATATACAACCAGGGGCCCTTCCTTCCAAACTCTCTGTCTGTCTCTTTCTTGCCTGGACTAGTCCGCTTGAGCGGCCTCCGGACCGGATCCCCTTTCTCGGCACCGGCGGGCTACAACCCTGTCCCGGTCGGCCTCAGGTTCCCTGCGACTGGATCTCCGTCGCCTGTGGCCCTCACTGCCACCTAGTCCGGTAGTCCAGGGCTCCAACCCCAACTACCACCTTCTCCAGGGAGCTGCAACTCCTTCCTGTCAGCTCTTCACTGATTACAGCACAAACTGAAACTTAACTCCTCTCTGCACTTCCTAAGCTCCTCTCGCCCCCTCCCATTTTCCTGGGGAGGGGGTGAGTAGGGTCTGATTGGCTGGTGTACTGTATATCTGTGTGGGGACTGTGTTGGTGTCAAGGTGGATTAACTCTTTTGTGACTACCTGGTTTTGCCAGGGCGTCACATAATGCACGCCCCATAGTCCTCCATATATTATTATACACCCCCATAATCCTTCATGTATTATAATTCCCACATAGTCCTCTATGCATTACTGTATAATACACTCCCCATAGTCCTTTATATATTATAATGCAGCCCCCATAGTCGTTCATATTGTATTACACAGCCACCTTACCTTTCAATGCACCCCACAGTCCATGAATAAGGTATCCACCATAGTCCTTCATATTGTATTATGAAGCCCACATAATGTTTAATGCACCCCCATAGACCTCTGGTAATCGTGCACTCACTGATTAAAGAAAAAAATAAACAAGTACTCACCTCTCCTCATTCCCCACTGCTCCGATCAGAGTCCTGCGCTCTGCATGTCTCAGCACAGCGGCGCGCAGTAGTGATATTACCGCGCTCTGCTGAACTGAGATGTTGATCATAGGCACAGGGAGAAAATGATGAAGGAGGGAAAGGACCGCTCCACTCCCTCTCTCATCATGGTTTTGTGCGATAATGGGCAATGACCCCCACAAGCGAGGGGGGCCCGATGCTGCCTCTAGCACCAGCTCCCCTGACTCATAGGCCCCATATAGGCCGCATGGTCTGCCTACATTGGCGGTACACCACTGGTGCAAAGTGAAGAAAAAAAGGAGCGCCATATTTCAGTTCAGATTTAGTTTGAGTGTTTTGCAGGTGCCATGTCACATTGGCAGAGCCCTATACGCCTTTTCACTGGGAGTCAAGTTAGAGCCCATCTTCCGCAGCATGAGTAAGACCCGCACCTTCTGCTGAACATACATCTCGTCCGGACTCTTCCCGGGGGCCCTCTCACGGATCATACCCCCTGTCCTGCACCCTCTTTAATGAAGGGGCTTCCAGGTGCAGTCAGTAGGATGGTATGGAGGGGACGCCTTTTCGGAGCGGCTCTTCCATCCAGCCAGCGCCTGGCTCCTCCTCCTCGGCCACTCGGTGCGCGGCTCCGGCCTGTACGCGGCAGTGTCTGGCGGCTTCTCTCCTCCACAGCCTGGGAGTCACCAGCAGCGACAATCTCCATACTTTTTATATTTGGGGTCTGTTAACCATTTATTGTGGAAGATTCTAAGGTATATTGAATTTTTGCTATATATTTGCATAGGTAGTATTCATTAATATTTAGCATTCAGGTTTTTTCAATTTATTTGGTTAAAATTGGTGTGAATTGTATTTGATCATTTATGAAATATTTAGGAGGACTTTGACTTATTATAGGCAGGTCATATATGGAAGCTGAGCTGCATGTTACTTTACGCTGAGGAAAAAAGCACAGTGAGCATGGGACTGCTATAATTTCCATCCACTGTGTTTGTAGTGCACAGTGCAGCATTTTGGATGCACCGAATATACGATGCCTCCAAAACGCAGCTATTCCTGATCATGGGCACGTACATTTACATGTAATCCCTGGTGTAAGCGCTCAGCGTAGAGATCAGGATAAACATGAGCTGCGCCTTTGAGAGGAAGAATGAACAAACCAATAGCAGTTGAAATTGGTTTTATTTATTTTATTCCTCTGCTCAGAAGGATTACAGCGATCTCAAATTTATATACCGTATTTTTCGTTTTATAAGACGCACCAGAATATAAGGCGCACCCCAAATTTGGAGAAAAAAAAAGGTGAAAAAAAAATTGGGGTCCATTATATAATCTGGTGGTGTCTTACCAGGGAGAGGGGGCAGCAGCGGAGCGGGAGTCACAGAAGGCAGGGGCGGTACTGGAGTACTGTGATGCTGACAATGGTACAGAGGGAGGCCCAGAAACTCACTGCGGTCTCTGCTCTGTGCGGGGCCGGTGATACCGCTCTGCTCTGTGCAGGGGGGCATTCTGAAGATGTCGGCAGTCCACGGTGAGGGCTTCAAATAATGGCAGCGAGAGTCGGCGCATGCGCAGATGACAGCTTGAGCTGAGAGCTCCATCTGCGCAGGCGCTGACTCTAGGTGCAATTATTTGAATCCCTGACCACGAACATCTACAGAATGACCGCCTGCTGCACAGAGCACCCGCGCGCCGAGCAGACCAGAGCAGCCGCGCGCCGAGCAGACCAGAGCATCCGCTCTCCGAGCCGAGCAGACCAGAGCAGCCGCGCACCGAGCCGAGCAGACCAGAGCAGCCACGCACCGTGCAGAACAGAGCAGCTGTGTACAGAGCAGAGCAGCCGCGCGCCGAGCAGACCAGAGCAGCCACGCGCCGAGCAGACCAGAGCAGCCGCGCGCCGAGCCTAGCAGACCAGAGCAGCCGCATGCCGAGCAGAACAGAGCAGCCACGCGCCGAGCCGAACAGAGTGGCGCCGCCTGATGCACACAACAGAGCCGTACTGACCAGGACCGGCAGCTACATTCGGATTTTAAGATGCACCCCTCATTTTCCTCCCAAATTTTTGAGAGGAAAAGTGCGTCTTATAATCCGAAAAATACAGTAGTTATTTTAGGTTTGGCTACTATCACATTACTGAATTGTGAAAATTATAGTTTTTTAGTTTTCTGCCAAGAGTCATGTGAAGGCTTGTTTTTTGCGAGAGGAGTTGGAATTTTTATTGCTACCATTTTGGGCTACATAATATTTTTTGATCGCTTTCTATGCCACTTTTTGTGAGGCAGAATCAAGAAGAAACAGCAATAAAGGAATTGGGTTTTTTTACGCTGTTCACAGTGCAGTTAAAGCGATAAGACAACTTTATTTTTCGAGTGAGTGCAATTACAGTGATACCACATTTATATAGTTTTTTTTTTGTTATGTTTTGTCGCTTTAACACCATAAAAATAAAAACTATTTGATAGAAAAAGAAAAACAGTTTTTGCATTGCTGTATTCTGAGAGCTATAGCTTTTTTTGGCGGCTGGAGCTGTATGTGACTTTTCAATCACGTTTTATACCACTTTTTTGTCAGCTGTATAATGAAAAGACAGTTTTGCTATGCTTTTTAATATTTTTTTTTTACGGGGTTCACTGAAGGAGTTAACTAGTGTGACAGTTTTATAGAGCAGGTTGTTAGGGATTCCGCAGTACCAAATATATTTGTGTAAAAAAAAAAATATATGATAATTAGTTACCAGTAACTGGATTTTCCAGACCATGACAGCACCATATGTGAGAGAGTGTATGCGCAACAGGAAACATTTCTGAATATCAAAGTAGTGGCCCTTTATCGGGCTCCTTTACCCACCGGACTGACGTTTGCGGTGATAACTACCGGCTCTTCAGCGTTCCCAGGAACCCTTTTCCCCAGATTCAGTTTGTCCCGTCACCAATCCAGTGATCTTAGGACTTTTTGTGATAGCTGGAACGTGTGTTCTAAGTCCAGCTCTGAATGGAGAAAACCTGTCCCTGAATGCTTCTTGTGTGGAACTGAGGCCACTAGATCGCGGGTATCATAGACGTTAGGGACCCTAATAAAGACATTGCTAGTCTTAGTAACATTTCTGACCACCTTTGAGCTGATAGCATTTTCTGTTTTATTTTTAATATTTTTTCCAGTGAGAGAAAGCAATACTGCCCCACTGAGTCCAAACTGATGCCCAAAAATAACTGAATCTGAGCAGGGTCTTTCCTTGACTTTGCCTCACTTATCAACCATCCTAGTTCTGAGAGGACTGAGGACTGACGGCTGCTGAACAATCCCTTTCTGACCTACCCACAACCAAAAATTTGTCAAGGTATGGGACTATTAAAATGTCTCTTTTTTTTTTTTTTTTTTTTTTAAATAGGATGCCATCTCCACCACAATTTTGGTGAATACTCTTGGAGCTATTGAAATGTTAAATGGGAAGCACTGGTATTGAAGTGAGTCAATTTCACCTCGATTCTCACTGCCAGCCTCATATTTTTGGAGGTCTTTGTGGATCAGGACATAGTAGTATGCGTCCGTCAGGTCTATTAATGCCATCTAACAAAAGTAGTCCCACTGCTGACTTGAGGGTCTCCATCATAAATCTTTCCACTTCCATGTAGTAATTCAGAGATCTTAGATTGAAGATGGTCATGAAGGACTCATCGGGTGTTTTTTATTAGAAATAGGTTGAAGTAAAACCCGGTTCCCATTTCTAACTCCGGCACCCTGATCAATACCTTTTTCCCTAATAATGAAAGGACTTCCTACTCTAGAACCCTCTGATTTTTGGGGCTACTCGGGAAGTTATTACTCATTGAGGCGGGAGGGAAGAAAAAGTTAGCCTTAGACCAAGGGATATGGTTTTTAACATCCAAACAGAGCAGAGGCAGGAACATCAGCCCACTGGGGATAAACTTGCTTCAGTCTTCCTCCCACCAGAGAGCTGGTGTCATTGCCCCTTGGGAAATCCCTTATAGGAGGGTCTGTTGAACAAAAAACCCTTGTTTTGGACCTTATCTCTTCCCCAAGGGCACCCCCTAATATTGCTCTCCTTTTGGCCCTACCTTCCTCCCTGAGGTCTGAAAGGAATCTCTGAACCTGTATCCAGAGGGGGAACACACACGTTTCTTGTCTCCTGCCTTCTCTAGGATGTCGTCTTGGGCTGATCCAAACAGAGTCTCCTTGGCATGGTACTGCGCATACTTTCACTTTGGACTGAAAATCAGCATTCCAGTTCTTTAGCCATAACACACGCCTACTGGAGTTGGAAAGGGTACAAGCACAAGCGGCTAACCTTACCCCATCTACCGAGGCATCGGACCTTACCTCATCTAACGAGGCATCGGCCAAGAAGTTTGCTGTAAGCTCTCCCTGGGGTGTGATGGCGAATGCGGCTCTGCTTTCTGAATCGTGAAGTGTCCGCAGTGTCACTGCTCCAGATGCCGCACATAGAGACAGACCCTGGCCAGGACCCAAAACCTTCTCAGCAACCCCTGGAACTGGCAGGCCAATTGGGGCCCAGGGAACCTCCTAGTTCATGCGATGTCAGGCATGGGGGAAGGGAACCGCCTCATGTGACCAGTGCAGCCCCTGTGACACCTGGATCCCCAGGACCTCCTGGCCCGCCGAGAGCCAATCCTCAGGAGAAGTTTTCCCAAATAAACTCCGGTATCCTCTTCCAGGAACAGGAAACCACACTGGGGATTTGGAGAGGTGCCGCCCCTTTTATTTTTAGAAAGGTTTCCTGTTCCTGGGGTTGGATACACTCTCTCATGTTTGGTGCTGTCATGGGAAGGAAAAAATACAAAAAACTATATATTGGGAGAAAAAAAAATGTTGATTTGTTTTTATTTCTGTTTTTGTTTTATTATATATATTTTAACTTTTTTTTTTACTTTTTACTTTCACTGCTCTGATCGCAGATGCACTGTATTGCAATGACAGATCATTGCTGTACACTGCAGGTATCACCGCTGCACTGTGAGAAGCTTCAGGGATTATGCTGCAGGCATGATCACTGAGGTTTTCCATAGTCTGGTCACCCGGAGGTCGTTATGACGATCTCAGGTCACCATGGCGACAATCAGGCCCTCACAATTACATTGCGGGGGCACTCATCAGATGGGAGAGGGAAAACAATCCCTCCCCAAACCCCTAAATGCCACTATATCGTTTGCGGCATTTATGAGTTTAAACAGCCAAGGACGGTGCAGGCACTATCTCTAGCTGTGGGGGGCGGAGCTCGGCTGTTGGAAAACCAGAGTCCCTGGCAATTGCGCCAGGCACAGCTCGTTCACCCCCAGCAATCGCCATGACATACCTATATGTTCTTGGTCAAGAACAACTTCCCTCTCATGATGTATAGTTACATCAATGGTCGTGAAGGAGTTAAACTATTGATTATTCCAACCAATATCGGCAAATTTTACTCTAATGTGTATGGGAGCCTTTAGTATAAAATTAATTCCTCCACCATAGAGGAATGTGTGCTGCAGAGCAGACCATTATGATGATGCAATAAAAGATGCTACAGTAACCGTATAATATGACTATAAATATACTGTGAGGTAATAAGCAGCAAATTTTCCATTTATTAAATCTGCACAGAAAAGTCACTGTATTTTTTACATACCTCTAGTCTCAGGGACTGGAAGTGAGTGGACGTGACCAACCGGAAACAGTGGACGGGAGCAGAGATAGTGGGCATGACCGGCCGGACTTAATAAACAATTTTTAAGTCCACATAGTCATGGAGTTCTATACAATAGAAACAGTGGTATGGGTGATGCAGCCGGGGGGGTAGGGTTGGGGGGGGGCGCGAAGCCCCCCTTGCATAAAGTGGAATACTTGCGACTTAGTTGGTCGGTGTGATGCTCGTCTTGGTGGGCATAGCCTGGCATGCAACCCATGACAAGCTTTCATTAAGCAGGAGGTGGCTTGGCCCCAGAGTCCCACTTCTATTTTGAGAACTCCAAGACTACATGGACTTAAAAAATGTTAGCTAAGTCCGGCGGTCGGTCATGCCCACTATCTCCGCTCCAGCCTACTAATTCTGGCAGGTCACGCCCACTCACTTCTGGTGTCCGATACTCCAAGTCGACTGTATCTTTTACCTAGTATATGCCTTACGTTTATTTGAATTTTTTTTTTACATTTTATCACCTTCTTCATATAGTAATCTTAGCCAACATCTTGTAGTAATGTGCCCATGGTTGCAGTAATGTCACCATCCGTGTCCCCTGTAGTAAGGTGCTCATGCTTGTGGTATTGTGCCCAGTAGTATTCTGCCCATCCTTCTGGTATGTGCTCAGTAGTATAGTACCCTGTAGTATTGTGCCCATCCTTGTGCCCTGTAGTATTGTGCCCAGTAATATTGTGCCCATCCTTGTACCTTGTAGTATTGTGCCCATCCTTGTAGTATTGTGGCCATCCCTGTAGTATTGTGCCCATCCTTGTAGTATTGTGCTCTGTAGTATTGTGCCCATCCTTGTAATTGTACCCTGTAGTATTGTGCCCATCCTTGTAGTATTGTGGCCATCCCTGTAGTATTGTGCTCTGTAGTATTGTAGCCATCCTTGTAGTATTGTGCCCTGTAATATTCAGCTTATCTTTGTAGTATTGTGCTCTGTAGTATTGTGGCCATCCCTGTAGTATTGTGCCCTGTAATATTCAGCTTATCTTTGTAGTATTGTGCTCTGTAGTATTGTGGCCATCCCTGTAGTATTGTGCCCTGTAATATTCAGCTTATCTTTGTAGTATTGTGTTCTGTAGTATTGTGGCCATCCCTGTAGTATTGTGGCCATCCCTGTAGTATTCTGCTCATCCTTGTAGTATTCTGCTCTGTAGTATTGTGGCCATCCCTGTAGTATTCTGCCCATCCTTGTAGTATTGTGCTCTGTAGTATTGTGGCCATCCCTATAGTATTCTGCCCATTGTTTAATAATACGCAAAAAAAATAAAATCTCCTCACCTTTCCTCTGTTCCCTCTTATCAGGCTCCGAGCCCACGATCAGTATTTGCAGAGTTTTGGATGCAGCATGCTTCAGCTGCGTCCAAAACCCTGCTATGTACAGTACAAGCATAGTGGATAGGATTTCTAAAAACCCTATGCCTGCTGTGCGTGTACGGCCAGCAGTGAAAATGGACCTGCGGTGCGGCTTGCAGAGGCCGCAGCATGTAAATTTATGCTGCGGAGTCAGAAGTGTCCTCCCTAGGCAAAACACAGCGAGGAGACCGCAGCGCTCCAAACCCTCATCGCGGGCACAGGCAGCTGTGGTCTCCTAAGGAGGAGACTTGCAGCCCTGCAGGTCAGGACCCGCCACGTCCAGGACGCAGCGGGTCCTGATCTTGAGCACGTACCTTACCTGCTTGTTGCAGCCTGTGATGATCGCGGCCCACAGACCCAGTGACGATCGTGGCTCTATGCTGATGGTCAGCGCTGGCAGGACTTTACTGCATTTGAATCAATTTGTGGTGCCGCGCAGAGGAGCTGTGTCTGGACTATACCAATGGCTGCGGCCTGCCAATCAGATGCAAGGAAGTGACATTGCTGTATGACGTCACCTCCTTGCATGTAATTGCCAGGCAGCAGCAACTGGAATAGAGCTGACAGCTCCTCTGCGCAGCACCGCAAATGGATTCAAATGCAGTAAAGTCCTGCTGGTGCCGACCCCCAGCATAGAGCCGTGATTGTCACGGGATCTGCGGGCCAGCAGCCAAAGGGGCCTCATGTGGCCCGCGTGTTTGAGACCTCTGTTTTAAGGCATTTTTATTACTTTTTGAAAATTCAGAAGTTTACAGACATTTCATTAGTATTTGGTAAAATTGCCCTTAAATTGTATAACTTGGGTCAAAAGTTTTAGATCTCCTACCACAAGCTTCTCACAATAGTTGGTAGGAATGTGGGCCCATTCCTCCTGTGAGAACTGGTGTAACTGAGCCATGTTTGGTTACCTTGCTTACACCGGCCTTTTCAGCTTTGCTCATAAATTTTCAATAGGATTGAGATAATATAGAATATTTATTCACTTATATAGCGCAATTAATTCCATAGTGCTTTACATACATCAGCAATCAGGCCTTTGTGATGGCCGCTCCATAACATTGCCTTTGTTATCCTTAAGCCACTTTGTAACCAGTTTGGCAGTAGCTTCGGGTCATTGTCCATTTGGAAGATCCATTTCCGTCCAAGCTTTAAGTTCCTGGCTGATGTCTTCAGAAGTTGCATCTGTGTTGCCACATAATCTTTCCTCATGATGCCATCTATTTTGTGAAGTGCACCAGTCTCTCCTACAGCAAAACAACCCCCAATATGATGCTGCCACCCCCATGTTTCACAATTGGGATGGTGTTCTTAGGCTTCAAAGCTTTTCCCTTTTTCCTCCAAATGTAGCGATGGTTATTATGGCCAAACAGTTCAATTTTAGTTTCATCTGACCACAGGGCATGTCTCCAAAATGTACTGTTTTTGTTCCTTTGTGCATTTGCAAACATTAATCTGTCTTTCTTATGTTTTTTTTGAGTAATGGCTTTTTCCTGGCAGAGTGGCTTTTCAGCCCATGTTGATACAGTACCGTATTTTTCGGACTATAAGATGCACCGGACCATAAGACGCACCCTGGTTTTAGAGGAGGAAAATAGGAAAATAAAATTTTAAGCAAGAAATGTGGTCATGACACACTGTTATGGGGCGAGGATCTGCTGTTGACACTGTTACGGGGTTAATGTCCCCAAATTCTCTACTAAGGTACCCCAACCTGGTAATGATTAGAGTTGAGCGATGTCCGAGTCGAATGGTTCTCCAATTTCATGTTCGAGTGATTTTGGGGGGGTGTTCGAGTCGTTCGACGAACTCGAACGATTTGCTAAAAGTTCGGCAGTTCGAGTTAGGGGCACTTTGCACACTGCGACATCGCAGGTGCGATGTCGGTGGGGTCAAATTGAAAGTTACGCACATCCAGCATCGCATGCGACATCGCAGTGTGTAAAGCCTAGATGATACGATTAACGAGCGCAAAAGCGTCGTAATCGTATCATCGGTGCAGCGTCGGCGTAATTCATAATTACGCTGATGCGACGGTCCGATGTTGTTCCTCGCTCCTGCGGCAGCACACATCGCTGTGTGTGAAGCCGCAGGAGCGAGGAACATCTCCTACCGGCGTCACCGCGGCTTCCGTAGGATATGCGGAAGGAAGGAGGTGGGCAGGATGTTTACATCCTGCTCATCTCCGCCCCTCCGCTCCGATTGGCCGCCTGCCGTGTGACGTCGCAGTGACGCCGCACGACCCGCCCCCTTAACAAGGAGGCGGGTCGCCGGCCACAGGGACGTCGCACGGCAGGTGAGTGTGTGTGTGAAGCTGGCGTAGCGTTAATTTTCGCTACGCCAGCTATCACCACATATCGCTGCTGCGACGGGGGCGGGGACTATCGCACTCGGCATCGCAGCATCGGCCTGCGATGTCGCAGTGTGCAAAGTGCCCCTTACATTCGAGAACGGTTTGATCACCAAAAGCGTGGCTTTTCACACTAAGTACGTGCGCACGTTGCGTATCTGCATGCGTCCTGCGTCCCCAGCACAATCCATCTTTCCTACTCACCAATCACGGGCGCCTTGTTGCACGGCTGTCACAAATCCCTGGCGGCTTTTCCTCTTTTGAAAATGGCTGCTGCTTCATTATTCAATCAGGTATTCCGTGTCTTCCCCGCCCACCGGCGCCCATGATTGGTTGCAGTCAGACACGCCCCCACGATGAGTGACAGCTGTCTCACTACAACCAATCACATCCGCTGGTGGGCGGGTCTATATCGTGCAGTAAAATAAAGAATTAATTAAAAAAAAAAAAGGCAGTTCCCATCAATTTTGATACCAGCCAGGATAAAGCCACACGGCTGGAGGCTGGTATTGTCAGGATGGAGAGCGCCACGTTATGGGGAGCCCACCACCCTTACAATATCACCAAGCAGCCGCCTGGAATTGCCGCATCCATTAGATGTGACAGTTCCGGGACTCTACCCCGCTGATCCCGAATTGCCCTGGTGCAATCCTGCATACAGTCCTGGATGGAGTATGCTGAGCCTTGTAGTTCTGCAGCTGCTGTCTGCTGTCTGTCTGTATGGAGGAGAGCAAATAGCAGCTGCAGAACTACAAGGCTCAGCATCATCCATCCAGTACTGTATGCTGGAGGGAGAGGCAGGGGGAGCAGAACTACAAGGCTCAGCATGCTCCATTCACTAGTGTATTCAGGAGAGCAGACAGCAGCTGCAGAACGACAAGGCTCAGCATATTCCATCCAGGACTGTATGCAGGAGTTTCTTGCCCCCCCAAAAAGGACATTTTTGTGTACTCACCATAAAATGTCTTTCTTGGAGCCTTTCATTGGGGGACACAGACAGTGGGTTATATGGTGTCTCCAGGGGAGGCTTGACACTAGGTTTAAAAAAGAGTTAGCTCCTCCTCCCACAGCATATAACCCCAGCTAGGCGGGAACTAGCTCAGTTTGGTGTAAAAGCAGTAGGAAAAGGATAACCAAAACCACAAGGGCGGGAGCTGTGTCCCCCAATGAAAGGCTCCAAGAAAGACATTTTACGGTGAGTACACAAAAATGTCCTTTCCTTTCTCGCCTTTTCATTGGGGGACACAGACAGTGGGACGTCCAAAAGCAGTCCCTGGGTGGGAACTGAACTATTAACAGTGTATAGCATCAGACTAATAGCTGACTAACAACTGCAACTGCAGTGAACTCATATCAAAACACTGTCAAGAACTGAGCAGTGGCCACTTATAAATGGGCCACTGCCGCCTGAAGGACTTGTCTTCCAAGAGCAGCATCCGCGGAGGCATGCGTATGCACTCTGTAGAATTTTGTGAACGTGTGCACACTGGACCAGGTAGCGGCCTTGCAAAGTTGGGCCGCCGAAGCCTGATGGCGGATAGCCCAGGAGGCACCCACTGCTCGTGTAGAGTGGGCCCACACAGATTGAGAAGGAATGGCACCTCGTGCTTTGTATGCCTCACAGATGGCAGTCCTGATCCATCGAGAAATCGTGGATTTAGACGCCGGGTTGCCCTTTTTGTGTCCTACTGGGAGGACGAAGAGAATGTGTCGCCCGGGGACCAGGGGGTACTCAGATCCGGGCCACGGGGTCACTTCTGTGGGTATCACGGTGGCGTGACCCGGTCTGTGATCCCAGGCTCCACAGTAAAAGGGGATTTGGTAAGGGAGATTGTCCGTGACGCCACCCACGGTTGAGGTGATTGTGGACACCACCGCTGCTCTTTATGGGGATCCCGGGAGCGGTGACAGGGAGCAGCTTAGTTGTTATTTCTCCCCTCCGTGGGTAGGGGGTTGGTTGTCCCGGGGCCCGGTGATGGGGTAAGCAGGGAGCAGGGCGCAGTGCTGCGGTGTGGTGCCCGAGGGCACGGGCGTACTCACAAGTATTCCACACAGAGTCACTGGTAAAATAGGAATTGCCGGTGTCCGCAGCCTTCGGTACGGGGTGTTAGTGTCCCACACACGGTGCAGCAGCTCCTGTTGTTCTACCCCTGCAGCCAGGTGCCTTTCTCTCCACTCTCTTCCTCCTTCTCCTCAGCCGGGAACGGGGAATACACTCCCCTGCAGTGATCCGGGTCACCCAGGTACCGGGGGCCACTACCCTGCCCGGCTACCTCTGGCCCCTTCCTCACTCACAGCCTGTCCCGGCCCTCTCGGAGCACGCTTCACTTTTCAGCCTGGGAGCTACAACTCCATGCTTCTCTTCTCTCTGTCTCTCCAAACACTCTGCTCCAGCCCCTCCCCTCTGCTCTGCTTTTCTCTTACCCTGGGGGCTGTGGTTTGTCCTGCTGCATCGGTGTGGGATCAGATTACCAAGGAGGATTAACTCTTTCTGTGACAACCTGGCTTTGCCAGGGCGTCACACACCCCCTTGGTAAAACACGGCCCGTCCTCGGGCCGTCTAGGCACCAACATTTATAAAAACTGGAAAAAGGATAAATAAACACATTACAATCATACATCTTCCCACATCGGGAGGTACGTTTTCTAAAACTTTAACCTGTTCTGCCACCCCGCACCTGCGGAGCAGATGGCCTCCTCCTGAACCTGAGGGCGTTCAACAGGGGTGACAGTCCATAAAACAGTCAACTTTTTAACTTGTGGGTAGCCGTCCATGCTCCGCTACCACTGCTGCTGCCGCCACTCCCAGTACGGGGCACGGGTTCCGTGCTCTGCCTCCTGCTCAGAAGCCAGGCCCACCTGGATGCCCTCGGCGCCGGCTACAACCGGCCTCGCTAACTGCCGAGGGCTCCATCTCTCACTGGCCTGCTCCTCCTCTCTGCAGGTGCACTCCGGCTGCTCCACAGCCGTGACGGGGTACCTGGGCGCGGCTGGCGCCACATATGGGGCAGACTTCCAATCGGGTGCCACCTCCGTTGCGGCCGGGCGGACTGCCGGAGCCGACGTCATCACCGTGGCGGCTGAGCGGACTGCCGGAGCCGGGTAAGATGTCATCGGGGTCGCGGCTACTGCTTGTCCAGGAACGGAATTAGGCAAAGTCCTGGCGTCCCTGCCTTTACAGTCCCGGTCACATGAACTGCAGTTCCTTCCTACTGCTCCCCCTTGGTACTCGGGAGCAGTCCTTCTAGCAACTTTTAAAGTTTCTCTTTCGCTTCCGGTCCTCCGGAGCTTCACTTCCGCCCGCGTTCTGAGGGGGCGGAGCCTCTTTTTCGCGCCCACCGCTTGGGGAAGAAGGCGCTGGGCGGGAAATTTTCGCGCCCAAAATGGCGGCAAAGATGGCGACTTTCAAAATTTTTGCAGCGGATCACCGCTGACAGTCCAGAATAAGGCGCACTTCCTCCAGGAAACTGGATGGGTTCGATCCTGTTCGTGACGCCAAATGTGTCACCCGGGGACCAGGGGGTACTCAGATCCGGGCCACGGGGTCACTTCTGTGGGTATCACGGTGGCGTGACCCGGTCTGTGATCCCAGGCTCCACAGTAAAAGGGGATTTGGTAAGGGAGATTGTCCGTGACGCCACCCACGGTTGTGGTGATTGTGGACACCACCGCTGCTCTTTATGGGGATCCCGGGAGCGGTGACAGGGAGCAGCTTAGTTGTTATTTCTCCCCTCCGTGGGTAGGGGGTTGGTTGTCCCGGGGCCCGGTGATGGGGTAAGCAGGGAGCAGGGCGCAGTGCTGCGGTGCGGTGCCCGAGGGCACGGGCGTACTCACAAGTATTCCACGCAGAGTCACTGGTAAACTAGGAATTGCCGGTGTCTGCAGCCTTCGGTACGGGGTGTTAGTGTCCCACACACGGTGCAGCAGCTCCTGTTGTTCTTTCCCTGCAGCCAGGTGCCTTTCTCTCCACTCTCTTCCTCCTTCTCCTCAGCCGGGAATGGGGAATACACTCCCCTGCAGTGATCCGGGTCACCCAGGTACCGGGGGGCCACTACCCTGCCCGGCTACCTCTGGCCCCTTCCTCACTCACAGCCTGTCCCGGCCCTCTCGGAGCACACTTCACTTTTCAGCCTGGGAGCTACAACTCCAGGCTTCTCTTCTCTCTGTCTCTCCAAACACTCTGCTCCAGCCCCTCCCCTCTGCTCTGCTTTTCTCTTACCCTGGGGGCTGTGGTTTGTCCTGCTGCATCGGTGTGGGATCAGATTACCAAGGAGAATTAACTCTTTCTGTGACAACCTGGCTTTGCCAGGGCGTTACAAGGGCATCGGACTTGCGCAACGGCGCTGTTCTGGAAATGTAGGTCCGCAGAGCCCTGACAAGATCGAGAGTGTGAAGGGCTTTTTCAAAGGAGTGGACCGGGGCTGGGCAGAATGACGGCAACACAATGTCCTTGTTCAGGTGGAAAGAGGATACGACCTTCGGAAGGAAGGCGAGGGAAGGCCGAAGGACCACCTTATCATGATGGAATACCAGATAAGGTGAGCGACAGGAAAGAGCTGCCAGTTCGGACACTCGCCTGATAGAGGTAATAGCGACTAAAAAGGCCACTTTCCAAGATAGTCGCTGAAGAGAGATTTCTCTCAGAGGTTCGAAAGGAGGAAGCTGAAGAGCTCCCAGAACCAGATTCAGATCCCAGGGATCTAAGGGGTGGCGATAAGGAGGGACCAAATGCGCTACCCCTTGAAGAAAGGTACGGACCTGAGGGCGAGAAGCCAGCTGCTTCTGGAAAAAAAACGAAAAGGCAGAAACTTGTCCTTTAAGGGTACTGAGAGCAAGACCCGAGTCCAGACCGTCTTGCAGAAAAGCAAGAACAGTAGGGATTGAAAAGGTCAGGGGCGACCAATTATGACGGTCACACCAGGAAAGATAGGTCTTCCAGGTCCTGTGGTAAATGCTGGTGGAGGAAGGCTTCCGAGCATTAAGCATGGTATGAACTACCCTGGAAGAAAGACCCGATTTGGCTAGAATCAGGGACTCAAGCGCCACGCCGTCAAATGCAGCTGTGCTGTATTCTGGTGGAATATTGGACCTTGCGACAGAAGATCCAGGCGGTCGGGAAGACGCCAGGGACTGTCGCTGAGAAGTTGGAGGAGCTCTGGGTACCAGGCTCTCCTGGGCCAGTCCGGGGCCACGAGGATCACCGGGATTCCCTCCGCTTTGATTTTCTTGATTACTCTCGGAATGAGAGGAAACGGAGGGAAGATGTAGGGCAGGCGAAACTGTGACCATGGAAAGACTAGGGCGTTGGAGCCGAGCGCTAGCGGGTCTCTCGACCGAGATATGAAGGGACGTATTTTGGCATTCATTCGAGACGGCATGAGGTCCACATCCGGGAGTCCCCAGCGAAGAGTGATCTGATGGAACACTTCTTCGTGGAGGGACCATTCCCCTGCCGCTAGCCCTTGCCTGCTGAGAAAATCTGCGGCCCAGTTGTCTACCCCTGGGATATGGACGGCTGAAATAATGGGGATGTGCTTCTCTGCCCAAAGAAGAATCCTGGATACCTCCCCCATCGCTGCCTTGCTGCGAGTTCCTCCCTGACGGTTGATGTAATCCACGGCCGTGGCATTGTCTGACTGGATCTGAACAGGGAGGCCCAATAGTAGGGGTTGAAAATTCTGAAGGGCCAAAAATATGTCTCTGATCTCCAGAACATTGATGTGCAGGGAGCGCTCGGAAGGAGACCAGCGTCCGTGAACAGTGTGGTGGAGAAACACCGCCCCCCAGCCTATCAGGCTGGCATCCGTCGTGACTACTTGCCAGTGGACCGGGCGGAAGGACTTCCCTTGAGATAGGGATGAGGCTTGAGTCCACCAGACGAGGGAGCTGAGCGCAACCCGAGATAGGCGGACTGACCGGTCCAGGGAAGCTGGATTCTTGTCCCAGGAGGATAGAAGATGCAGTTGTAGAGGGCGCAGATGGAATTGGGCAAAGGACACGGCTTCTATGACCGCCACCATCTTGCCTAACACTCTCATTCCATTCCGAAGGGATGTGTGACGGCGAGAGCGGAGGGATTGAGCGGCCCGGATCAGGGAAGACTTATTGTCTTCTAGAAGAAAAACCCGGGACTGGGCCGTGTCTATCAGCATACCTAGAAAGGTGATGCGCTGATGAGGAATTAGGGATGACTTGTTGAAGTTGATAAGCCACCCTAGCCTTGACAGCGTGTCTAGGCAAATCTGCACGCTTTCTGAGCAAACGTGAGGAGAGCTCCCTTTGACAAGAAGTTCCAAATAGGGAACAACCAGGATGCCTCTGGGGTGTAAAATGGACATGACGGCCGCCATGACCTTTGTGAAGACCCGAGGCGCAGTGGCCAGCCCAAAGGGGAGGGCCCTGAATTGGAAGTGACGGTGTCCTACGGCAAAGCGAAGGAACCGTTGATGAGAGACACATATGGGGATGTGTAAATAAGCATCTTGAACGTCTATGGAAGCTAGGAATTCTCCAGGTTCCATGGCGGCTAGTACTGCTCTCAATGATTCCATTCGGAAAGTTTGAATCCGTACGAATTTGTTTAGCCGTTTGAGGTCCAAGATAGGGCGGACAGAGCCATCTTTTTTGGCAATGACAAAAAGGTTTGAATAGAAACCTTTGCCGCGCTGTTCCAGGGTTACTGGAATGATAACGTTTGCTTTCTGTAAAGAGACTATGGCCTGAAATAAGGCCTGGCTTTGTGTTTCAGACTTTGGAAGACGAGAACGCAGAAACCTGTTGTCCGGCAGGGAAAAGAAATCGATCTTGTAACCTGAGGTGACGATTTCTCGAATCCAAGCATCGTGAGTGTGGTCTAGCCAGATATCCCGGAAAAGCAGAAGCCGCCCTCCCACAGGAGTCGGATCTGCGGGATACCTGGCGTCATGCTGAGGGGGCCTGTACAGTGCGAGGTCCTTTGGGTTTAGGTTGCTTGGAGTAGGAACGCCAAGAAGAGCCCCTTGAGGGACCGGATCCTCGATCTGAGTGTTGTGACGGTCCGTGGGCCGATGGTTTTTGTGGGGCAGACCGAAAGGACTGCCTGCGCCAAGAAGACTTTTTGAAATTTCTGGCTACAGGTCGCTTTTGTGGTAGAATGGTACTTTTACCACCTGTCGCCTCAGATATGAGCTTGTCCAGGGATTCACCAAATAGACGAAGACCCTGGAAGGGAAGTGTGGACAGGAACTTCTTGGAGGCACTGTCCGCATTCCATATTTTTAGCCACAGAACCCTGCGGGCGAAGACAGCATTGGCTGCCGTTAGGGCTGACCAGCTAGCTGCATCTAGGGAGCCGTGAAGCAAATAATTAGAGGCGAGAGAGAACAAATCAAGAATCTCAAGAGCCTCCGGAGGAATATTGCAAGGGCGAAGCAACTTGCGGAGGTTCCTACTCCACACGCTCATAGCTTTTGCCACCCATGTCATGGCAAACAGGGGGCGCAGAGAGGAGCCCGAAGCCTGGAAAATAGATTTGACCGCAGCCTCAACTGCGCGGTCGGACGAGTCCTTGAGAGACGCGTTGTCTGAAACAGACATAACCGTGTGTTTAGCCAGTCTGGATACTGGCGGATCCACAACGGGGGGTACCAACCAGGGCTTAACCATTTCCGGAGGAAAGGGATAAGCGAATGAAGAGCAGGATTTTTTGTTAAACCTCCTATCAGGGTGATCCCACCGTTTAGATATGATTTGATGAAAAATCGGATCCTGGGCAAAGGACTTAGGAGGCTTCTTGGCTCGCTTGATTGCCGACTGAGAAGTCGGGTCCGAGGGCTGATCAGAAATCGACAGAGAGTGATTGACAGCCGCTATTAAAGTGTCTTCCATATGCCTAGACTCAGAAGGGACATCTGAATCAGAGTCAGAGTCTCAGGAATCGTGACTACTAAAGGTCACGGAGTCTGAGTCAGACTGACCATCGTGTGAGTCAGACGAGGCGGAGCGGTCGCAATGGCGCCTTTTGGAGACAGCCTTTTTACGTACTGGGGATGATACCCCAGACGAAGGCGGGCTTCTCTGGGGGAGCTGAGCCGGGGGGAGGCTGTGGGAGCCTGTGGAAGGCTGGGATATCTGAGCGGTCAGGTCATCTAACCTTTTAGACATCAGAAGAGCCCATGCAGGGATAGCCTCATCAGACGGGGGTGCTGCCTGAATGGCGGCCGGGGCCGAACCCACAGATTGCACGACCCCCTGGTCCGGCAACGTCTGTTGTGATATTGTAGTAGGGGCATCGCAGCCCCGGCATAGTGGATAGCTTCGACCATTTGGAAACAAGCTTCCACAGGTGGTACAAGCATAGTACCGGTCCATAGAGGATGCCTGGGAAGCTTTATCACCCTTGCGGTTTTTACGCATGTCAGCAACAAACGTACAATTATACTGTGAGCCTCTAGCAGTATTACACTACTGTGGGTGAGGAGCTAGTAGCAGTATTAAAAAGGGACTGCTATACAGAGCTGGTATATACCAATAGTAAAGCGGCATACACTGCCAAACAGTCAGTATATACCTGCAGGCACAGTCAGTATATACCACTAAAAGCTGATATACACCGCCAGCCAGCAGGCACACACCGCTAGAAGACAGCGATATACTGCTGAACAGAGCGGTATATAGTGCTGCAGAGTTGCAGAGCCAAGGAGGCGATCTCACCCGTGTCTGCTCCCCACGTGTAATGGCGTCCAGTGTTCTCTGGCAGCATGGAGGGGAGAGACGGCCCACTAGAGGGAGCGGCTTCTAGAGCAGTGGAGGGGGCGTTGCTAAGAATGCAGGCCGACGCCGGGAGCTAAATTAATGATGCTTCCCCGGGATCACGGCCTGCATCGCCCCACCGGCGCCTCCTCCGGCGGCAGTTGGATGCAGGGGACGGGTACACGTCGTCTCCCTACCTGCTCTTGCTCCGTCTGAAGACGCGTTGGTCCTGGGATGCGGAGATCTCGGGGACGCATCTTCGGCTCAAGGCTAGCAGATGCTCGGCTCTGCCTAACACTCTGGAGCTACCTCCGTGAGGTGCTTCCAGGGAGCCTGGAGGGGTACGCAGACCCGACCACTTGGGCGCGAGGAAAGACTGACGGCTTTTGCACGCCAGGTTTCCTCTGCCCGTACACGGGGGGAACGCGGGTGGCAAGGCACCCTAGTATTGCCCCTATCAAAAATAGAATGAATAAGAAAAGAAAAACAAAATAAAAAGTAAAAATAAGCTGGCCTGAGGCACCTCTGGTGGAGCTCAGTCCAGACATGTCAGCCTCCCTGCTGACACTATAAAAAAACTGAACTAGTTCCCGCTTAGCTGGGGATATATGCTGTGGGAGGAGGAGCTAACTCTTTTTTAAACCTAGTGTCAAGCCTCCCCTGGAGACACCATATAACCCACTGTCTGTGTCCCCCAATGAAAAGGCGAGAAAGGAAAAATGACGTGGGCTTCGCCATATTTTTGTATGCTAGCCAGGTACAGCAGGCAGGTACGGCTGCCCCCAACCCCCAGCTGCCTATTTGTACCCGGCTGAGAACCAAAAATATAGGGAAGACCTTTTTTTTTAATTATTTCACGAATTTCATGAAATAATTAAAAAAAAATATGAAGTGGGCTTCGCCCAATTTTTGTGTCCAGCCAGGTACAACTAGGCAGCTGGGGATAGGAATCCGTAGCACAGGTTGGCCCGAGCTTTCTAGGCCCCTCTGCTGCGAATTGCAGTCAGCAGCCGCCCCAGAAAATGGTGCTTTCATAGAAGCGCCATCATCTGGCGCTGTATCCAACTCTTCCAGCAGCCCTGAAGCCAGGTGGCATGCTGGGTAATAATGGGTTAATACTAGCTTTGTTTTACTAGCTAGTATTAAGCCATAGATTCTTAATGTCAGGCAAGTTTGACCCGGCCATTAAGAATCTCCAATAAAGGGTTAAAAAAAAAAAGACACCACACAGAGAAAAAATACTTTAATAGAAATAAATACACAGACACATTAGAGACTCCATGTTTATTACTCCCTGTCAGCCCTCCACGATCCTGCTCTTCTGTCTTCTTTCTCCTTCAACCCATGCAGCTCTGCTACATTAGACAGCACTGCATGGGAGGAAGACGCTGCTGCTCCTTGCAGTCTAATCACTCAGTGAGTGAGCAGAGGCTGCGGGCTGTAAGCGGTGACGTCACAGCTGCCACCGTTACTATAGCAACGACAATCTCCGATCACGTGATTCCCGGTGCCGCTATTTACCGGCTGTGGCAGCCAGTCCTTGCATGTAGGCCGACTCTGTAAAGAGCGCCCACATGCAGGAACGGGGAAGCCGACCATGTGCCAGAGCATTTTGCAGGTACACGGAGATGCTGGAACGAGCACCGCGTACCGGAGAGATGCACTGACAGGACCTAGCATGATGTCTAGCCATGTTACCAGTCTGTAGCCAATGAGATAATAGACACGTGACTGGTCACATGCTATTTTGACGTCATGGAAGATCCTATCATCAGTGCTGGTTACCGGGAGGACGCAGCGATTATCAGAAGGAAAAGCGGCGGGAGACAGAGTGCAGGACGCGTCACGGGGACCTGTAATTTTAATGACAATGTTTATTAACTGTATTTGTACATGTATAATGTGTTTTTATGTGTTTGCCTGCCATTGTTTTCAATGGGGTTCAAATTGGTTCGTCGAACGTTCGACGAACTTGTCCTCCGTTCGACGAACCGAACTCGAACTCTAGGGGGGTGGCTCATTTCTAGTAATGATCCTACTGCCTTGTATATACAGTATATGTCCCTAACCCTGGTATAGCCCACATCCTGCTATATACCGTCATCCTGGCATATGGCCGCATCCTGCTATATACTGGCATATGGCCGCATCCTGCTATATACCCCATCCTGGCATGTGGCCCCATCCTGCTATATACCTCCATCCTGCTACATACCTCCATCCTGCTATATACCGCCATCCTGCTTATATACCCCATCCTGCTCATATTGCCCCCATCCTGCTCATATACCCCAATCCTGCTCATATACTCCCATCTTGCTTATAAAGCCCCATCCTGCTTATAAACCCCCATCCTGCTCATATAACCCCCATCCTGCTCATAATATACCCCATCCTGCTCATAATATACCCCCATCCTGCTCATAATATACCCCCATCCTGCTCATAATATACCCCCATCCTGCTCATAATATACCCCCATCATGCTATATACCCTCATCCTGCTATATACCCCCATCCTGGTATACAGCCCGCATCCTGTGGCACATAAAAAGAAAAAATAAACGTTCAAACTCACCTTACCTAACTCCCTGCAGCATCGCTCCTCCTCCGTCTGTGTCAGTAGCAGCGCCGCTGGAGTGTGGAGCCGGCCACGATCCCTGCAGCACCGCGATGTCCTCCTGTCTGTGCCGGCGGTGGCTGCGTGTGGACACGTGCGCACAGCTATGACATCATTGCTGTGCGCACCGCTAGCCTCCACACAGCTGCCGCCGGCACAGACAGGAAGACATCGCGGTGCTGCAGGGATCGTGGCCGGTGAGTATACTGATTCACTACACCCCGCGCTGATGATGATGCGCGGGGAGCAGTGAATACAGCCGCATATGATCACTCTAGGCTGTAGTTGCCAGGGCCTATCATGCGGGCAGACTGTTTAATATGCGCCCATTTCCCGCCCATCACCCCGCCCACCAGTCAGCGCCGGCTTCAGCGCTGAGAGATGATGGGCGAGATGATGGGTGTGCATATTAAATAAGCGGGCCCACGTGGTCACGGCAGGCTGCTACAGCCTGCTCGTGCCCCCGATGACCCGTTCCACAGCAGCACCCTCATTCCCCGCAGCCCTACATTTAGACTATAAGACGCACCCCCCACTTTCCACCAACATTTGGGGGGAAAAAAGTGTGTTTTATAGTCCGAAAAATACGGTACTCGTTTCACTGTGGATAATTACACAATCTTACCAGCATGTTCACAAGGTCTTTTGCTTTTCTTCTTGGGTTGATATGCACATGTCTGTCCAAAGCATGTTCATCTTTGGTACACAGAACCTGTTCCCTTCCTCAGCGGAATGATGGCTGGACATTCCCATCTTGTTTGTACTTGCGTATAATTGTATGTGCAGATGAACGAGGCACCTTCAGGTATGTGGAAATTGCACCCAAGGATGAACCAGACTTCTGCAAGTCCATAATTCTCTTCCTGAGATCCTGGTTGATTTCTTTTGACTTTCCCATCATGCTACACAAAGAAGCAGTGTGTTTCAGGTGTATATGAATATACATCCACAGATGTGTCTCTAATTAACTCAGATGTTGCCAATAAACCAGAAATAATAAATCAGACGCTTCCAAAGACATGACATCATCATATGGGTTGTCCCATATTGTTTAAAGTAAGGAAGGACCCCGGCACACAGTACAAGAGAAATTGGACAATCCAGGTATGGTATGCTTGGATGATTTTTATTTTCACAATTAAACGGTACTGCCCGACGTGTCGGCTCGCACAAGAGCCTTCATCAGGGACAGATAAGTACTGGGACATGCATGATACAAAAAAGAAAAAACAAGAAATGATTTACAATTACATCATGACAAGGCATCAAGTGTCAAAAAATGAGAAAACAACATATTACCTATTGGGGAGATGTGAAAGGAAGGGGAAGGTGTCGCAATGTGAATGTTAAGAAGTGGTGAGGATATATACAGCCGTATAAGATGTGAGTAGAATAAGAGAATTGTAAATTAAGAAAGGAAGGGGAGAGGAAAGATGGGGAAAGAAAAGGAAGAGAGGAAAAAAAGGGGGGAAAGGAGGGGGAAGAAACGGAAGAAGAGAAAGAAGGAAGGGAGAACAGGAAGGCTCAAGGGAAAAAATGAGCAAGAGGGGAAAGGGGAGGGATCTGAGAGACATACCCGTATTTATGAAGTTCAGGGAAAAGTTCCTAGTAGCACCTTGGAGGCCAGAAAGTTAAAGTGAAGTCTGAGAAAGGAAAGAGATATATAATATACAGAGGACTATAGCTGGTAAGGGCGGAAAAATGTCAATAAGGATAGAGCATGGTATAACTTACATGTGAGTAGTCAAGGAGAACACTTTGGAATGGAAGAATATATGTTACTGTGAAAAAAGGGGAGAGGGAGGAGGAGAAGTGATAGTTCATGAGGAATAGGTAATTGGAATAAAGAGCTGATATAATAGCAAAGAGAACAGGGCATAAATATTGGATACATACCAGTAGAATACTGTCATATAGTGTAGATAGGGCTCACATAGGTAGATGAAGAGATGGATAGATGCTGCTTTATGAATAACAAAGGTGATAATCTGTGATGATGTGGTGGAGAAATTGAAACATAGATAGGTCTGTTATAAGGGATAAATACCAATAAGTGGCGACCTGAGTATATGTAGTATGATAACCAATCATACGTGGTATGTTAGGTAAACCACACAATGCGTGAGGACTTGTTGTACTGGAATAGAGAAATAGCCTAAGTAAGAGGATGTGTGACTAATGTTGGGAAAAGGGAAAAAGAAGAACATACCTAATGGTGAGAGCACCAGAGAAATGCCTGCAATAACATAAGGACATTGTGTTATAAAAACGGCAAGACCAGAAGCAGAGCTTGTAGTGTAGCAGCAGGAAGACATCTTACCTATCGCAGCATAGTGGAGGTGAATATGTGGAGGGAGCCCAGGGACAGGGTAGAGAGAGGGACTATATATACTGGCCGGATGTAAACCATTGGTGGCAGCGGAGGATACACTATGCTGCGATAGGTAAGATGTCTTCCTGCTGCTACACTACGAGCTCTGCTTCTGGTCTTGCCGTTTTTATAAAGGTGCAGGAGAAAGGTGGAAACCACCAACCTGTTAAGGGAGAAGCTGCAGCCGGCTGCAGGCACTGTTCATCACCTCGTTTGGTTTACCAGAGACTCCAGTGTACTGTGTCATAGTGAGTACACCAGTGCCTTCGGGCCGCGCACCGCGCCGTACCACACCAGCACCCAGCACGCGCCCATCTCCATCGCCTCAGCACCTTCCCTCGGGCCCCCGGGACCATCACTCCCCTACTCACAGAGGGGTCAACACCAAGCTGCGCAACACCGTCCCCGGGAGGCCTAGTCAATGGCAGTGGTGGTGTCCATCCCTTCACCACAACCCGTGAGCGGCGTCACAAACTTAAATCCCCTACCAACCACCGCGGCCCCAGCCGTGGAACTCCCCACCGAAGTCCCCACGTGTAGCGCCAACCCCCTTGCAGAGCGACGTGACCCCCTGGTCCGTGAGGAGCTCGAGCCACCCACCGTACGAGCACGGATCCGAGCGGCTCGGCGGCCGGCCGAGCTCGCGGGGCGGTACAATTACAGGCAATGAAAACATTACATGTGCCTGAAAATGGAATAAATTAAAAACATAAGCTCAAGGCGCAAAAAATAAACTATCACTGGGTCCCAGATCCTGAAAAATAAGAACGCTACGGGTCTCAGAAAATTGCAACAAAAGCGCAATTCTTTTTTTGAACAAACTTCTGAATTTTTTTAACCATTTAGATAAAAACTAATATTATACATGTTTGGTATCTACAAATGTGTACTGACCTAGGGAATAATACTGCTAGATCAGATTTCCTATATAGTTAACAAGTGGAAGGAGAAAAAAAAAACACCACACACCATTGTGGAATTTCCCTTTTCTTCGGCGCTCTATTGGGAGACCCAGACGATTGGGTGTATAGCACTGCCTCCGGAGGCCACACAAAGCAATTACACTAAAAAGTGTAAGGCCCCTCCCCTTCTGGCTATACACCCCCAGTGGGATCACTGGCTCACCAGTTTTCTGCTTTGTGCGAAGGAGGTCAGACATCCACGCATAGCTCCACTGTTTGTAGTCAGCAGTAGCTGCTGGCTCTATCGGATGGAAGAAAAGAGGGCCCATATAGGGCCCCCAGCATGCTCCCTTCTCACCCGTGATGGTGCTTGTAAGGTTGAGGTACCTATTGCTGGTACGGAGGCTGGAGCCCACATGCTGTTTTCCTTCCACATCCCCCTGAGGGGCTCTGTGGAAGTGGGATCCTGCCGGCCCCCAAGCCCTGGGGCCGGGCTCCATCCACAGACCCATAGAACCTGCTGGATTGGGAGCGGGAGTGCCGTTCAGGGACATGGCCCTGCAACTTCAGGTACTCTGTGTCCCCGGCAGGCACGGACACTCTCAGGGCTTGCTGAGCGTTATAGTGCGCCGGGGACAGTGGCGCTGTACGCTGGGGGTTAGGTCACTGCAGCTTTGCTGAGTGACGATTGTATGTTGGGAACTACTGCGCCGACCGCTCCTGGAGCGGCGGCGCAGCTGCGACTTGTAGTGCGCCGGGGGCTTGGCGCCGACCGCGCTTGTACGGCGGCGGCGTTTTTAACTTTAGCCCCCGGCTTCTGCGGCCTAGCGCCGCTTCGTTCCCGCCCCCACCCTGTCAATCAGGGTAGGGGAGAGACGCTGCTCAATGGCTGCGCCGAGGGCTGGAGCCTTATTTACATGCTCCAGCCCTCTCACTAGGCACAAGGGGAAGCAGACTTCCCGCTCTTCGTCGGTGTACGCCCAGGGCCTGCCCCCCCTCTCCACAAGGACGCCGGCAGCCATTACACATGCGATCTGGCTGGAAGGAGGCAGCAGGCTCTGGGAGACCCAGACTAGAGGGATTTCTGGCGACCACACACCGCTCCTAAGCGGGTGGTAAGCTGCACAGTAGTGCAGGCCCCACTAGTGCCTCAGTGATATATTAGTGTACTTCTTTATTGGTACCATATATATATATATATATATATATATTTATATAGTGCACTGTAAGGTCGCTTCTGTCTGGACACTCTGTACTGCTCTGAGGACGCAGCAACATGTCATCCGCAAAACGCAAGGCTGCCAAGGCACGGGCTGTGTACACTGTTTGTACTGCATGTGGGGCTAATCTATCAGCAGGCTCCAATGATTCACATTGTGTGCAATGTTCAGTCCCAGTGGCACTTCGCCAGCCAGAGCCTATTGTGGTGGTAGCCCAGGCAGAGACGCCTGTGAACCCTGCCCCGGTGACGGGGACAGACTTTGCAGTGTTTGCTGATAAAATGTCTGAGGCTATGACAAGGATCCTGGAGACCTTGCAGGCCAGGCCAGTTCCTCAGACTATGGACACCGCTGTGGCTATGCTCACTGGTCCCCCTCAGTTGGAACTAATCCGTACTTCAAGGGGGTCTCAAGCATCACAGGCTGAAGTCTCTGACTCAGATGACAGTCCCAGGCAGCCTAAGCGTGCTCGCTGGGAAAGACCCTCGACATCATCACACTGCTCAGGGTCTCAGCGAGAAGAGTCTCTCTGTGATGAGACTGAGGACGGTGATCAGGAGTCTAATCCTGAGGCCCCTCTCAATCTGGATGCCCCTGATGGTGACGCCATGGTTAATGACCTTATATCGGCGATTAATAGACTGTTGGATATTTCCCCCCCAGCCCCTTCTGCAGAGGAGGCAGCTGCACAGCAGGAGAAGTTCCATTTCCTGTATCCCAAGCGTAAATTAAGTGCTTTTTTGGACCACTCTGACTTCAGAGAATCAATCCAAAAGCACGACGCTCATCCAGACAAGCGTTTCTCTAAACGTTCTAAGGATACCCGTTATCCTTTTCCCCCTGAAGTGGCCAAACGCTGGACCCAGTGCCCAAAGGTGGATCCCCCAATTTCCAAGCTGGCGGCTAGATCCATAGTCGCAGTAGAAGATGGCGCTTCACTTAAAGATGCCAATGACAGACAGATGGACCTTTGGTTGAAATCTGTCTATGAAGCTATCGGCGCGTCGTTTGCTCCAGCATTCGCGGCCGTGTGGGCACTACAGGCTATTTCAGCGGGTTTAGCACAGGTGGATGCTATCATGCATCCAGCAGTACCACAGGTGGCGTCCCTAACTTCGCAAATGTCTGCGTTTGCGACCTATGCTATCAATGCTGTCCTAGAGTCTACGAGCCGTACCTCTATGGCGGCCGCCAATTCTGTGGTTTTGCGCAGAGCCTTATGGTTAAAGGACTGGAAAGCAGATGCTGGTTCCAAAAAATGCTTAACCAGCTTGCCATTATCTAGAGACAGACTGTTTGGTGAGCCATTGGCTGAAATCATAAAACAGTCCAAGGGTAAGGACTCTTCCTTGCCACAGCCCAGAGCAAGTAAACCTCAACAGAAAAAGTGGCAGTCGAGGTTTCGGTCCTTTCGAGGCTCGGGCAAGCCCCAATTCTCCTCGTCCAAAGGGACTCAGAAAGGACAAGGGAGCTCAGATTCCTGGCGGGCTCACTCACGCCCCAGGAAAGCAAATGGAGGAACCGCTTCCAAGGCGGCTACCTCATGACTTTCGGCCTCCTCCCTCCGCATCCTCGGTCGGTGGCAGGCTCTCCCGCTTTTGCGACATTTGGCTGTCACAGGTCAAGGACCGGTGGGTAACAGACATTTTGTCTCGCGGGTACAGAATCGAGTTCAGTTCTCGGCCTCCACTTCGGTTCTTCAGAACCTCCCCACACCCCAACCGAGCAGATGCCCTGCTGCAGGCGGTGGACTCTCTAAGAGCAGAAGGAGTCGTGATCCCTGTCCCCCCTCTGGAACGGGGCCGAGGATTTTACTCCAACCTCTTTGTGGTTCCAAAAAAGGACGGCTCCTTCCGTCCCGTTCTGGACCTAAAACTGCTCAACAAGCATGTGAACGCCAGGCGGTTCTGGATGGAATCCCTCCGCTCAGTCATTGCCTCAATGTCCCAAGGAGATTTCCTAGCGTCAATAGACATCAAGGATGCTTATCTTCACGTGCCGATTGCTACGGAGCACCAACGCTTTCTGCGCTTCGTGATAGGAGACGAACATCTTCAGTTCGTGGCTCTGCCATTTGGTCTGGCGACAGCCCCCCGGGTGTTCACCAAGATCATGGCAGCAGTGGTAGCAGTCTTGCACTCTCACGGACACTCTGTGATCCCTTACTTGGACGATCTATTGGTCAAGGCACCCTCTCAGGAGGCATGCCAACTCAGCCTGAATTTTGCACTGGAGACTCTCCAGGCGTTCGGGTGGATCATCAACTTCCCAAAGTCAAATCTGTCACCGACCCAATCACTAACGTATCTTGGCATGGAGTTTCATACTCTCTCAGCGATAGTGAAGCTTCCGCTGAGCAAGCAGAGGTCACAACAGACGGGGGTGCAGGCTCTCCTTCAGAGTCAGTCGCACTCCTTAAGACGCCTCATGCACTTCCTCGGGAAGATGGTGGCGGCAATGGAGGCGGTTCCGTTTGCGCAGTTTCATCTGCGTCCACTTCAATGGGACATTCTCCGCCAATGGGACGGGAAGTCAAAATCCCTGGACAGGACAGTCTTCCTTTCCCAGACGGCCAAGGACTCTCTGCAGTGGTGGCTTCTTCCCACCTCCTTATCACAGGGAAGATCCTTCCTACCACCGTCCTGGGCGGTGGTCACGACAGACGCGAGTCTGTCAGGGTGGGGAGCAGTGTTTCTTCACCACAGGGCTCAGGGTACGTGGACTCAGCAGGAGTCCAGCATTCAGATCAATGTTCTGGAAATCAGAGCGGTGTTTCTTGCCCTGCTAGCCTTCCAGCAGTGGCTGGAAGGGAAGCAGATCCGAATTCAATCGGACAACTCCACAGCGGTGGCATACATCAATCACCAGGGCGGGACTCGCAGTCGGCAAGCCTTCCAGGAAGTCCGGCGCATTATGATGTGGGTGGAAGCCATGGCCTCCACCATATCCGCAGTTCACATCCCCGGCGTAGAAAACTGGGAAGCAGACTTCCTCAGTCGCCAGGGCATGGACGCAGGGGAATGGTCCCTTCACCCGGACGTGTTTCAGGAAATCTGTCGCCGATGGGGAAGGCCGGACGTCGATCTAATGGCATCTCGGCACAACAACAAGGTCCCAACCTTCATGGCACGGTCTCGCGATCAAAGAGCTCTAGCAGCAGACGCCCTAGTGCAAGATTGGTCGCAGTTCCGGCTCCCTTATGTGTTTCCACCTCTGGCACTCTTGCCCAGAGTGCTACGCAAGATCAGATCCGACTGCAGCCGCGTCATACTCGTCGCTCCAGACTGGCCGAGGAGGGCGTGGTATCCGGATCTGTGGCATCTCACGGTCGGCCAACCGTGGGCGCTGCCAGACCGACCAGACTTACTGTCCCAAGGGCCGTTTTTCCATCGGAATTCTGCGGCCCTCAACCTGACTGCGTGGCCATTGAGTCCTGGATCCTAGAGTCTTCAGGCTTATCCCAAGGGGTCGTTGCCACCATGAGACAGGCTAGGAAGCCCACGCCTGCTAAGATCTACCACAGAACGTGGAGGATATTCTTATCCTGGTGCTCTGCTCAGGGAGTGTCTCCCTGGCCATTTGCATTACCTATCCTTCTTTCTTTCCTCCAATCTGGGTTAGAAAAAGGTTTGTCGCTCGGCTCCCTTAAAGGGCAAGTCTCGGCGCTATCTGTCTTTTTTCAGAAGCGTCTAGCTCGACTTTCCAAGGTGCGCACGTTCCTGCAGGGGGTTTGTCATATCGTACCCCCGTACAAGCGACCGTTAGATCCATGGGATCTGAACAGGGTACTAGTTGCCCTCCAGAAGCCGCCCTTCGAGCCTCTGAGGGAGGTTTCACTTTCTAGGCTATCACAGAAAGTGGCTTTTCTGGTAGCGATCACATCTCTTCGGAGAGTGTCTGAGCTGGCAGCGCTGTCATCCAAGGCTCCCTTCCTGGTCTTCCACCAGGACAAGGTAGTGCTGCGCCCCATTCAGGAGTTTCTCCCGAAGGTGGTATCCTCTTTTCATCTTAATCAGGATATCTCTTTGCCTTCGTTTTGTCCTCATGCAGTTCATCGGTATGAGAAGGATTTACATTTGTTAGATCTGGTGAGAGCACTCAGAATCTACATTTCCCGCACAGCGCCCCTGCGCCGTTCGGATGCACTCTTTGTCCTTGTCGCTGGTAAGCGCAAGGGGTCGCAGGCTTCTAAGGCCACCCTGGCTCGATGGATCAAAGAACCAATTCTTGAAGCCTACCGTTCTGCGGGGCTTCAGGTTCCGTCAGGGCTAAAGGCCCATTCTACCAGAGCCGTGGGTGCGTCCTGGGCATTGCGACACCAGGCTACGGCTCAACAGGTGTGCCAGGCAGCTACCTGGTCGAGTCTGCACACTTTCACCAAACATTATCAGGTGCATACCTATGCTTCGGCGGACGCCAGCCTAGGTAGAAAAGTCCTGCAGGCGGCAGTTGCCTCCCCGTAGGGGAGGGCTGTCTTGCAGCTCTAACATGAGGTATTTCTTTACCCACCCAGGGACAGCTTTTGGACGTCCCAATCGTCTGGGTCTCCCAATAGAGCGCCGAAGAAGAAGGGAATTTTGTTACTTACCGTAAATTCCTTTTCTTCTAGCTCTTATTGGGAGACCCAGCACCCGCCCTGTTGTCCTTCGGGATTTTTGGTTTGTTTGCGGGTACACATGTTGTTCATGTTGAACGGTTTTCAGTTCTCCGATGTTTCTCGGAGTGAATTTGTTTAAACCAGTTATTGGCTTTCCTCCTTCTTGCTTTTGCACTAAAACTGGTGAGCCAGTGATCCCACTGGGGGTGTATAGCCAGAAGGGGAGGGGCCTTAAACTTTTTAGTGTAATTGCTTTGTGTGGCCTCCGGAGGCAGTGCTATACACCCAATCGTCTGGGTCTCCCAATAAGAGCTAGAAGAAAAGGAATTTACGGTAAGTAACAAAATTCCCTTCTTTTCACAATTTCTCCACATTTGGGATTTTTTTTCCTGTTTTCCAGTACACTACATGGTAAAATAAATGAGGTCATTCAAAAGTACAAACTGTTCCGCAAAAAAATAAGCCCTTCTATGGCAATACTGATGGGGAAAAAAAATAAAGTTATGGCTCTCAGAAGGTGAGAAAAAAACAAAAATGAAAAATCGCCCGGGGGTGAAGGGATTAAAATCCCCACTTCTCATAAAGCAATCAACATTCCTCATTCTCCCCCATATAGTAATTGTCACCCATCCTGGGCCCTTCCAATAATGCCCCCTCCTCTCCTGGGCACCCTCATAATAATGTCCTCCCACTCCGTCCTGGGCTCCTTCCTCTCCTGGGCACCCTCTTATAATAATACCCCCCCAACCCCATACTGGGCCCCTTTCTATAATAATGCCCCATCCTCTCCTGGGCACCCACTGATAATAATGTCCCCCCACTCCGTCCTGGGCCCCTTCCTCTCCTGGACACCCTCTTATAATAATGTCCCCCACCCTATAATAGTGCCCCCTACTCTCATGGATACTCTTATAATAATGCCTCCCCGAATCCCGTCCTGGGCACCCTCTTATAATATTGCCCCCCCCACACTCCATCTTGGGCCCCTTCATATAATAATGCCCTCTCCTGGGCACCCTCTTAAAATACCCTCCCCCCCTCCTGTCCTGGGCCCCCACTTATAATAATGCCCTTCCACCCCATACTTGCCCCCTTCCGATAATAAAGCCACTCTTCTGTCCTGGGCCACTTCCAGTAATTATGTTGCTGGTTCTGCTGCTCTCCTCCAACACATTTCATTTGGGAGAACAGAGTTTGATGAAGAACAATTTTTATAAGTGCCATCTTGCTCACCTTTCTGTGTGCAGCCTCATAGCTCATAAAATGGCCATCAGAACTAAACCTCCCTCCAGTCCCTTATATATAAATTGTAAGGCCGTGTCTTTAGCGGTGTCCGCCTATCCCAATTTTGCTTTGGATTTTCTGTGCTCTCTTTAACCCCTTCACCACCCGCCGGTTTTCCATTTTTTTTCTCCTCCTCTACTTCCAAGAGCCATAACTTTTTGTATTTTTTTGTCAATATAGCTATATGAGGGCTTGGTTTTTTTTGCGGGACGAATTGCACTTTTGAGTAACACCATTCTGCCCATGTTGTATTGGAAGACTGAAAAAAAATCCAAGTGCGGTGAAATTGCAAAAAAAAAAAAAGTGCAATTGCACAATTGCTTTTCGGTGTTTTTTTTTTAACTTACAGTGTTCACTTTATGTTATAATTGACCTGACAGTATGATTCCCTAGGTGAGCACGAGTTCGTAGATAACAAACATGTATAGTTCTACTTTTATCTGAGTGGTGGGGGGGGAGGGTTGCGCCATTTTTCATGACTTGTAGCATTCTCATTTTTCGGGATCTGGTCCTCAACAACCACTTATTTCTTGTGTCTTGAACTAACGTTATTAATTATTCTATTTTTGGGTAGATGCGAAGTTTTGATCGCCTGTAATTGCATTTTAATGAAATGTTGTAGAGACCAAAAAACATACTTTTGGTGTTTGGAATTTTTTTTCTCCCTGTGCTCTTTACCGATCAGATTAATTGATTTTATATTTTGATAGATTGGGCATTTCTGAACGCAGCAATAGCAAATATGTGTATATTTTTTGTGTAAAGCAGATTTTATTCAAATAAAGAACAGGTTTACAAGTTATAGGATAGGCAACATATGATATAGAGTAGAATAACTCAAATCTTGGAGGTAATAAGTAATACAACACTTTTCTACTTGCATAATAATTCCTTTGATTACACACTTCAGGTCAGACCATCATCACCCATGTAATAGCTTTGTTTTGGAGATGATGCCCACTGGGTGACCAATAATCCACCCCCCATGCAAAAATGTATGCAGCCTCGTTTAGAAAGGGGAGGCAAAGTAGATGCACAAAGTCTCTGAGATGGCAATCCGGGCTAACTATGTAAACATAACATAAAATGTACAAGGAGGAAAGAAAGATGAGAAAAGAAGAAATGTAGGGGGGAGAGGAAAAAGAAAAGAAGGACCAAGATGATGTCTCGTCTGGGTCGTGTGCAGCCCCAGGCACTTTTGTTTTATGGAATGGACAATCACAGAGGTCTCATGCCCCCAACTGAGGCTTGAAGCCATATTACCAGGTCTGGTGTCTCTCTGTACATAATCCACGGCACCCACAGCCCACAGCCTGAACACTCGCTCCCCCGAGTCCGACGCCTGGCCGACCAGCTCCTCCATCCTATAGATCTGGTTAATCTCGGCCACCAGTTCAGCCCGCCAGGGCACTTTGTTCTGCCTCCAGTACCTTGGGATTAATCTCCTTGCCCCCGTCAAAAAATGCCTTAACAGACTTCTCTTGAAGTTGGCGATCGAGATATTGCTTAAGGATAGATAAGCCAGTACCGGCGTCGGCTCAAACCTAGTGGATGACACTTTATTCAGAAGGGCAAACACGTCTATCCAAAAATATTGTAGGAGAGGACAAGACCACCACATGTGGATGTATGAGCCTCTATCGTTTGCGCATCTCCAGCATTCTTCAGAGACAGATGGGAACATGGAATGAATTCTGGAGGGGCAGTGATACCACCTAGAAACTATTTTGTAGCCCCGCTCCTGTGACGCTACATCCAGCGACGACTTGTGGGTAAAGGGTAATATTTTTGAGCGTTCTTCACGCGTGAGGGGTCTCCCCAAATCCACCTCCCATTTTAAGAAGAAAGGGACATCATCTTCCTGTCCAGACAACTCAATCTGGAACATTTTGTACAGCAGGGCAATGGTGTTTTCCATAGGCTCTCCCCCCAGACACAGAGACTCAAAGGGCATCAAGGGCCTATAAAAGTTTGTTTGTGGTGAAAGGGAGTTAATAAAACTCTTCAATTGCTCAGAACCAAGCCAAGCTCCTGCGGGACTGCGGTAGTCAGGAAAGAAAGAATGAAGGGGCCTCATACCCACATTGGACACTAGATCCCTCATTATGGACACCATACCTCTGGACATGTGAAGAAATACGTTGCCTGTTAAATCTGTCGTGAGTAGAGAATTATTGTGTAAAGATGTCAGTGGTCCAGGTATAGTGGAAATGCCCATTGCCTATGGGACTGCTGGAAATCGCCAATAAAGAGCTCAGATATCTTCACCAGTGCCATAGACAATGAGTGGAGCAGGGGTGTGCATGTTCAGCCTTAATTGCTTTGTCTGGGTTTTCCAAAGCATTGTCCACTAACCTTTGGACTTTCCACTATTAGTAAGTGGTTTCCTATTTTGTTGATAGGGTATAATTATAAATTCCTTGGGAATCCACTTTAATAAGGTTTTCTACTTTCAGAGCACCCCCACTTACCCAGATGCAGAGGTTTTTACAACCACTAGCTTTTTACTCACCCTCCCCTGGTCCAGCACTGAATCTCTGCCGCTGGCTGCTGTTGTCTGCAGTGAGAAAAGATGCTGAGCTCACTGACTGGTTGTCAACGTGTCATTAACGCTGCAAACAAAAACGGCAGAGTCCGTGCTGGACCCAGGGAGAGTGAGTAGAGCACGGTTTATTGTTTTAAAGAGAAACCGCACCAGCAGACATGGAATTTTGAAACATTTAGTGCCATAATATAAGCTGTTTTCTAATATACTAGGCTGTAAAAATGTTCTACCGTTTCCCCATCTACCCTAACTGCTTCTTTGTTTTTTTTCTTACCTAATTTTTTGTCTGAATACTGCAGTGCATGCTGGGATACTCAAAGCATTGGGGGGAGCAGTGTCAGTGTCACTTCCACAGCGTCTGCCCCTCCCTGAAACAATGATTTACCAGTGACACTTGTTTCATGTGCAGCGCTGTCACTGCTGTCTCCCTGGGTGTTTTCCTAGTGCAGCGTCTCCCCCAGTGTCCTGAGCAATGAGAAGTGTCATTATACCCAGCGATACAGGACATCAGCGTCGCCCCACAGGTGACGCCACTGGTGTCTGCCAGTCTGGACGCTTAGCTCCTCGCACTGGGAAGAAAAAGCACAATGAAGGCCGCATAATGGCGGGCAGACAACAGCACATAGGGGTGTGACAATGCACTAGGAAGACAGCGCACGGGGGAAGGAGGCACATGGGGATAAATGATTGCATAAGGAAAACTGCACACGGTGGGGTTGGGGGCAACACTGCACTAGTAAGACAATCAGGGGCACAGAAGTCACTGCTGACACTTTATTCCAGGGAAGAGTGTGGTGGAAGTGTGGCACCCCTGAGGTTCAGGTCGCCACAGGGTACTGCACCTCAAGTGAGGTGTTGTATCTATCTCAAGTAAGGGGGTGGTCATAACGGTTATGGGACTTCCCGATCACTGAAGCCAGCCACCTGGGGGGTGGGTTCCACTGGTGGTAGAGGAAGGCGCAACACACTCACACAGTTGAGTCCAGACCATAGTTATGGCAAGATCTCTCTGGAAAACTTGGATTTTACTGGGCTCTGAGCGTTGGAGCAGGAGCTCAGCAGGGGTACCTAACTGCTGAGGGGGACACCCTAGAAATAGGACACTCACTCTCTCCTTCTCCTTTCACAATGCCAGTGATCACCCATGACCGGATCTGGGATTAACCTGAGCCCATCATGGCAGTGACCAGTGTGACCAGGCTGGCAGCTGAAGTTGTGAGTAAACTACACCCTGAACCAGCAGAGATTGTGTTGGCTCAACCTTTCCAGCGCCACTGCCCTGCGCTTAGGTGCCAACGGCCAATAAAAGCCTCATCATCCACCAGGGACCCGCTTCATCATCCTGCCTGCCATAGCACCTGCCACGACGAGGAACCCAGCAGTGACAGCTATTCGCCTGACCAACGTGCGGAGCCGCCGCCCAACCTACACCGCACCTACTGTCTCCTCCCCAAAATCCTATAGAATGTAAGCCCGCAAGGGCAGGGTCCTTTTCCCTTTGTACTAGTCTGTCTACTGTAACTTGTATATGTGTTCTGTATGTAACCCCTTCTCATGTACAGTACCATGGAATCAATGGTGCTCTATAAATAAATAATAATAATAATAATAAATAAAAATCCCTGGTGCGGTTTGTGGAACACCTGACGCGAAGCGGCTGCAACAGGCACCACGAATGGACTGTGTTATAAAGAGACTGAAAATTAAGATGGCGGACGACAGCGTGGACCCCAAGATGGTGACGAGTGACCAGAGGGAGAGAGACCCTGCCCATCGTGGGAGGCGACAGCGCTCAATGGTGCGAAAACATACTCGGTCCGGAGGAGTGGCAGCCATAAAGAGCGGAGGCACTGAAGATGAGGTCCGTCCTGGAGCAGAATGCACCCAGGTGAGAGGGGTGTGGTCACCGAAGAAACGCCTACTGGTGAGTGACCTCCAGTGTCAGCGAGGGGCGTGGCTATGGGCGCGGCTGGCGAGATGGACAAGTGACGCAGCAGGCCACTGGCACCAGAAGAGGCGGGCCCCAGGACACAAAACGTGTGTCACTAAGTCGGCTGGCGCCATTTTGTGAGATGTCAAGGAGAAAGAAAGTTGTGTGAGGAAGATACGGAGAATTCCTGAGACCCACGAGAGCTGCCGGGGATTATCCAGCTGATGACTCCAGGAGCAGTTGGTGAGCAAAACTCCGGCAGATTCATGAGCGGAGTCACTCATCTATGTCAGCTGGGGTGCCACTGCGCACCCCGCCCTGGGTCTTGTCCGCACTGAACTAAAAATACACTGCTGGGCCAGGCTGACGATGGCGGAACCGGAAGATGTGGAAGCAGCCCCTGCGGCCGGTTGAGCCCCGGAGAAAAAGACAGAGGCCCCAGCAGATGATCCAGACATGCCAGCCCTGGAAGAAATGGAGCTGAAGTCGGAGGAGGAGTCAGGCCTTGAAGAGGTAGGACCGATTGTGCCCTGGTTCCGACCTGGTGCCGCACCGTTGGAGGCCTCCGCTCCCAAATACTGCAGGGGGAGAGACATGCTGCTGAGACCCATGAGCCACGTACCTGGCAGTGAGCCCTGACGCGAGCAGGTGCCAGCAGCAGCCCTGCCCCCAAGTGACTGGGTGACAGCTTGGACCCTGCAGGATTAGGAGGCAGTTGTGAGGGAGAGAATGCAGGCGGATGCATTGGCTCGGGACTGGAAGGACGTTCCTAAAAGGCACAAATTCGATTGCCAATGCTCCTCAGGCTGGGAAGTCACTTTCAACTAGGACCAAAGGCTACGGCTTTATCGAGGAGGAGTATACCTGTCACCAGGTCTACGTCAACCGGGCCATGGTGACCAGGCCGTCTCTCCTTTCCTGGCTGCGGACCCTCTATGTGGGAGAGAGGGTCACCTTTATAAAGCTGCAATGCCGAAAGGGATGGTGCATGGTCGGGGTGACACAGCCTGCGGAGGCCGAGGCGGAGCGCATGGAGAAACGACAGAGAGCAGTAGCTGCTGAGCCAACTAGATCAGCGGCTCCGGCGGGCCTGAGAGAACAGAGGGAGCACCAGACAACCCAATGACCGGCGCGGAAACAGGCAGAACATCCGCCATCCCTTGCAGTGGCTGCAGCAGCCCCCTCGGTGATCATCACCGGAGACAAAGTCTACCAAATGTACTTGGAGAGGACCCCGGGGGAAGCAGGAGCACCCGGATGGAGCCGACCGGATGAGAAACCCATGGATATGGCGACGCCCGATGTCCCCAAATACAATTGATGCATGTAAAAAGAGGTTGACCTCAGAAAAGAAGAAGGCTGGAAGTGGCTGAGGACAATTGAAAAATTGCCAGTTTGTGGACGGGGAGGCCAGTTCCCGACTGCCCTCCTGTGAGAAAAAGTTAAAGGGGTTGTCCGACATAACAAAAATGTTTGAGTTTAAGCTAATCTGTGCTGTATTGTCATATTAATCACCCCTACATTGTTATTTTTTGTTTTCTAACTTTTGTTCCTCTTGAATTATCTCTTTATTCTGTGCAGCTTCTTGTTTACATTCAGCTCCAGCAAACATGACCACTTCCTGTGCAAAACCTCCCAGTCACAGCTGGCACCGCCCGGCCTCAGTGTCCAGCCCCACCCCAGTGTCCAGCCGCACCCTCTGTCCGCCCCCTGCACACACATTCCCTGTCAGTATATTCTGCCCCAGCACTGACCTCTCATCACTACACGGCAGGACACTACAGGGCAGGACACTGCAGTGCAGCACATTACAGGACACTACAGGACACTACAGGGCAGCACATTACAGGACACTACAGGACAGGACACTACAGGGCAGCACATTACAGAACACTACAGGACAGGACACTACAGGGCACTACAGGGCAGGAGACAAAAGGGCAGCACATTACAGGACACTACAGGACAGGACACTACAGGGCAGGACACTACAGGACACTACAGGGCAGCACACTACAGGGCACTACAGGGCAGGACTCTACAGGGCAGATCACTACAGGGCAGCACATTCCAGGACACTACAGGACAGGACACTACAGGGCAGCACATTACAGGACACTACAGGGCAGCACACTACAGGGCACTACAGAGCAGCACATTACAGGACAGGACACTACAGGGCAGCACATTACAGTACACTACAGGGCAGCACATTACAGGACACTACAGGACAGATCACTACAGGGCAGCACATTACAGGACACTACAGGACAGGACACTACAGGGCAGCACATTACAGGACACTACAGGGCAGCACACTTCAGGGCACTACAGGGCAGGACACTACAGGGCAGCACATTACAGGACACTACAGGACAGGACACTACAGGGCAGCACATTACAGGACACTACAGGGCAGCACAGTACAGGACACTACAGGACAGGACACTACAGGGCAGCACATTACAGGGCAGGACACTGCAGGGCAGCGCACTACAGGACACTACAGGACAGGACACTACAGGGCAGCACACTACACGGCAGATCACTACAGGACACTACAGGGCAGGACACTACAGGGCAGGACACTACAGAGCACTACAGGGCAGGACACTACAGGACACTACAGGGCTGCGCACTACAGGGCAGCACACTACACGGCAGCGCACTGCACGGCAGCGCACTGCACGGCAGGGCACTACAGGGCAGGGCACTACAGGGCAGCGCACTACACTACAGCATTGCAAATAACAGCCCCACATCGGGCTCTGCACCCCACACCACATCGGGCTCTGCACCCCTCACCACATCAGGCTCTGCACCGCATACACACACATCGGGCTGTGCACCGCATACACAAACATACATACACACACACACACACACATCGGGCTGTGCACCGCATACACACACACACACACACACACACCACCCCATAGGGAGTACATACTCACCCGTCATCGGTCCCCGCCGCTCCTGCACGTTCGCGCGCTGTCTGTGCTCTAGACATATCAGCACAGTGGTGACTTCACCGCTGTGCTGAAGAGAGTTCAGACAGCGTGCAAGATGAGAAGCAGCGCTGCGCTGCTTCTCATCAGCACTTTCAAATGTACCGGCATCTGTGATCTGTGATGCCGGTATATTTGAATGTGTGATCCTGAGCAGGGGGGCCGGTGCTGGAGCTGACACCATGGCAGCTGCCGCCAGGCCCCGCCGCCAGGTCACGGACCCCCACAGCAGTGCAGGGGGAGGTGCGGGGGAATGTGTGGGAGGGTGCAGGGAAGGGGGGCGGGGCTCATCGCACTGTACAGCCCAGCAAGGAGGCGACATGCTGTTTCCACATTTGCATGTCAACATGGCCCTGCCCATGTAGACATGAAATGACCGGAAGCAGCAAAATCGCGGCAGGAGCGGTCACATGACCGCTCTGAGCCGGGGGAGAGGGGCTGACAGCAGGGCAGGTAAGTGGTCTCTATCTACTTACCTGCCCCAATGTAGCCCCATAGGGAAATAATAAAAAAAAAGCAAATTAAGCCGGATAACCCCTTTAAAGGCCATGAGCCTCTGTTGGGCTGAGATGTTGCCCTGTGTGAGCCAAGGGATAATATGATAACCCTCGCGGCCGGACAAGGCCAGGTTTTTGCTTTTGATTATTGTGGAGGGATGTTGTAATACCCCTCGTGGTCTGAACTGTGTGTTTTTTTGTTTCCCCCCAATCCAAGCTCGGCACATGTTGCGCCCCCCTGCTGGATTTGGGAACTCTGCCAGCCCTTGGGGCAGGAGGAAGACTGTGACTTCGGCCCAGGAGTCCCTTGCAGCTCTCATGGACTTGGCCCATTTTGCCCCTGTGGACTAATCATGTCCTGTTTATGGACGTTGCCCCCTGGACTTAGTCCTGTCCTGTTTCAGGACAAAGTCCATGGGGGGAAAAGTCCATGGCCCCTGAGAGACTGAGCCCTATCCTGTGCAGCATGGAGGAGGGAAAAGTGAAACGGATGACCCGATGTGCTGGCCAGGTCAGGAAACAGGACAGTGTTTTTCAGTTTGTGCCCCCAGAACTTTGTGGATGAATTTTTCTTAAAGAAATATGCCCCCCACTTTGCAGTTGGTGGGAGATAATGACAAAACAATTTTGTGGGTAATCAAAGTCCCAAACAAAGAGACTGCTTCCTTGGACTGAGTGGGGTACTGTTGTTGGCCACAGTCCTCATGTTTAAATCAAGAAATGTTTTGATACTGTTTTAAGTGTAGAATGTGTGCATGCTTTTATGTTTTTCAGATGCCCAGTTGGTCGGGAATGACCAAGGTTAAAGAGGGGAGGGATATAAGAGGGTTACCCATGGTCAGTACTCCCCTGAAGACATCGTGCGCTGCATTGCCAATGTATATTGTGTAAGTTTTATGTGAGTTGTGCCACAATTCTGTCGCTGTGACAAGGTGGCATTGGGCTCCCTATTTGCTAGGAGGGAGTCTTGCACAAGAGATGCAGGACTAGGAGTTTTGGTGTAGCAGGCCTCATAGCATAGGGGTTGGGAGTTCCCGAGTTAGTAAGGGTATGTGTGCAACTTGCGTTCTTGATTTGACAAAAAAAATTGCACCCTCTGGCAGACTTTGACAATTGCAAACACTGCGCTTGACAAAAAAAAATGCATCCAAAACGCAAGCATTTTGGATGCGTTTTTGACAGGGTGAGTTTTTTAAAGGAGAAATAAAATATGATAGATTAGGATAATTGATAGATAGAAGAGATAGAAAAAAATAAAAATAATAGTTAGATAGAAAGAATATATAGAATAGACAATAAGAAAGAATATATAGAATAGATAGAAAGAAATAACAGAATAGCTCGAAAGAGTGACAGCTAGCTTTTCCAGCTGTTTTTTTTATTTTTTGGGGTAAAAAAAATTGAATTGGGGCCCCCCTATTTTTCTTATCTAGCACAGGAACAGCAGAAGCTGCGGGCTGCAACCCTCAGCTGTGTGCTGTACCTTGGCTGGTTCTGAAAAATAGAGGAGTGGTGGAGGACTCCTGCTGTGACCGGAAATCACCTGAGTGACAGCACCGCTGATTGCGTAGCTCACTTCAGTCACTCGGGTGATATGCTGTCACAGATGGAGGACTCCAGCTGTGGCAGCAGCTAACCTGAGTGACGTCACTGCTGATAGCGCTACTCACTTCAGTTGCGGCCTGAACCTCACAGCGGGCAGTTTTGTTCTATGGCGCTCGCTGTGAGGGTCAGATTTAGCAGTGCTGGAAGCGTCGTGGGACCTTGTGTGGATTATGTCCGACCTGGTGGGAAGGTTGGAAGGTTAATAAAGTGATGAAAGAGAGTGCTTTTGTTGGTATATGCAACAGATGAGGACTTCTTTGTATATGTGTGACGGAGGACTTTATGCTGATCTAACGGTAGATGGCGATGTTGTGTAAAGTTTCCTTACTCACTGTATTGTAAAAAGTCTTTTCTTTTCTTCCTGGTTTCGTTTTTCACTTCCTGATGCAATGCTGTATGACTGTGCAAATCATTACCTCATGTTCTCTCAGAAGTAAAGAGCTTGTTATCCCATGTAATCTGCTCTGTGAACTTTGTTCTGCAACTGGGAAGCTAGAAGCTGTGCAACAGCTTTTTTGTCTTTTATTTGAAATAAAGGATTTTTCTGTGTTAGTGTTTATTTACTTTCACTTACAAATTAGTGATGAGGGGGAGTCTCATAGACGCCTGCCATGACTAATCTAGGACTTAGAGGCTTCCATGGGCTTCCATTAACTCCTTATTACCCGGATTGCCACCGCACCAGGGCAATCAGGATGATCTGGGTAAAGTGCTGGGACTGTCACATCTAACGGATGCGGCAATTCCGGTTGGCTGATATTTTTAGGCTAGGGGGCTCCCAATAACGTGGGTCTCCCAGCCTGAGAATACCATCCCTCATCTGTGAGGTTTTATCTTGGTTGGGTTTCAAAATGGAGAGGGACCACACGCCATTTATTGTTTGTTTGTTTTTTAATTATTTATTTATTTTACTATATGATATAGACCCGCCCACCGGCATCTGTGATTGGTTGTAGTCAGACAGCTGACACTCAGCATTTGGTTGCAGTCAGACGCGCCCCATCATAGGCGTCGGTGGGCGGGGAAGCAGTCAATATGAAATGAGCCTAATGAGCGGTCGGCACTTTCAGAAGCAGAGGAAAGGCGCTGCAGGAGTAGCGTGACACCTACGCCAGTAAATGGTGAGTATGAAGCGGAGAGAGACAGAGAGAGACAGAGAGAGAATGGAGAAAAGTTGGTGACCTGCGTTTTTGTTGACAAAAAATGCATACAAAATGCAACCAAAAAGCAGTGGAAACGCACAGCTAACATTTTGGTTGCATTTTGGACATACCTTATTCATTTCAATGGGTGACAAAACATGACCAAAACGCAAAAAGAATGAACATGCTGCTTTTTTTGGTCAAAGATTTTGAGAAATATATGTCAAAATAAACGCTGACAAAAAGAATGCAACGTGCAGATGGAAATTCTGATTTCTCATAGCCTTTGCTGGGGAAGCAAAACGCATGCAGTTTGTCAAATAACACAATGCAGTTTAAAACGCAACCAATACATAAGAAAATAATGCAACATGCGGACATAGCCTTAGTCAGATAGTGCCAGAGATGGTGTGAAGAAGCAGCTGAGTGGTGCAGCGGTAGAGAAACAGGCAGAAGCATTGGGCAGGAGGAAATCAGAAGCTGGTGAACTGAAGCATTATGTTACAGAGAGGTAGCCTGGAAGTAGAGCGTGAACTAGAATAGCGCCAAGAAGGATAAAGTGAATAGTGCGGTTATTGTAAGGACCTTAGGGGTACTTTGCACGCTGCGACATCGCTAGCTAATGATAGCGATGCCGAGCGCGATAGTACCCGCCCCCGTCGCACCTGTGATATGTAGTGCGAGCTGCCGTAACGAACATTATCGCTACGGCAGCTTTACACTCACATACCTGGTCGGCGACGTCGCTGTGACTGCCGAGGAAACCCTCCTTTAAGGGGGAGGTGCTTTAGGCGTCACAGCGACGTCACAAAGCGGCCGGCCAATCAAAGCGGAGGGGCAGAGATGAGCAGGATGTAAACATCCCGCCCACCTCCTTCCTTCCGCATAGCCGGTGGACGGCAGATGCAGGTAAGGAGATGTTTGTTGGTCCTGCAGCTTCACACACAGCGATGTGTGGCGCTGCAGGAATGACAAACAACATCTTACCTGCGGACGCACCGACATTATGGAAATGAACGACGTGACACAGATCAGCGATTTTTGACTGTTTCACGCTCGTTCATCTCCGCTCCTAGTATTTACACGTTGCGACGTCGCTACCGGATGTGCGTCACTTTTGTTTTGACCCCACCGATATCGCAGTAGCGTTGTCGCAACGTGCAAAGTACCTCTTAGTCTTCAGACAGTCACCGTCACTGCAGGATTGGGATCCTCGGATGCAACCCGGTAGAAGATAGCCTTTCAGAGAACAGTGAAGTGTAGAGAAGAAACTCTCATGCCGGTGAGACCCTGAGAACAGCCGTGATGGGGAGAGCCATGTTGAACTGTGAAACAATGCCTGTGAAATATGTGTGCCTCTCCTATGGGGAAGATTGGTGTTTCCAAGACACTGGTGACAGTAAAGACAAAGTGTTTTATAGCTGGCCCAAGTGTGGACTTTATTCTTATGGGAGTGAATCTGCAGCATGTTCCTTGGAGCAGCAGCAGCAGCGGACTGACAGCCCAGAAGTACCCGGTTACTCAGGTATCGCACCACAGCACCAACCCAAACACACACTGCAAACCCCTTTTCTGTAGCGTGTCAGGCGGGTGCTGGACTATGTCCCTCACCCCCGGCTACCAATCACAAGAGAATTGAGATAAGGCAGATGAGACTAGTCAGCAAGGAACGACTTGAGGAACCTGGAAATGGTGACAACATGCACAGTCACATCATCACTCACATACGGCCAGACTATCTATACAGACAACCCCTTTTACACAAATACATTGGTTGCTATTTATTGATTTCTTACCTCCTGTCTGCTCTCGCCATCTTTTCCGGCTTTTATTTTCTTCTTCATACCTAAAAATTAAAGTGGACATAGATATTGATGAGATACAATCTTTACATTCGGCCTCATTTACATTTCTGTTCCTGTTTTACGTCGCCCAACCTGAAGTTGCTGAGACACTGCAATATTGGATGGAAGGGCTCACGCCACCGGATTAGCTGGACGAGTGCTAGCGGATTTTTTATTGAATAGCACTCGGCCCAACGTTTTTCAGAGGGCCAGTGCTGAGGCCCAATTTGTTGTTTTACTGACAGAACCTCTTGGTGCCGGCTACAATTTGCCATTCAATCGGATAAGACTCATTCAGGTCTATGGTGCGAGGGACACATTGCCATCCGAGGGCGGTCAGATTTCTCCATCTTCTCCTCAGTGAGGTCATAAGCATCATTTACATCTGCTTTACAACAGCAGCAGTTTTGGAACAATTTGCTTCTCAGTAATCTAGATGGGTTAAAAGTTTCTCAAACTAATTTTTTGTTTAGGGACCACTTCACATTTGGAGTGACTTTAAGGGGCCAATGTGACAGAAAATACTTAAACGTGACAGCTTTAAAAAACTGCACCCCTCAAAGTAGTCAAAACCAAATCCAAGAAGCTTATTTACCCTTTAGATGCTTCACACTAATTAAAGCAATTTTGAACATTAAATTAACATTTTAATTTTTCGCACAAAAATGTGTTTATTTAGCAAAAAATTGTTCCATTTCACAAGGGTTACAGGAGAAATAATATGGAGCATAGAATTCTGTCCTATTTCTCCTGAGTATGTTGATACTGCATATTTAGTGGAAAAACGATGTGCGAGCGCAAGGTGGGGTCTGGAAGGGATGGAGCGGAATTTGCTATCTATTCCAGAGAGCATGCTGCATTTGTAGAGCCCCTGATGTGCAAACAGTGAAGACTCCCACAAGTGACCCCATTTTGGAAACTAAACCCCTCAAGGAATTCATCTAGATACGTGGTGCGCACCATAAATCCCCAGATGCTTCACAAAGTTTTATAACATTGAGCCGTGAAAATAAAAACACACATTGACATACAAATTTTGCTTTAGTTCCAATTTTCTCATTTTCACAAGGGTATTGGCAGAAATTACACAACACATTTTGGGGTCCATTTTTATTTCTGAGGACAGACACATACCTCCAAACTTTCCAAGAAAGGAAAGAGGGCCAAACTGTGTGTCACGCTATGTGTGCGCCACGGCGATTTTAGGCCACGCCCCTAACCATACCCATTTCACAACTAGTCACGCCCATAACCACTCCCCATCCACACCCATTCAGCACTGCCGATCACATTGTTTTATAAACAATAATTATAAACAGAAAAAATATAAAATATTCTTAATGCAAACTTGGTAGTATTTATTTTAAATTAGAATATTTTAAAGCAACAAAATTCTATTCTAAAGCAGATCTGACACCTTAATCTACAATAGGTAAAAGTTGCACATTACATATACTGTAAGATCTACTCTATTAGACAAATTATCTTTAATAACATTGTGCTTCTGGTTAACCCCTTTAACTCCCCCGGGAGTGCCGGTGTATTTGCAATGATGGTGCGTGAGGGAGTGCCGGTGTATGTGTAGTGATGGTGCGTGCAGGAGTGCCGGTGTATGTGCGGTCATGGTGCGTGCGGGAGTGCCGGTGTATGTACAGTGATGGTGCGTGCGGGAGTGCCGGAGTATTTGCAGTGATGGTGCGTGCGGGAGGGCCAGTGTACGTGTAGTGACAGTGCGTGCGGGAGTGCCGGTGTATGTGCGGGGATGGTGGGTGTGGGAGTGCCGGTGTATGTGCAGTGATGGTGCGTGCAGGAGTGCCGGTGTATTTGCGGTGATGGTGCGTGGGGGGGTGCCGGTGTATGTGCGGTGATGGTGCGTGCGGGAGTGCCGGTGAATGTGTAGTGATGGTGCGTGCGGGAGTGCCGGTGTATGTGTAGTGATGGTGCGTGCGGGAGTGCCGGTGTATGTGTAGTGATGGTGCGTGCGGGAGTGCCGGTGTATGTACGGTGATGGTGCGTTGGGGGAGTGCCGGTGTATGTGCGGTGATGGTGAGTGGGGGGAGTGCCGGTGTATCTGTAGTGATGGTGCGTGCAGGAGTGCCACTGTATGTGCGGTGATGGTGCGTGCGGGAGTGCCGGTGTATGTGCAGTGATGGTGCGTGGGGGGAGTGCCGGTGTATGTGCGGTGATGGTGCGTGGGGGGAGTGCCGGTGTATGTGTAGTGATGGTGCGTGCAGGAGTGCCGCTGTATGTGCGGTGATGGTGCGTGCGGGAGTGCCGGTGTATGTGCGGTGATGGTGCGTGCAGGAGTGCCGGTGTATGTGCGGAGATGGTGCGTGCGGGAGTGCCGGTGTATGTGCAGGGATGGTGCGTGCAGGAGTCCCGGTGTATGTGCGGGGATGGTGGGTGGGGGGAGTGCCGGTGTATGTGCAGTGATGGTGCGTGTCGGTGTATGTGTGGGGATGGTGGGTGGGGGGAGTGCCGGTGTATGTGCGGGGATGGTGGGTGGGGGGAGTGCCGGTGTATGTGCAGTGATGGTGCGTGTCGGTGTATGTGTGGGGATGGTGGGTGGGGGGAGTGCCGGTGTATGTGCGGGGATGGTGGGTGGGGGGAGTGCCGGTGTATGTGGGGGGATGGTGGGTGGGGGGAGTGCCGGTGTATGTGCGGGGATGGTGGGTGGGGGGAGTGCCGGTGTATGTGCGGGGATGGTGGGTGGGGGGAGTGCCGGTGTATGTGCGGGGATGGTGGGTGGGGGGAGTGCCGGTGTATGTGCGGGGATGGTGGGGTCTCTCTCTCTCAGCCTAAAAACAAAGAAAAAAAAAATGGGATCCGTCACCTCAGTTTTTACACAATCAGAGACGTATCCGTCGCACCAGGCACAAAGTGGATTGTCTTAAACCTTATCTCATGATTGTTACAATCAAAAGATACTCCGAGTGTATCAATGCACAATAAAGAATTCCATAAGCTTTTTTAGGATAAAACCCAAAACTTTATTAGGCAATCAAACATATAAATATTAAAATAAACAGGGAGACACACCTTGTTGAAGGACAGAAATATGCCACCGTTTTGAACACGCATCGGTATTTTCAGTCAGATAAAGCACAAGTATTGCAAATCGTTATTATTATTCTTTCATGTGTCAAACTATTAGTAGCAAGATATCATTATTTTAACCAAAATTATCAAGACATGAACATTGCAGACAGCAATTCCACCCTTCGTTATTGCTATTCTGGCATAATAAGCCTATATTCATATAGGTGCCTTGCCGTCAGCATGCTCAAGCCCTGTGCATACTATGCTCCACAATATGGATGTGTGTCAATAGCCGCATATACATACAATGCACCTATAGGCTCATAACAATCCCACAGATTGAACAAAATAGGTAAGTATATTATATTATATTTGGCCCATAAAAATAGATGAAATCAGGGCTTTTGTCTGTAAAGAGTATACATATACCGCCAATATCATAATCAAACTATATATTGTCATCACCATAAGACATGTGGGCAGACACATATATTATGAAAAGTAATTAACAGTCTTGACACACATCCAAGTTGTTCAATCATTCACAGATGAAAACGCTGCAATGTGCACAGTCAGAAGCACAAGTGGCAATGCTCTGAATAAAGGTGTTCATCTAGAAATGCACAGCATCACTATCGTATTCCACCACAGTGAGTGTGATTTGTTAATCACCAAGTGTGCAGGTATAGTTTGACACATGAAAGAATAATAATAACGATTTGCAATACTTGTGCTTTATCTGACTGAAAATACCGATGCGTGTTCAAAACGGTGGCATATTTCTGTCCTTCAACAAGGTGTGTCTCCCTGTTTATTTTAATATTTATATGTTTGATTGCCTAATAAAGTTTTGGGTTTTATCCTAAAAAAGCTTATGGAATTCTTTATTGTGCATTGATACACTCGGAGTATCTTTTGATTGTAACAATCATGAGATAAGGCTGAGGGGCACTTTGCACACTGCGACATCGCAGGTGCGATGTCGGTGGGGTCAAATTGAAAGTGACGCACATCCGGCATCGCATGCGACATCGCAGTGTGTAAAGCCTGGATGATACGATTAACGAGCGCAAAAGCGTCGTAATCGTATCATCGGTGCAGCGTCGGCGTAATCCATAATTACGCTGACGCGACGGTCCGATGTTGTTCCTCGCTCCTGCGGCAGCACACCACACATCGCTGTGTGTGAAGCCGCAGGAGCGAGGAACATCTCCTACCGGCGTCACCGCGGCTTCCGTAGGATATGCGGAAGGAAGGAGGTGGGCAGGATGTTTACATCCCACTCATCTCCGCCCCTCCGCTCCGATTGGCCGCCTGCCGTGTGACGTCGCAGAGACGCCGCACGACCCGCCCCCTTAACAAGGAGGCGGGTCGCCGGCCACAGGGACGTCGCACGGCAGATGAGTGTGTGTGTGAAGCTGGCGTAGCGATAATTTTCGCTACGCCAGCTATCACCACATATCGCTGCTGCGACGGGGGCGGGGACTATCGCACTCGGCATCGCAGCATCGGCCTGCGATGTCGCAGTGTGCAAAGTGCCCCTTAGATTGTGTAAGTGGAGTGATGCTCCTTGATGTAAAGGTCCAGTCACACTAAACAACTTACCAGCGATCCCAACAACGATAGGGATCGCTGGTAAGTTGCTAGGAGGTTGCTGGTGAGATGTCACACTAAGCGACGCTCCAGCGATCCCACCAGCAACCTGACCTGGCAGGGATCGCTGGAGCGTCGCTACACGAGTTGCTGGTGAGCTCACCAGCAACCAGTGACCAGCCCCCAGCGCCGCGTGGAAGATGCTGCGCTTGGTAACTAAGGTAAATATCGGGTAACCAACCCGATATTTACCTTGGTTATCAGCGCACTCAGCTACACGTGCAGAGAGCAGGGAGCAGCGCACACTGAGCGCTGGCTCCCTGCTCTCCTAGTTACAGCACACATCGGGTTAATTACCCGATGTGTGCTGCAGCTAAATGTGCACAGAGCAGGGAGCAGCGCACAATGCTTAGCGCTGGCTCCCTGCTCTCCTAGCTACAGTACACATCGGGTTAATTAACCCGATGTGTCCTGCAGCTACATGTGCACAGAGCAGGGAGCAGCGCACAATGCTTAGTGCTGGCTCTCTGCTCTCCTAGCTACAGCACACATCGGGTTAATTAACCCGATGTGTCCTGCAGCTACATGTGCACAGAGCAGGAGCCGGCAGCACAGGCAGTGAGAGCGGCGGAGGCTGGTAACAAAGGTAAATATCGGCTTCTTGGTTACCCGATGTTTACATTGGTTACCAGCCTCCGCAGAAGCCGGCTCCTGCTGCCTGCACATTTAGTTGTTGCTGTCTCGCTGTCATACACAGTGATGTGTGCTTCACAGCAGGAGAGCAACAACTAAAAAATGGCCCAGGACATTCAGCAACAACCAACGACCTCACAGCAGGGGCCAGGTTGTTGCTGGATGTCACACACAGCAACATCGCTAGCAACGTCACAAAAGTTGTTCGTTAGCAGCGATGTTGCTAGCGATGTTGCTTAGTGTGACGGGGCCTTTAGTTGGGACAAGTTTGCTAATTAATAAACTGGATTGTGTCCGATTGCAAAAAACTGACACATCCGGTTTTTGCTCTGCGGCACAATACGGCGCTCTGCAGAAAAATGCAACGGGTTTTTTTTTTGCCGCCGGTTGCATTTTTTCCCGCATAGACTTGCATTAGCGCCGTATTGTGCCGCATGGCCTTGCATTGTGACCGTTTTTTGCCGGATGTGGCATATTTAGCCGATGCGTCGCCAGATGGAACGTTGCCTGGCACTTTTTTGTGTGGCGAAAAAAACGCATTTACAATGCATGCCTGTGGACGCCGGATGCGTTTTTTTTGCACTGCGCATGCTCAGTATCAAGCCGCATCCGTGAGAAACCGGAAGGGCCGCATGGAAAAACTTATGTAACGGATCCGTTTTTTCACCGCATCCGTTGCATAGGTTTTTGAGCTGGATTGAGCCGCACTGCTCAAACCGGCGCAGTGCAAAAAAACGCATCCGGCGTCCATAGGTCCGGGGAGGAGAAACCACCCCTCTTGATTTCCCCTCCTCCCCGAATCTAAGGTATTTGCAATGCAAAGTGATCGCAGCCACCGGGGCCGCGATCTCGCCATGACATACTGGATACGTCATGGGTCCTTAAGTACCAAGGAGCCATGACGTACCCAGTACGTCATAGGTCGCTTAGGGGTTAATGTGCCTTCCCGCACACACACACACATATACACACACACACACACACACCATTCTTCTCACCTGTCCCGCGCTCCCTCGGCTGCCTCATCTCTGCTTCGTGCGGCTCCCCAGGCCCGTGCCCCTGTAGCATCGCGGCCGGTGCAGGGGTCGCAGCCACTGTCAGTGACTTATGTCAGATGATTGTTTTGCCGGCGCGAGAGCGCAGAGTCCGTGACTCAGATATCAGCGCCGCCGGCAAAACACTCATCTAACAAAGCGCAGACAGTGACTGCGGCCCCTGCACCGGCCGCGATGCTACAGGGGCACGGGCCTGGGGGCCGCGTGTTTGAGACCGCTGATTTACACGATCACATCTAGTGACGGGACAGACAGCACGACACAGAACACATTACTCACCGCTCCGCTCCAGCAGGGGTCCACACCTCGCGCCACCAGAACTCCCGTCCTCTCTGCCCCCAGGGCGGCCGATCTTCCTCATTTCTTTCTCCATAACGCTGTCTGGAAATCCCCTCTCCATCATATTACTCCTCCGATCCACGAACGATAAATTCTCCGATGAACGAACGATAACTCCTCAGATCCAAGAACGTAACTGCACAACACCGACTTCTCCTCGCTCCAACTACAACCCACAAGGGCCTATCAGTCAGCTCGGCCTTTATATAGGACCTGCGGTTCGCGCCAACGGTGACCTCCAATCAGAAGCTGTTTGGCGAATGTCCCTGAACACGTCATGGGCCTGACAACAGGTTTAAAAAAAGGTCATAGAAAGTTCACAGCGTTAAAGGGGCCTCGCTGCAGCGAGTGTAATATGCAATATCTAGCTGTCTATTATCTATCTATCATCTATCTATCTATCTATCCCTCTTTTATCTATTATCTATCCCTCTATCTATCTATCATCTATCTATTATCTATCTTTCATCTATCTATTATCTATCTATCTATTAGATATCCCTCTATCTATCCCTCTATCTATCTATCTCTCTATCTATTATCTATCTTTCATCTATCTTTCTATTATCTATCTATCTATTAGATATCCCTCTATCTATCCCTCTATCTATCTATCTCTCTATCTATTATCTATCTTTCATCTATCTATCTATTATCTATCTATCTATCCCTCTATCTATCTACCTATCTATCTACCCCTCTATCTGTCTTTTGGTTTTTTAATGTTGAATTAATAAAATTATGTATTTTATCATTGTCTATAGCTATTCTGTGTGAATCGGGTTGTTTTTTTTAGATACATAATAGAAAACAGATAATAGAGAGATAGATAACAGAAAGAACATATAGAATAGATAATAAGAAAGAACATATAGAATAGATAGAAATAAATAACAGAATAGCTTAATAGCTTAAGGGATAGCTATTTTGGCCAGCTGGTTTTTTTTTTGTTTTTTTTTGTAATTTAGTTAAAAAAATGACGTGGGGTCCCCCCCATTTTTCATGTCCAGCATGATTCGGGGAGGAGGGGAAATCAAGAGGGGTGGTTTCTCCTCCCCGGACCTATGGACGCCGGATGCGTTTTTTTGCACTGCGCCGGTTTGAGCAGTGCGGCTCAATCCAGCTCAAAAACCTATGCAACGGATGCGGTGAAAAAACGGATCCGTTACATAAGTTTTTCCATGCGGCCCTTCCGGTTTCTCACGGATGCGGCTTGATACTGAGCATGCGCAGTGCAAAAAAAACGCATCCGGCGTCCACAGGCATGCATTGTAAATGCGTTTTTTTCGCCACACAAAAAAGTGCCAGGCAACGTTCCATCTGGCGACGCATCGGCTAAATATGCCACATCCGGCAAAAAACGGTCACAATGCAAGGCCATGCGGCACAATACGGCGCTAATGCAAGTCTATGCGGGAAAAAATGCAACCGGCGGCAAAAAAAAAACCCGTTGCATTTTTCTGCAGAGCGCCGTATTGTGCCGCAGAGCAAAAACCGGATGTGTCAGTTTTTTGCAATCGGACACAATCCAGTTTATTAATTAGCAAACTTGTCCCAACTAAAGGCCCCGTCACACTAAGCAACATCGCTAGCAACATCGCTGCTAACGAACAACTTTTGTGACGTTGCTAGCGATGTTGCTGTGTGTGACATCCAGCAACAACCTGGCCCCTGCTGTGAGGTCGTTGGTTGTTGCTGAATGTCCTGGGCCATTTTTTAGTTGTTGCTCTCCTGCTGTGAAGCACACATCACTGTGTATGACAGCGAGACAGCAACAACTAAATGTGCAGGCAGCAGGAGCCGGCTTCTGCGGAGGCTGGTAACCAATGTAAACATCGGGTAACCAAGAAGCCGATATTTACCTTTGTTACCAGCCTCCGCCGCTCTCACTGCCTGTGCTGCCGGCTCCTGCTCTGTGCACATGTAGCTGCAGGACACATCGGGTTAATTAACCCGATGTGTGCTGTAGCTAGGAGAGCAGAGAGCCAGCACTAAGCATTGTGCGCTGCTCCCTGCTCTGTGCACATGTAGCTGCAGGACACATCGGGTTAATTAACCCGATGTGTACTGTAGCTAGGAGAGCAGGGAGCCAGCGCTAAGCATTGTGCGCTGCTCCCTGCTCTGTGCACATTTAGCTGCAGCACACATCGGGTAATTAACCCGATGTGTGCTGTAACTAGGAGAGCAGGGAGCCAGCGCTCAGTGTGCGCTGCTCCCTGCTCTCTGCACGTGTAGCTGAGTGCGCTGATAACCAAGGTAAATATCGGGTTGGTTACCCGATATTTACCTTAGTTACCAAGCGCAGCATCTTCCACGCGGCGCTGGGGGCTGGTCACTGGTTGCTGGTGAGCTCACCAGCAACTCGTGTAGCGACGCTCCAGCGATCCCTGCCAGGTCAGGTTGCTGGTGGGATCGCTGGAGCGTCGCTTAGTGTGACATCTCACCAGCAACCTCCTAGCAACTTACCAGCGATCCCTATCGTTGTTGGGATCGCTGGTAAGTTGTTTAGTGTGACTGGACCTTTACATCAAGGAGCATCACTCCACTTACACAATCTAAGGGGCACTTTGCACACTGCGACATCGCAGGCCGATGCTGCGATGCCGAGTGCGATAGTCCCCGCCCCCGTCGCAGCAGCGATATGTGGTGATAGCTGGCGTAGCGAAAATTATCGCTACGCCAGCTTCACACACACACTCATCTGCCGTGCGACGTCCCTGTGGCCGGCGACCCGCCTCCTTGTTAAGGGGGCGGGTCGTGCGGCGTCTCTGCGACGTCACACGGCAGGCGGCCAATCGGAGCGGAGGGGCGGAGATGAGTGGGATGTAAACATACTGCCCACCTCCTTCCTTCCGCATATCCTACGGAAGCCGCGGTGACGCCGGTAGGAGATGTTCCTCGCTCCTGCGGCTTCACACACAGCGATGTGTGGTGTGCTGCCGCAGGAGCGAGGAACAACATCGGACCGTCGCGTCAGCGTAATTATGGATTACGCCGACGCTGCACCGATGATACGATTACGACGCTTTTGCGCTCGTTAATCGTATCATCCAGGCTTTACACACTGCGATGTCGCATGCGATGCCGGATGTGCGTCACTTTCAATTTGACCCCACCGACATCGCACCTGCGATGTCGCAGTGTGCAAAGTGCCCCTCAGCCTTATCTCATGATTGTTACAATCAAAAGATACTCCGAGTGTATCAATGCACAATAAAGAATTCCATAAGCTTTTTTAGGATAAAACCCAATAATAATAACGATTTGCAATACTTGTGCTTTATCTGACTGAAAATACCGATGCGTGTTCAAAACGGTGGCATATTTCTGTCCTTCAACAAGGTGTGTCTCCCTGTTTATTTTAATATTTATATGTTTGATTGCCTAATAAAGTTTTGGGTTTTATCCTAAAAAAGCTTATGGAATTCTTTATTGTGCATTGATACACTCGGAGTATCTTTTGATTGTAACAATCATGAGATAAGGTTTAAGACAATCCACTTTGTGCCTGGTGCGACGGATACGTCTCTGATTGTGTAAAAACTGAGGTGACGGATCCCATTTTTTTTTTCTTTGTTTTTAGGCTGAGAGAGAGAGACCCCACCATCCCCGCACATACACCGGCACTCCCCCCACCCACCATCCCCGCACATACACCGGCACTCCCCCCACCCACCATCCCCGCACATACACCGGCACTCCCCCCACCCACCATCCCCGCACATACACCGGCACTCCCCCCACCCACCATCCCCCCACATACACCGGCACTCCCCCCACCCACCATCCCCGCACATACACCGGCACTCCCCCCACCCACCATCCCCACACATACACCGACACGCACCATCACTGCACATACACCGGCACTCCCCCCACCCACCATCCCCGCACATACACCGGCACTCCCCCCACCCACCATCCCCACACATACACCGACACGCACCATCACTGCACATACACCGGCACTCCCCCCACCCACCATCCCCGCACATACACCGGGACTCCTGCACGCACCATCCCTGCACATACACCGGCACTCCTGCACGCACCATCTCCGCACATACACCGGCACTCCTGCACGCACCATCACCGCACATACACCGGCACTCCCGCACGCACCATCACCGCACATACAGCGGCACTCCTGCACGCACCATCACTACACATACACCGGCACTCCCCCCACGCACCATCACCGCACATACACCGGCACTCCCCCCACGCACCATCACTGCACATACACCGGCACTCCCGCACGCACCATCACCGCACATACAGTGGCACTCCTGCACGCACCATCACTACAGATACACCGGCACTCCCCCCACTCACCATCACCGCACATACACCGGCACTCCCCCAACGCACCATCACCGTACATACACCGGCACTCCCGCACGCACCATCACTACACATACACCGGCACTCCCGCACGCACCATCACTACACATACACCGGCACTCCCGCACGCACCATCACTACACATTCACCGGCACTCCCGCACGCACCATCACCGCACATACACCGGCACCCCCCCACGCACCATCACCGCAAATACACCGGCACTCCTGCACGCACCATCACTGCACATACACCGGCACTCCCACACCCACCATCCCCGCACATACACCGGCACTCCCGCACGCACTGTCACTACACGTACACTGGCCCTCCCGCACGCACCATCACTGCAAATACTCCGGCACTCCCGCACGCACCATCACTGTACATACACCGGCACTCCCGCACGCACCATGACCGCACATACACCGGCACTCCTGCACGCACCATCACTACACATACACCGGCACTCCCTCACGCACCATCATTGCAAATACACCGGCACTCCCGGGGGAGTTAAAGGGGTTAACCAGAAGCACAATGTTATTAAAGATAATTTGTCTAATAGAGTAGATCTTACAGTATATGTAATGTGCAACTTTTACCTATTGTAGATTAAGGTGTCAGATCTGCTTTAGAATAGAATTTTGTTGCTTTAAAATATTCTAATTTAAAATAAATACTACCAAGTTTGCATTAAGAATATTTTATATTTTTTCTGTTTATAATTATTGTTTATAAAACAATGTGATCGGCAGTGCTGAATGGGTGTGGATGGGGAGTGGTTATGGGCGTGACTAGTTGTGAAATGGGTATGGTTAGGGGAGTGGCCTAAAATCGCCGTGGCGCACACATAGCGTGACACACAGTTTGGCCCTCTTTCCTTTCTTGGAAAGTTTGGAGGTATGTGTCTGTCCTCAGAAATAAAAATGGACCCCAAAATGTGTTGTGTAATTTCTGCCAATACCCTTGTGAAAATGAGAAAATTGGAACTAAAGCAAAATTTGTATGTCAATGTGTGTTTTTATTTTCACGGCTCAATGTTATAAAACTTTGTGAAGCATCTGGGGATTTATGGTGCGCACCACGTATCTAGATGAATTCCTTGAGGGGTTTAGTTTCCAAAATGGGGTCACTTGTGGGAGTCTTCACTGTTTGCACATCAGGGGCTCTACAAATGCAGCATGCTCTCTGGAATAGATAGCAAATTCCGCTCCATCCCTTCCAGACCCCACCTTGCGCTCGCACATCGTTTTTCCACTAAATATGCAGTATCAACATACTCAGGAGAAATAGGACAGAATTCTATGCTCCATATTATTTCTCCTGTAACCCTTGTGAAATGGAACAATTTTTTGCTAAATAAACACATTTTTGTGCGAAAAATTAAAATGTTAATTTAATGTTCAAAATTGCTTTAATTAGTGTGAAGCATCTAAAGGGTAAATAAGCTTCTTGGATTTGGTTTTGACTACTTTGAGGGGTGCAGTTTTTTAAAGCTGTCACGTTTAAGTATTTTCTGTCACATTGGCCCCTTAAAGTCACTCCAAATGTGAAGTGGTCCCTAAACAAAAAATTAGTTTGAGAAACTTTTAACCCATCTAGATTACTGAGAAGCAAATTGTTCCAAAACTGCTGCTGTTGTAAAGCAGATGTAAATGATGCTTATGACCTCACTGAGGAGAAGATGGAGAAATCTGACCGCCCTCGGATGGCAATGTGTCCCTCGCACCATAGACCTGAATGAGTCTTATCCGATTGAATGGCAAATTGTAGCCGGCACCAAGAGGTTCTGTCAGTAAAACAACAAATTGGGCCTCAGCACTGGCCCTCTGAAAAACGTTGGGCCGAGTGCTATTCAATAAAAAATCCGCTAGCACTCGTCCAGCTAATCCGGTGGCGTGAGCCCTTCCATCCAATATTGCAGTGTCTCAGCAACTTCAGGTTGGGCGACGTAAAACAGGAACAGAAATGTAAATGAGGCCGAATGTAAAGATTGTATCTCATCAATATCTATGTCCACTTTAATTTTTAGGTATGAAGAAGAAAATAAAAGCCGGAAAAGATGGCGAGAGCAGACAGGAGGTAAGAAATCAATAAATAGCAACCAATGTATTTGTGTAAAAGGGGTTGTCTGTATAGATAGTCTGGCCGTATGTGAGTGATGATGTGACTGTGCATGTTGTCACCATTTCCAGGTTCCTCAAGTCGTTCCTTGCTGACTAGTCTCATCTGCCTTATCTCAATTCTCTTGTGATTGGTAGCCGGGGGTGAGGGACATAGTCCAGCACCCGCCTGACACGCTACAGAAAAGGGGTTTGCAGTGTGTGTTTGGGTTGGTGCTGTGGTGCGATACCTGAGTAACCGGGTACTTCTGGGCTGTCAGTCCGCTGCTGCTGCTGCTCCAAGGAACATGCTGCAGATTCACTCCCATAAGAATAAAGTCCACACTTGGGCCAGCTATAAAACACTTTGTCTTTACTGTCACCAGTGTCTTGGAAACACCAATCTTCCCCATAGGAGAGGCACACATATTTCACAGGCATTGTTTCACAGTTCAACATGGCTCTCCCCATCACGGCTGTTCTCAGGGTCTCACCGGCATGAGAGTTTCTTCTCTACACTTCACTGTTCTCTGAAAGGCTATCTTCTACCGGGTTGCATCCGAGGATCCCAATCCTGCAGTGACGGTGACTGTCTGAAGACTAAGAGGTACTTTGCACGTTGCGACAACGCTACTGCGATATCGGTGGGGTCAAAACAAAAGTGACGCACATCCGGTAGCGACGTCGCAACGTGTAAATACTAGGAGCGGAGATGAACGAGCGTGAAACAGTCAAAAATCGCTGATCTGTGTCACGTCGTTCATTTCCATAATGTCGGTGCGTCCGCAGGTAAGATGTTGTTTGTCATTCCTGCAGCGCCACACATCGCTGTGTGTGAAGCTGCAGGACCAACAAACATCTCCTTACCTGCATCTGCCGTCCACCGGCTATGCGGAAGGAAGGAGGTGGGCGGGATGTTTACATCCTGCTCATCTCTGCCCCTCCGCTTTGATTGGCCGGCCGCTTTGTGACGTCGCTGTGACGCCTAAAGCACCTCCCCCTTAAAGGAGGGTTTCCTCGGCAGTCACAGCGACGTCGCCGACCAGGTATGTGAGTGTAAAGCTGCCGTAGCGATAATGTTCGTTACGGCAGCTCGCACTACATATCACAGGTGCGACGGGGGCGGGTACTATCGCGCTCGGCATCGCTATCATTAGCTAGCGATGTCGCAGCGTGCAAAGTACCCCTAAGGTCCTTACAATAACCGCACTATTCACTTTATCCTTCTTGGCGCTATTCTAGTTCACGCTCTACTTCCAGGCTACCTCTCTGTAACATAATGCTTCAGTTCACCAGCTTCTGATTTCCTCCTGCCCAATGCTTCTGCCTGTTTCTCTACCGCTGCACCACTCAGCTGCTTCTTCACACCATCTCTGGCACTATCTGACTAAGGCTATGTCCGCATGTTGCATTATTTTCTTATGTATTGGTTGCGTTTTAAACTGCATTGTGTTATTTGACAAACTGCATGCGTTTTGCTTCCCCAGCAAAGGCTATGAGAAATCAGAATTTCCATCTGCACGTTGCATTCTTTTTGTCAGCGTTTATTTTGACATATATTTCTCAAAATCTTTGACCAAAAAAAGCAGCATGTTCATTCTTTTTGCGTTTTGGTCATGTTTTGTCACCCATTGAAATGAATAAGGTATGTCCAAAATGCAACCAAAATGTTAGCTGTGCGTTTCCACTGCTTTTTGGTTGCATTTTGTATGCATTTTTTGTCAACAAAAACGCAGGTCACCAACTTTTCTCCATTCTCTCTCTGTCTCTCTCTGTCTCTCTCCGCTTCATACTCACCATTTACTGGCGTAGGTGTCACGCTACTCCTGCAGCGCCTTTCCTCTGCTTCTGAAAGTGCCGACCGCTCATTAGGCTCATTTCATATTGACTGCTTCCCCGCCCACCGACGCCTATGATGGGGCGCGTCTGACTGCAACCAAATGCTGAGTGTCAGCTGTCTGACTACAACCAATCACAGATGCCGGTGGGCGGGTCTATATCATATAGTAAAATAAATAAATAATTAAAAAACAAACAAACAATAAATGGCGTGTGGTCCCTCTCCATTTTGAAACCCAACCAAGATAAAACCTCACAGATGAGGGATGGTATTCTCAGGCTGGGAGACCCACGTTATTGGGAGCCCCCTAGCCTAAAAATATCAGCCAACCGGAATTGCCGCATCCGTTAGATGTGACAGTCCCAGCACTTTACCCAGATCATCCTGATTGCCCTGGTGCGGTGGCAATCCGGGTAATAAGGAGTTAATGGAAGCCCATGGAAGCCTCTAAGTCCTAGATTAGTCATGGCAGGCGTCTATGAGACTCCCCCTCATCACTAATTTGTAAGTGAAAGTAAATAAACACTAACACAGAAAAATCCTTTATTTCAAATAAAAGACAAAAAAGCTGTTGCACAGCTTCTAGCTTCCCAGTTGCAGAACAAAGTTCACAGAGCAGATTACATGGGATAACAAGCTCTTTACTTCTGAGAGAACATGAGGTAATGATTTGCACAGTCATACAGCATTGCATCAGGAAGTGAAAAACGAAACCAGGAAGAAAAGAAAAGACTTTTTACAATACAGTGAGTAAGGAAACTTTACACAACATCGCCATCTACCGTTAGATCAGCATAAAGTCCTCCGTCACACATATACAAAGAAGTCCTCATCTGTTGCATATACCAACAAAAGCACTCTCTTTCATCACTTTATTAACCTTCCAACCTTCCCACCAGGTCGGACATAATCCACACAAGGTCCCACGACGCTTCCAGCACTGCTAAATCTGACCCTCACAGCGAGCGCCATAGAACAAAACTGCCCGCTGTGAGGTTCAGGCCGCAACTGAAGTGAGTAGCGCTATCAGCAGTGACGTCACTCAGGTTAGCTGCTGCCACAGCTGGAGTCCTCCATCTGTGACAGCATATCACCCGAGTGACTGAAGTGAGCTACGCAATCAGCGGTGCTGTCACTCAGGTGATTTCCGGTCACAGCAGGAGTCCTCCACCCGTGACGGCAAATCACCCGAGTGACTGAAGTGAGCAGCACGATCAGCGGTGCCGTCACTCAGGTGATTTGCGGTCATAGCTGTAGTCCTTCAGCCAGAATTGGTGCAATGTTAGGCTGGAAAGGGCCAAATAACGATGGCCCTTCCCACCCTAATAATATCAGCCCCAGATTGGCTGCTGTACCTTGGCTGGTTTTAGAAAAATGGGGGTGACCGCATGTCATTTTTTAAAAAGAAAAAAAAAAATCACTAAAAAAAGTGTGGGATCTCCTCTATTTTTCAGAACCAGCCAAGGTACAGCACACAGCTGAGGGTTGCAGCCCGCAGCTTCTGCTGTTCCTGTGCTAGATAAGAAAAATAGGGGGGCCCCAATTCAATTTTTTTTACCCCAAAAAATAAAAAAAACAGCTGGAAAAGCTAGCTGTCACTCTTTCGAGCTATTCTGTTATTTCTTTCTATCTATTCTATATATTCTTTCTTATTGTCTATTCTATATATTCTTTCTATCTAACTATTATTTTTATTTTTTTCTATCTCTTCTATCTATCAATTATCCTAATCTATCATATTTTATTTCTCCTTTAAAAAACTCACCCTGTCAAAAACGCATCCAAAATGCTTGCGTTTTGGATGCATTTTTTTTTGTCAAGCGCAGTGTTTGCAATTGTCAAAGTCTGCCAGAGGGTGCAATTTTTTTTGTCAAATCAAGAACGCAAGTTGCACACATACCCTTACTAACTCGGGAACTCCCAACCCCTATGCTATGAGGCCTGCTACACCAAAACTCCTAGTCCTGCATCTCTTGTGCAAGACTCCCTCCTAGCAAATAGGGAGCCCAATGCCACCTTGTCACAGCGACAGAATTGTGGCACAACTCACATAAAACTTACACAATATACATTGGCAATGCAGCGCACGATGTCTTCAGGGGAGTACTGACCATGGGTAACCCTCTTATATCCCTCCCCTCTTTAACCTTGGTCATTCCCGACCAACTGGGCATCTGAAAAACATAAAAGCATGCACACATTCTACACTTAAAACAGTATCAAAACATTTCTTGATTTAAACATGAGGACTGTGGCCAACAACAGTACCCCACTCAGTCCAAGGAAGCAGTCTCTTTGTTTGGGACTTTGATTACCCACAAAATTGTTTTGTCATTATCTCCCACCAACTGCAAAGTGGGGGGCATATTTCTTTAAGAAAAATTCATCCACAAAGTTCTGGGGGCACAAACTGAAAAACACTGTCCTGTTTCCTGACCTGGCCAGCACATCGGGTCATCCGTTTCACTTTTCCCTCCTCCATGCTGCACAGGATAGGGCTCAGTCTCTCAGGGGCCATGGACTTTTCCCCCCATGGACTTTGTCCTGAAACAGGACAGGACTAAGTCCAGGGGGCAACGTCCATAAACAGGACATGATTAGTCCACAGGGGCAAAATGGGCCAAGTCCATGAGAGCTGCAAGGGACTCCTGGGCCGAAGTCACAGTCTTCCTCCTGCCCCAAGGGCTGGCAGAGTTCCCAAATCCAGCAGGGGGGCGCAACATGTGCCGAGCTTGGATTGGGGGGAAACAAAAAAACACACAGTTCAGACCACGAGGGGTATTACAACATCCCTCCACAATAATCAAAAGCAAAAACCTGGCCTTGTCCGGCCGCGAGGGTTATCATATTATCCCTTGGCTCACACAGGGCAACATCTCAGCCCAACAGAGGCTCATGGCCTTTAAAGGGGTTATCCGGCTTAATTTGCTTTTTTTTTATTATTTCCCTATGGGGCTACATTGGGGCAGGTAAGTAGATAGAGACCACTTACCTGCCCTGCTGTCAGCCCCTCTCCCCCGGCTCAGAGCGGTCATGTGACCGCTCCTGCCGCGATTTTGCTGCTTCCGGTCATTTCATGTCTACATGGGCAGGGCCATGTTGACATGCAAATGTGGAAACAGCATGTCGCCTCCTTGCTGGGCTGTACAGTGCGATGAGCCCCGCCCCCCTTCCCTGCACCCTCCCACACATTCCCCCGCACCTCCCCCTGCACTGCTGTGGGGGTCCGTGACCTGGCGGCGGGGCCTGGCGGCAGCTGCCATGGTGTCAGCTCCAGCACCGGCCCCCCTGCTCAGGATCACACATTCAAATATACCGGCATCACAGATCACAGATGCCGGTACATTTGAAAGTGCTGATGAGAAGCAGCGCAGCGCTGCTTCTCATCTTGCACGCTGTCTGAACTCTCTTCAGCACAGCGGTGAAGTCACCACTGTGCTGATATGTCTAGAGCACAGACAGCGCGCGAACGTGCAGGAGCGGCGGGGACCGATGACGGGTGAGTATGTACTCCCTATGGGGTGGTGTGTGTGTGTGTGTGTGTGTGTATGCGGTGCACAGCCCGATGTGTGTGTGTGTGTGTGTATGTATGTTTGTGTATGCGGTGCACAGCCCGATGTGTGTGTATGCGGTGCAGAGCCTGATGTGGTGAGGGGTGCAGAGCCCGATGTGGTGTGGGGTGCAGAGCCCGATGTGGGGCTGTTATTTGCAATGCTGTAGTGTAGTGCGCTGCCCTGTAGTGCCCTGCCCTGTAGTGCCCTGCCGTGCAGTGCGCTGCCGTGCAGTGCGCTGCCGTGTAGTGTGCTGCCCTGTAGTGCGCAGCCCTGTAGTGTCCTGTAGTGTCCTGCCCTGTAGTGCTCTGTAGTGTCCTGCCCTGTAGTGTCCTGTAGTGTCCTGCCCTGTAGTGTCCTGTAGTGATCTGCCGTGTAGTGTGCTGCCCTGTAGTGTCCTGTCCTGTAGTGTCCTGTAGTGCGCTGCCCTGCAGTGTCCTGCCCTGTAATGTGCTGCCCTGTAGTGTCCTGTCCTGTAGTGTCCTGTACTGTGCTGCCCTGTAGTGTCCTGTAATGTGCTGCCCTGTAGTGTCCTGTCCTGTAGTGTCCTGTAATGTGCTGCCCTGTAGTGTCCTGCCCTGTAGTGCCCTGTAGTGTGCTGCCCTGTAGTGTCCTGTAATGTGCTGCCCTGTAGTGTCCTGTCCTGTAGTGTCCTGTAATGTGCTGCCCTGTAGTGATCTGTCCTGTAGTGTCCTGTAATGTGCTGCCCTGTAGTGTACTGTAATGTGCTGCCCTGTAGTGTCCTGTCCTGTAATGTGCTGCTCTGTAGTGCCCTGTAGTGTGCTGCCCTGTAGTGTCCTGTAATGTGCTGCCCTGTAGTGTCCTGTCCTGTAGTGTCCTGGAATGTGCTGCCCTGTAGTGATCTGCCCTGTAGAGTCCTGCCCTGTAGTGCCCTGTAGTGTGCTGCCCTGTAGTGTCCTGTAGTGTCCTGCCCTGTAGTGTCCTGTCCTGTAGTGTCCTGTAATGTGCTGCCCTTTTGTCTCCTGCCCTGTAGTGCCCTGTAGTGTCCTGTCCTGTAGTGTTCTGTAATGTGCTGCCCTGTAGTGTCCTGTCCTGTAGTGTCCTGTAATGTGCTGCCCTGTAGTGTCCTGTAGTGTCCTGTAATGTGCTGCACTGCAGTGTCCTGCCCTGTAGTGTCCTGCCGTGTAGTGATGAGAGGTCAGTGCTGGGGCAGAATATACTGACAGGGAATGTGTGTGCAGGGGGCGGACAGAGGGTGCGGCTGGACACTGGGGTGGGGCTGGACACTGAGGCCGGGCGGTGCCAGCTGTGACTGGGAGGTTTTGCACAGGAAGTGGTCATGTTTGCTGGAGCTGAATGTAAACAAGAAGCTGCACAGAATAAAGAGATAATTCAAGAGGAACAAAAGTTAGAAAACAAAAAATAACAATGTAGGGGTGATTAATATGACAATACAGCACAGATTAGCTTAAACTCAAACATTTTTGTTATGTCGGACAACCCCTTTAACTTTTTCTCACAGGAGGGCAGTCGGGAACTGGCCTCCCCGTCCACAAACTGGCAATTTTTCAATTGTCCTCAGCCACTTCCAGCCTTCTTCTTTTCTGAGGTCAACCTCTTTTTACATGCATCAATTGTATTTGGGGACATCGGGCGTCGCCATATCCATGGGTTTCTCATCCGGTCGGCTCCATCCGGGTGCTCCTGCTTCCCCCGGGGTCCTCTCCAAGTACATTTGGTAGACTTTGTCTCCGGTGATGATCACCGAGGGGGCTGCTGCAGCCACTGCAAGGGATGGCGGATGTTCTGCCTGTTTCCGCGCCGGTCATTGGGTTGTCTGGTGCTCCCTCTGTTCTCTCAGGCCCGCCGGAGCCGCTGATCTAGTTGGCTCAGCAGCTACTGCTCTCTGTCGTTTCTCCATGCGCTCCGCCTCGGCCTCCGCAGGCTGTGTCACCCCGACCATGCACCATCCCTTTCGGCATTGCAGCTTTATAAAGGTGACCCTCTCTCCCACATAGAGGGTCCGCAGCCAGGAAAGGAGAGACGGCCTGGTCACCATGGCCCGGTTGACGTAGACCTGGTGACAGGTATACTCCTCCTCGATAAAGCCGTAGCCTTTGGTCCTAGTTGAAAGTGACTTCCCAGCCTGAGGAGCATTGGCAATCGAATTTGTGCCTTTTAGGACCGTCCTTCCAGTCCCGAGCCAATGCATCCGCCTGCATTCTCTCCCTCACAACTGCCTCCTAATCCTGCAGGGTCCAAGCTGTCACCCAGTCACTTGGGGGCAGGGCTGCTGCTGGCACCTGCTCGCGTCAGGGCTCACTGCCAGGTACGTGGCTCATGGGTCTCAGCAGCATGTCTCTCCCCCTGCAGTATTTGGGAGCGGAGGCCTCCAACGGTGCGGCACCAGGTCGGAACCAGGGCACAATCGGTCCTACCTCTTCAAGGCCTGACTCCTCCTCCGACTTCAGCTCCATTTCTTCCAGGGCTGGCATGTCTGGATCATCTGCTGGGGCCTCTGTCTTTTTCTCCGGGGCTCAACCGGCCGCAGGGGCTGCTTCCACATCTTCCGGTTCCGCCATCGTCAGCCTGGCCCAGCAGTGTATTTTTAGTTCAGTGCGGACAAGACCCAGGGCGGGGTGCGCAGTGGCACCCCAGCTGACATAGATGAGTGACTCCGCTCATGAATCTGCCGGAGTTTTGCTCACCAACTGCTCCTGGAGTCATCAGCTGGATAATCCCCGGCAGCTCTCGTGGGTCTCAGGAATTCTCCGTATCTTCCTCACACAACTTTCTTTCTCCTTGACATCTCACAAAATGGCGCCAGCCGACTTAGTGACACACGTTTTGTGTCCTGGGGCCCGCCTCTTCTGGTGCCAGTGGCCTGCTGCGTCACTTGTCCATCTCGCCAGCCGCGCCCATAGCCACGCCCCTCGCTGACACTGGAGGTCACTCACCAGTAGGCGTTTCTTCGGTGACCACACCCCTCTCACCTGGGTGCATTCTGCTCCAGGACGGACCTCATCTTCAGTGCCTCCGCTCTTTATGGCTGCCACTCCTCCGGACCGAGTATGTTTTCGCACCATTGAGCGCTGTCGCCTCCCACGATGGGCAGGGTCTCTCTCCCTCTGGTCACTCGTCACCATCTTGGGGTCCACGCTGTCGTCCGCCATCTTAATTTTCAGTCTCTTTATAACACAGTCCATTCGTGGTGCCTGTTGCAGCCGCTTCGCGTCAGGTGTTCCACAAACCGCACCAGGGATTTTTATTTATTATTATTATTATTATTTATTTATAGAGCACCATTGATTCCATGGTACTGTACATGAGAAGGGGTTACATACAGAACACATATACAAGTTACAGTAGACAGACTAGTACAAAGGGAAAAGGACCCTGCCCTTGCGGGCTTACATTCTATAGGATTTTGGGGAGGAGACAGTAGGTGCGGTGTAGGTTGGGCGGCGGCTCCGCACGTTGGTCAGGCGAATAGCTGTCACTGCTGGGTTCCTCGTCGTGGCAGGTGCTATGGCAGGCAGGATGATGAAGCGGGTCCCTGGTGGATGATGAGGCTTTTATTGGCCGTTGGCACCTAAGCGCAGGGCAGTGGCGCTGGAAAGGTTGAGCCAACACAATCTCTGCTGGTTCAGGGTGTAGTTTACTCACAACTTCAGCTGCCAGCCTGGTCACACTGGTCACTGCCATGATGGGCTCAGGTTAATCCCAGATCCGGTCATGGGTGATCACTGGCATTGTGAAAGGAGAAGGAGAGAGTGAGTGTCCTATTTCTAGGGTGTCCCCCTCAGCAGTTAGGTACCCCTGCTGAGCTCCTGCTCCAACGCTCAGAGCCCAGTAAAATCCAAGTTTTCCAGAGAGATCTTGCCATAACTATGGTCTGGACTCAACTGTGTGAGTGTGTTGCGCCTTCCTCTACCACCAGTGGAACCCACCCCCCAGGTGGCTGGCTTCAGTGATCGGGAAGTCCCATAACCGTTATGACCACCCCCTTACTTGAGATAGATACAACACCTCACTTGAGGTGCAGTACCCTGTGGCGACCTGAACCTCAGGGGTGCCACACTTCCACCACACTCTTCCCTGGAATAAAGTGTCAGCAGTGACTTCTGTGCCCCTGATTGTCTTACTAGTGCAGTGTTGCCCCCAACCCCACCGTGTGCAGTTTTCCTTATGCAATCATTTATCCCCATGTGCCTCCTTCCCCCGTGCGCTGTCTTCCTAGTGCATTGTCACACCCCTATGTGCTGTTGTCTGCCCGCCATTATGCGGCCTTCATTGTGCTTTTTCTTCCCAGTGCGAGGAGCTAAGCGTCCAGACTGGCAGACACCAGTGGCGTCACCTGTGGGGCGACGCTGATGTCCTGTATCGCTGGGTATAATGACACTTCTCATTGCTCAGGACACTGGGGGAGACGCTGCACTAGGAAAACACCCAGGGAGACAGCAGTGACAGCGCTGCACATGAAACAAGTGTCACTGGTAAATCATTGTTTCAGGGAGGGGCAGACGCTGTGGAAGTGACACTGACACTGCTCCCCCCAATGCTTTGAGTATCCCAGCATGCACTGCAGTATTCAGACAAAAAATTAGGTAAGAAAAAAAACAAAGAAGCAGTTAGGGTAGATGGGGAAACGGTAGAACATTTTTACAGCCTAGTATATTAGAAAACAGCTTATATTATGGCACTAAATGTTTCAAAATTCCATGTCTGCTGGTGCGGTTTCTCTTTAAAACAATAAACCGTGCTCTACTCACTCTCCCTGGGTCCAGCACGGACTCTGCCGTTTTTGTTTGCAGCGTTAATGACACGTTGACAACCAGTCAGTGAGCTCAGCATCTTTTCTCACTGCAGACAACAGCAGCCAGCGGCAGAGATTCAGTGCTGGACCAGGGGAGGGTGAGTAAAAAGCTAGTGGTTGTAAAAACCTCTGCATCTGGGTAAGTGGGGGTGCTCTGAAAGTAGAAAACCTTATTAAAGTGGATTCCCAAGGAATTTATAATTATACCCTATCAACAAAATAGGAAACCACTTACTAATAGTGGAAAGTCCAAAGGTTAGTGGACAATGCTTTGGAAAACCCAGACAAAGCAATTAAGGCTGAACATGCACACCCCTGCTCCACTCATTGTCTATGGCACTGGTGAAGATATCTGAGCTCTTTATTGGCGATTTCCAGCAGTCCCATAGGCAATGGGCATTTCCACTATACCTGGACCACTGACATCTTTACACAATAATTCTCTACTCACGACAGATTTAACAGGCAACGTATTTCTTCACATGTCCAGAGGTATGGTGTCCATAATGAGGGATCTAGTGTCCAATGTGGGTATGAGGCCCCTTCATTCTTTCTTTCCTGACTACCGCAGTCCCGCAGGAGCTTGGCTTGGTTCTGAGCAATTGAAGAGTTTTATTAACTCCCTTTCACCACAAACAAACTTTTATAGGCCCTTGATGCCCTTTGAGTCTCTGTGTCTGGGGGGAGAGCCTATGGAAAACACCATTGCCCTGCTGTACAAAATGTTCCAGATTGAGTTGTCTGGACAGGAAGATGATGTCCCTTTCTTCTTAAAATGGGAGGTGGATTTGGGGAGACCCCTCACGCGTGAAGAACGCTCAAAAATATTACCCTTTACCCACAAGTCGTCGCTGGATGTAGCGTCACAGGAGCGGGGCTACAAAATAGTTTCTAGGTGGTATCACTGCCCCTCCAGAATTCATTCCATGTTCCCATCTGTCTCTGAAGAATGCTGGAGATGCGCAAACGATAGAGGCTCATACATCCACATGTGGTGGTCTTGTCCTCTCCTACAATATTTTTGGATAGACGTGTTTGCCCTTCTGAATAAAGTGTCATCCACTAGGTTTGAGCCGACGCCGGTACTGGCTTATCTATCCTTAAGCAATATCTCGATCGCCAACTTCAAGAGAAGTCTGTTAAGGCATTTTTTGACGGGGGCAAGGAGATTAATCCCAAGGTACTGGAGGCAGAACAAAGTGCCCTGGCGGGCTGAACTGGTGGCCGAGATTAACCAGATCTATAGGATGGAGGAGCTGGTCGGCCAGGCGTCGGACTCGGGGGAGCGAGTGTTCAGGCTGTGGGCTGTGGGTGCCGTGGATTATGTACAGAGAGACACCAGACCTGGTAATATGGCTTCAAGCCTCAGTTGGGGGCATGAGACCTCTGTGATTGTCCATTCCATAAAACAAAAGTGCCTGGGGCTGCACACGACCCAGACGAGACATCATCTTGGTCCTTCTTTTCTTTTTCCTCTCCCCCCTACATTTCTTCTTTTCTCATCTTTCTTTCCTCCTTGTACATTTTATGTTATGTTTACATAGTTAGCCCGGATTGCCATCTCAGAGACTTTGTGCATCTACTTTGCCTCCCCTTTCTAAACGAGGCTGCATACATTTTTGCATGGGGGGTGGATTATTGGTCACCCAGTGGGCATCATCTCCAAAACAAAGCTATTACATGGGTGATGATGGTCTGACCTGAAGTGTGTAATCAAAGGAATTATTATGCAAGTAGAAAAGTGTTGTATTACTTATTACCTCCAAGATTTGAGTTATTCTACTCTATATCATATGTTGCCTATCCTATAACTTGTAAACCTGTTCTTTATTTGAATAAAATCTGCTTTACACAAAAAATATACACATATTTGCTATTGCTGCGTTCAGAAATGCCCAATCTATCAAAATATAAAATCAATTAATCTGATCGGTAAAGAGCACAGGGAGAAAAAAAATTCCAAACACCAAAAGTATGTTTTTTGGTCTCTACAACATTTCATTAAAATGCAATTACAGGCGATCAAAACTTCGCATCTACCCAAAAATAGAATAATTAATAACGTTAGTTCAAGACACAAGAAATAAGTGGTTGTTGAGGACCAGATCCCGAAAAATGAGAATGCTACAAGTCATGAAAAATGGCGCAACCCTCCCCCCCCACCACTCAGATAAAAGTAGAACTATACATGTTTGTTATCTACGAACTCGTGCTCACCTAGGGAATCATACTGTCAGGTCAATTATAACATAAAGTGAACACTGTAAGTTAAAAAAAAAACACCGAAAAGCAATTGTGCAATTGCACTTTTTTTTTTTTTGCAATTTCACCGCACTTGGATTTTTTTTCAGTCTTCCAATACAACATGGGCAGAATGGTGTTACTCAAAAGTGCAATTCGTCCCGCAAAAAAAACCAAGCCCTCATATAGCTATATTGACAAAAAAATACAAAAAGTTATGGCTCTTGGAAGTAGAGGAGGAGAAAAAAAATGGAAAACCGGCGGGTGGTGAAGGGGTTAAAGAGAGCACAGAAAATCCAAAGCAAAATTGGGATAGGCGGACACCGCTAAAGACACGGCCTTACAATTTATATATAAGGGACTGGAGGGAGGTTTAGTTCTGATGGCCATTTTATGAGCTATGAGGCTGCACACAGAAAGGTGAGCAAGATGGCACTTATAAAAATTGTTCTTCATCAAACTCTGTTCTCCCAAATGAAATGTGTTGGAGGAGAGCAGCAGAACCAGCAACATAATTACTGGAAGTGGCCCAGGACAGAAGAGTGGCTTTATTATCGGAAGGGGGCAAGTATGGGGTGGAAGGGCATTATTATAAGTGGGGGCCCAGGACAGGAGGGGGGGAGGGTATTTTAAGAGGGTGCCCAGGAGAGGGCATTATTATATGAAGGGGCCCAAGATGGAGTGTGGGGGGGGCAATATTATAAGAGGGTGCCCAGGACGGGATTCGGGGAGGCATTATTATAAGAGTATCCATGAGAGTAGGGGGCACTATTATAGGGTGGGGGACATTATTATAAGAGGGTGTCCAGGAGAGGAAGGGGCCCAGGACGGAGTGGGGGGACATTATTATCAGTGGGTGCCCAGGAGAGGATGGGGCATTATTATAGAAAGGGGCCCAGTATGGGGTTGGGGGGGTATTATTATAAGAGGGTGCCCAGGAGAGGAAGGAGCCCAGGACGGAGTGGGAGGACATTATTATGAGGGTGCCCAGGAGAGGAGGGGGCATTATTGGAAGGGCCCAGGATGGGTGACAATTACTATATGGGGGAGAATGAGGAATGTTGATTGCTTTATGAGAAGTGGGGATTTTAATCCCTTCACCCCCGGGCGATTTTTCATTTTTGTTTTTTTCTCACCTTCTGAGAGCCATAACTTTATTTTTTTTCCCCATCAGTATTGCCATAGAAGGGCTTATTTTTTTGCGGAACAGTTTGTACTTTTGAATGACCTCATTTATTTTACCATGTAGTGTACTGGAAAACAGGAAAAAAAATCCCAAATGTGGAGAAATTGTGAAAAGAAGGGAATTTTGTTACTTACCGTAAATTCCTTTTCTTCTAGCTCTTATTGGGAGACCCAGACGATTGGGTGTATAGCACTGCCTCCGGAGGCCACACAAAGCAATTACACTAAAAAGTTTAAGGCCCCTCCCCTTCTGGCTATACACCCCCAGTGGGATCACTGGCTCACCAGTTTTAGTGCAAAAGCAAGAAGGAGGAAAGCCAATAACTGGTTTAAACAAATTCACTCCGAGAAACATCGGAGAACTGAAAACCGTTCAACATGAACAACATGTGTACCCGCAAACAAACCAAAAATCCCGAAGGACAACAGGGCGGGTGCTGGGTCTCCCAATAAGAGCTAGAAGAAAAGGAATTTACGGTAAGTAACAAAATTCCCTTCTTCTTCGGCGCTCTATTGGGAGACCCAGACGATTGGGACGTCCAAAAGCTGTCCCTGGGTGGGTAAAGAAATACCTCATGTTAGAGCTGCAAGACAGCCCTCCCCTACGGGGAGGCAACTGCCGCCTGCAGGACTTTTCTACCTAGGCTGGCGTCCGCCGAAGCATAGGTATGCACCTGATAATGTTTGGTGAAAGTGTGCAGACTCGACCAGGTAGCTGCCTGGCACACCTGTTGAGCCGTAGCCTGGTGTCGCAATGCCCAGGACGCACCCACGGCTCTGGTAGAATGGGCCTTTAGCCCTGACGGAACCTGAAGCCCCGCAGAACGGTAGGCTTCAAGAATTGGTTCTTTGATCCATCGAGCCAGGGTGGCCTTAGAAGCCTGCGACCCCTTGCGCTTACCAGCGACAAGGACAAAGAGTGCATCCGAACGGCGCAGGGGCGCTGTGCGGGAAATGTAGATTCTGAGTGCTCTCACCAGATCTAACAAATGTAAATCCTTCTCATACCGATGAACTGCATGAGGACAAAACGAAGGCAAAGAGATATCCTGATTAAGATGAAAAGAGGATACCACCTTCGGGAGAAACTCCTGAATGGGGCGCAGCACTACCTTGTCCTGGTGGAAGACCAGGAAGGGAGCCTTGGATGACAGCGCTGCCAGCTCAGACACTCTCCGAAGAGATGTGATCGCTACCAGAAAAGCCACTTTCTGTGATAGCCTAGAAAGTGAAACCTCCCTCAGAGGCTCGAAGGGCGGCTTCTGGAGGGCAACTAGTACCCTGTTCAGATCCCATGGATCTAACGGTCGCTTGTACGGGGGTACGATATGACAAACCCCCTGCAGGAACGTGCGCACCTTGGAAAGTCGAGCTAGACGCTTCTGAAAAAAGACAGATAGCGCCGAGACTTGCCCTTTAAGGGAGCCGAGCGACAAACCTTTTTCTAACCCAGATTGGAGGAAAGAAAGAAGGATAGGTAATGCAAATGGCCAGGGAGACACTCCCTGAGCAGAGCACCAGGATAAGAATATCCTCCACGTTCTGTGGTAGATCTTAGCAGGCGTGGGCTTCCTAGCCTGTCTCATGGTGGCAACGACCCCTTGGGATAAGCCTGAAGACTCTAGGATCCAGGACTCAATGGCCACGCAGTCAGGTTGAGGGCCGCAGAATTCCGATGGAAAAACGGCCCTTGGGACAGTAAGTCTGGTCGGTCTGGCAGCGCCCACGGTTGGCCGACCGTGAGATGCCACAGATCCGGATACCACGCCCTCCTCGGCCAGTCTGGAGCGACGAGTATGACGCGGCTGCAGTCGGATCTGATCTTGCGTAGCACTCTGGGCAAGAGTGCCAGAGGTGGAAACACATAAGGGAGCCGGAACTGCGACCAATCTTGCACTAGGGCGTCTGCTGCTAGAGCTCTTTGATCGCGAGACCGTGCCATGAAGGTTGGGACCTTGTTGTTGTGCCGAGATGCCATTAGATCGACGTCCGGCCTTCCCCATCGGCGACAGATTTCCTGAAACACGTCCGGGTGAAGGGACCATTTCCCTGCGTCCATGCCCTGGCGACTGAGGAAGTCTGCTTCCCAGTTTTCTACGCCGGGGATGTGAACTGCGGATATGGTGGAGGCCATGGCTTCCACCCACATCATAATGCGCCGGACTTCCTGGAAGGCTTGCCGACTGCGAGTCCCGCCCTGGTGATTGATGTATGCCACCGCTGTGGAGTTGTCCGATTGAATTCGGATCTGCTTCCCTTCCAGCCACTGCTGGAAGGCTAGCAGGGCAAGAAACACCGCTCTGATTTCCAGAACATTGATCTGAATGCTGGACTCCTGCTGAGTCCACGTACCCTGAGCCCTGTGGTGAAGAAACACTGCTCCCCACCCTGACAGACTCGCGTCTGTCGTGACCACCGCCCAGGACGGTGGTAGGAAGGATCTTCCCTGTGATAAGGAGGTGGGAAGAAGCCACCACTGCAGAGAGTCCTTGGCCGTCTGGGAAAGGAAGACTGTCCTGTCCAGGGATTTTGACTTCCCGTCCCATTGGCGGAGAATGTCCCATTGAAGTGGACGCAGATGAAACTGCGCAAACGGAACCGCCTCCATTGCCGCCACCATCTTCCCGAGGAAGTGCATGAGGCGTCTTAAGGAGTGCGACTGACTCTGAAGGAGAGCCTGCACCCCCGTCTGTTGTGACCTCTGCTTGCTCAGCGGAAGCTTCACTATCGCTGAGAGAGTATGAAACTCCATGCCAAGATACGTTAGTGATTGGGTCGGTGACAGATTTGACTTTGGGAAGTTGATGATCCACCCGAACGCCTGGAGAGTCTCCAGTGCAAAATTCAGGCTGAGTTGGCATGCCTCCTGAGAGGGTGCCTTGACCAATAGATCGTCCAAGTAAGGGATCACAGAGTGTCCGTGAGAGTGCAAGACTGCTACCACTGCTGCCATGATCTTGGTGAACACCCGGGGGGCTGTCGCCAGACCAAATGGCAGAGCCACGAACTGAAGATGTTCGTCTCCTATCACGAAGCGCAGAAAGCGTTGGTGCTCCGTAGCAATCGGCACGTGAAGATAAGCATCCTTGATGTCTATTGACGCTAGGAAATCTCCTTGGGACATTGAGGCAATGACTGAGCGGAGGGATTCCATCCAGAACCGCCTGGCGTTCACATGCTTGTTGAGCAGTTTTAGGTCCAGAACGGGACGGAAGGAGCCGTCCTTTTTTGGAACCACAAAGAGGTTGGAGTAAAATCCTCGGCCCCGTTCCAGAGGGGGGACAGGGATCACGACTCCTTCTGCTCTTAGAGAGTCCACCGCCTGCAGCAGGGCATCTGCTCGGTTGGGGTGTGGGGAGGTTCTGAAGAACCGAAGTGGAGGCCGAGAACTGAACTCGATTCTGTACCCGCGAGACAAAATGTCTGTTACCCACCGGTCCTTGACCTGTGACAGCCAAATGTCGCAAAAGCGGGAGAGCCTGCCACCGACCGAGGATGCGGAGGGAGGAGGCCGAAAGTCATGAGGTAGCCGCCTTGGAAGCGGTTCCTCCATTTGCTTTCCTGGGGCGTGAGTGAGCCCGCCAGGAATCTGAGCTCCCTTGTCCTTTCTGAGTCCCTTTGGACGAGGAGAATTGGGGCTTGCCCGAGCCTCGAAAGGACCGAAACCTCGACTGCCACTTTTTCTGTTGAGGTTTACTTGCTCTGGGCTGTGGCAAGGAAGAGTCCTTACCCTTGGACTGTTTTATGATTTCAGCCAATGGCTCACCAAACAGTCTGTCTCTAGATAATGGCAAGCTGGTTAAGCATTTTTTGGAACCAGCATCTGCTTTCCAGTCCTTTAACCATAAGGCTCTGCGCAAAACCACAGAATTGGCGGCCGCCATAGAGGTACGGCTCGTAGACTCTAGGACAGCATTGATAGCATAGGTCGCAAACGCAGACATTTGCGAAGTTAGGGACGCCACCTGTGGTACTGCTGGATGCATGATAGCATCCACCTGTGCTAAACCCGCTGAAATAGCCTGTAGTGCCCACACGGCCGCGAATGCTGGAGCAAACGACGCGCCGATAGCTTCATAGACAGATTTCAACCAAAGGTCCATCTGTCTGTCATTGGCATCTTTAAGTGAAGCGCCATCTTCTACTGCGACTATGGATCTAGCCGCCAGCTTGGAAATTGGGGGATCCACCTTTGGGCACTGGGTCCAGCGTTTGGCCACTTCAGGGGGAAAAGGATAACGGGTATCCTTAGAACGTTTAGAGAAACGCTTGTCTGGATGAGCGTCGTGCTTTTGGATTGATTCTCTGAAGTCAGAGTGGTCCAAAAAAGCACTTAATTTACGCTTGGGATACAGGAAATGGAACTTCTCCTGCTGTGCAGCTGCCTCCTCTGCAGAAGGGGCTGGGGGGGAAATATCCAACAGTCTATTAATCGCCGATATAAGGTCATTAACCATGGCGTCACCATCAGGGGCATCCAGATTGAGAGGGGCCTCAGGATTAGACTCCTGATCACCGTCCTCAGTCTCATCACAGAGAGACTCTTCTCGCTGAGACCCTGAGCAGTGTGATGACGTCGAGGGTCTTTCCCAGCGAGCACGCTTAGGCTGCCTGGGACTGTCATCTGAGTCAGAGACTTCAGCCTGTGATGCTTGAGACCCCCTTGAAGTACGGATTAGTTCCAACTGAGGGGGACCAGTGAGCATAGCCACAGCGGTGTCCATAGTCTGAGGAACTGGCCTGGCCTGCAAGGTCTCCAGGATCCTTGTCATAGCCTCAGACATTTTATCAGCAAACACTGCAAAGTCTGTCCCCGTCACCGGGGCAGGGTTCACAGGCGTCTCTGCCTGGGCTACCACCACAATAGGCTCTGGCTGGCGAAGTGCCACTGGGACTGAACATTGCACACAATGTGAATCATTGGAGCCTGCTGATAGATTAGCCCCACATGCAGTACAAACAGTGTACACAGCCCGTGCCTTGGCAGCCTTGCGTTTTGCGGATGACATGTTGCTGCGTCCTCAGAGCAGTACAGAGTGTCCAGACAGAAGCGACCTTACAGTGCACTATATAAATATATATATATATATATATATATATGGTACCAATAAAGAAGTACACTAATATATCACTGAGGCACTAGTGGGGCCTGCACTACTGTGCAGCTTACCACCCGCTTAGGAGCGGTGTGTGGTCGCCAGAAATCCCTCTAGTCTGGGTCTCCCAGAGCCTGCTGCCTCCTTCCAGCCAGATCGCATGTGTAATGGCTGCCGGCGTCCTTGTGGAGAGGGGGGGCGGGCCCTGGGCGTACACCGACGAAGAGCGGGAAGTCTGCTTCCCCTTGTGCCTAGTGAGAGGGCTGGAGCATGTAAATAAGGCTCCAGCCCTCGGCGCAGCCATTGAGCAGCGTCTCTCCCCTACCCTGATTGACAGGGTGGGGGCGGGAACGAAGCGGCGCTAGGCCGCAGAAGCCGGGGGCTAAAGTTAAAAACGCCGCCGCCGTACAAGCGCGGTCGGCGCCAAGCCCCCGGCGCACTACAAGTCGCAGCTGCGCCGCCGCTCCAGGAGCGGTCGGCGCAGTAGTTCCCAACATACAATCGTCACTCAGCAAAGCTGCAGTGACCTAACCCCCAGCGTACAGCGCCACTGTCCCCGGCGCACTATAACGCTCAGCAAGCCCTGAGAGTGTCCGTGCCTGCCGGGGACACAGAGTACCTGAAGTTGCAGGGCCATGTCCCTGAACGGCACTCCCGCTCCCAATCCAGCAGGTTCTATGGGTCTGTGGATGGAGCCCGGCCCCAGGGCTTGGGGGCCGGCAGGATCCCACTTCCACAGAGCCCCTCAGGGGGATGTGGAAGGAAAACAGCATGTGGGCTCCAGCCTCCGTACCAGCAATAGGTACCTCAACCTTACAAGCACCATCACGGGTGAGAAGGGAGCATGCTGGGGGCCCTATATGGGCCCTCTTTTCTTCCATCCGATAGAGCCAGCAGCTACTGCTGACTACAAACAGTGGAGCTATGCGTGGATGTCTGACCTCCTTCGCACAAAGCAGAAAACTGGTGAGCCAGTGATCCCACTGGGGGTGTATAGCCAGAAGGGGAGGGGCCTTACACTTTTTAGTGTAATTGCTTTGTGTGGCCTCCGGAGGCAGTGCTATACACCCAATCGTCTGGGTCTCCCAATAGAGCGCCGAAGAAAAGGGAAATTCCACAATGGTGTGTGGTGTTTTTTTTTTCTCCTTCCACTTGTTAACTATATAGGAAATCTGATCTAGCAGTATTATTCCCTAGGTCAGTACACATTTGTAGATACCAAACATGTATAATATTAGTTTTTATCTAAATGGTTAAAAAAATTCAGAAGTTTGTTCAAAAAAAGAATTGCGCTTTTGTTGCAATTTTCTGAGACCCGTAGCGTTCTTATTTTTCAGGATCTGGGACCCAGTGATAGTTTATTTTTTGCGCCTTGAGCTTATGTTTTTAATTTATTCCATTTTCAGGCACATGTAATGTTTTCATTGCCTGTAATTGTACCGCCCCGCGAGCTCGGCCGGCCGCCGAGCCGCTCGGATCCGTGCTCGTACGGTGGGTGGCTCGAGCTCCTCACGGACCAGGGGGTCACGTCGCTCTGCAAGGGGGTTGGCGCTACACGTGGGGACTTCGGTGGGGAGTTCCACGGCTGGGGCCGCGGTGGTTGGTAGGGGATTTAAGTTTGTGACGCCGCTCACGGGTTGTGGTGAAGGGATGGACACCACCACTGCCATTGACTAGGCCTCCCGGGGACGGTGTTGCGCAGCTTGGTGTTGACCCCTCTGTGAGTAGGGGAGTGATGGTCCCGGGGGCCCGAGGGAAGGTGCTGAGGCGATGGAGATGGGCGCGTGCTGGGTGCTGGTGTGGTACGGCGCGGTGCGCGGCCCGAAGGCACTGGTGTACTCACTATGACACAGTACACTGGAGTCTCTGGTAAACCAAACGAGGTGATGAACAGTGCCTGCAGCCGGCTGCAGCTTCTCCCTTAACAGGTTGGTGGTTTCCACCTTTCTCCTGCACCTTTATAAAAACGGCAAGACCAGAAGCAGAGCTCGTAGTGTAGCAGCAGGAAGACATCTTACCTATCGCAGCATAGTGTATCCTCCGCTGCCACCAATGGTTTACATCCGGCCAGTATATATAGTCCCTCTCTCTACCCTGTCCCTGGGCTCCCTCCACATATTCACCTCCACTATGCTGCGATAGGTAAGATGTCTTCCTGCTGCTACACTACAAGCTCTGCTTCTGGTCTTGCCGTTTTTATAACACAATGTCCTTATGTTATTGCAGGCATTTCTCTGGTGCTCTCACCATTAGGTATGTTCTTCTTTTTCCCTTTTCCCAACATTAGTCACACATCCTCTTACTTAGGCTATTTCTCTATTCCAGTACAACAAGTCCTCACGCATTGTGTGGTTTACCTAACATACCACGTATGATTGGTTATCATACTACATATACTCAGGTCGCCACTTATTGGTATTTATCCCTTATAACAGACCTATCTATGTTTCAATTTCTCCACCACATCATCACAGATTATCACCTTTGTTATTCATAAAGCAGCATCTATCCATCTCTTCATCTACCTATGTGAGCCCTATCTACACTATATGACAGTATTCTACTGGTATGTATCCAATATTTATGCCCTGTTCTCTTTGCTATTATATCAGCTCTTTATTCCAATTACCTATTCCTCATGAACTATCACTTCTCCTCCTCCCTCTCCCCTTTTTTCACAGTAACATATATTCTTCCATTCCAAAGTGTTCTCCTTGACTACTCACATGTAAGTTATACCATGCTCTATCCTTATTGACATTTTTCCGCCCTTACCAGCTATAGTCCTCTGTATATTATATATCTCTTTCCTTTCTCAGACTTCACTTTAACTTTCTGGCCTCCAAGGTGCTACTAGGAACTTTTCCCTGAACTTCATAAATACGGGTATGTCTCTCAGATCCCTCCCCTTTCCCCTCTTGCTCATTTTTTCCCTTGAGCCTTCCTGTTCTCCCTTCCTTCTTTCTCTTCTTCCGTTTCTTCCCCCTCCTTTCCCCCCTTTTTTTCCTCTCTTCCTTTTCTTTCCCCATCTTTCCTCTCCCCTTCCTTTCTTAATTTACAATTCTCTTATTCTACTCACATCTTATACGGCTGTATATATCCTCACCACTTCTTAACATTCACATTGCGACACCTTCCCCTTCCTTTCACATCTCCCCAATAGGTAATATGTTGTTTTCTCATTTTTTGACACTTGATGCCTTGTCATGATGTAATTGTAAATCATTTCTTGTTTTTTCTTTTTTGTATCATGCATGTCCCAGTACTTATCTGTCCCTGATGAAGGCTCTTGTGCGAGCCGACACGTCGGGCAGTACCGTTTAATTGTGAAAATAAAAATCATCCAAGCATACCATACCTGGATTGTCCAATTTCTCTTGTACTGTGTGCCGGGGTCCTTCCTTACTTTAAACAATATGGGACAACCCATATGATGATGTCATGTCTTTGGAAGCGTCTGATTTATTATTTCTGGTTTATTGGCAACATCTGAGTTAATTAGAGACACATCTGTGGATGTATATTCATATACACCTGAAACACACTGCTTCTTTGTGTAGCATGATGGGAAAGTCAAAAGAAATCAACCAGGATCTCAGGAAGAGAATTATGGACTTGCAGAAGTCTGGTTCATCCTTGGGTGCAATTTCCACATACCTGAAGGTGCCTCGTTCATCTGCACATACAATTATACGCAAGTACAAACAAGATGGGAATGTCCAGCCATCATTCCGCTGAGGAAGGGAACAGGTTCTGTGTACCAAAGATGAACATGCTTTGGACAGACATGTGCATATCAACCCAAGAAGAAAAGCAAAAGACCTTGTGAACATGCTGGTAAGATTGTGTAATTATCCACAGTGAAACGAGTACCGTATTTTTCGGACTATAAAACACACTTTTTTCCCCCCAAATGTTGGTGGAAAGTGGGGGGTGCGTCTTATAGTCTAAATGTAGGGCTGCGGGGAATGAGGGTGCTGCTGTGGAACGGGTCATCGGGGGCACGAGCAGGCTGTAGCAGCCTGCCGTGACCACGTGGGCCCGCTTATTTAATATGCACACCCATCATCTCGCCCATCATCTCTCAGCGCTGAAGCCGGCGCTGACTGGTGGGCGGGGTGATGGGCGGGAAATGGGCGCATATTAAACAGTCTGCCCGCATGATAGGCCCTGGCAACTACAGCCTAGAGTGATCATATGCGGCTGTATTCACTGCTCCCCGCGCATCATCATCAGCGCGGGGTGTAGTGAATCAGTATACTCACCGGCCACGATCCCTGCAGCACCGCGATGTCTTCCTGTCTGTGCCGGCGGCAGCTGTGTGGAGGCTAGCGGTGCGCACAGCAATGATGTCATCGCTGTGCGCACGTGTCCACACGCAGCCACCGCCGGCACAGACAGGAGGACATCGCGGTGCTGCAGGGATCGTGGCCGGCTCCACACTCCAGCGGCGCTGCTACTGACACAGACGGAGGAGGAGCGATGCTGCAGGGAGTTAGGTAAGGTGAGTTTGAACGTTTATTTTTTCTTTTTATGTGCCACAGGATGCGGGCTGTATACCAGGATGGGGGTATATAGCAGGATGAGGGTATATAGCATGATGGGGGTATATTATGAGCAGGATGGGGGTATATTATGAGCAGGATGGGGGTATATTATGAGCAGGATGGGGGTATATTATGAGCAGGATGGGGTATATTATGAGCAGGATGGGGGTTATATGAGCAGGATGGGGGTTTATAAGCAGGATGGGGCTTTATAAGCAAGATGGGAGTATATGAGCAGGATTGGGGTATATGAGCAGGATGGGGGCAATATGAGCAGGATGGGGTATATAAGCAGGATGGCGGTATATAGCAGGATGGAGGTATGTAGCAGGATGGAGGTATATAGCAGGATGGGGCCACATGCCAGGATGGGGTATATAGCAGGATGCGGCCATATGCCAGTATATAGCAGGATGCGGCCATATGCCAGGATGACGGTATATAGCAGGATGTGGGCTATACCAGGGTTAGGGACATATACTGTATATACAAGGCAGTAGGATCATTACTAGAAATGAGCCACCCCCCTAGAGTTCGAGTTCGGTTCGTCGAACGGAGGACAAGTTCGTCGAACGTTCGACGAACCAATTTGAACCCCATTGAAAACAATGGCAGGCAAACACATAAAAACACATTATACATGTACAAATACAGTTAATAAACATTGTCATTAAAATTACAGGTCCCCGTGACGCGTCCTGCACTCTGTCTCCCGCCGCTTTTCCTTCTGATAATCGCTGCGTCCTCCCGGTAACCAGCACTGATGATAGGATCTTCCATGACGTCAAAATAGCATGTGACCAGTCACGTGTCTATTATCTCATTGGCTACAGACTGGTAACATGGCTAGACATCATGCTAGGTCCTGTCAGTGCATCTCTCCGGTACGCGGTGCTCGTTCCAGCATCTCCGTGTACCTGCAAAATGCTCTGGCACATGGTCGGCTTCCCCGTTCCTGCATGTGGGCGCTCTTTACAGAGTCGGCCTACATGCAAGGACTGGCTGCCACAGCCGGTAAATAGCGGCACCGGGAATCACGTGATCGGAGATTGTCGTTGCTATAGTAACGGTGGCAGCTGTGACGTCACCGCTTACAGCCCGCAGCCTCTGCTCACTCACTGAGTGATTAGACTGCAAGGAGCAGCAGCGTCTTCCTCCCATGCAGTGCTGTCTAATGTAGCAGAGCTGCATGGGTTGAAGGAGAAAGAAGACAGAAGAGCAGGATCGTGGAGGGCTGACAGGGAGTAATAAACATGGAGTCTCTAATGTGTCTGTGTATTTATTTCTATTAAAGTATTTTTTCTCTGTGTGGTGTCTTTTTTTTTTTAACCCTTTATTGGAGATTCTTAATGGCCGGGTCAAACTTGCCTGACATTAAGAATCTATGGCTTAATACTAGCTAGTAAAACAAAGCTAGTATTAACCCATTATTACCCAGCATGCCACCTGGCTTCAGGGCTGCTGGAAGAGTTGGATACAGCGCCAGATGATGGCGCTTCTATGAAAGCACCATTTTCTGGGGCGGCTGCTGACTGCAATTCGCAGCAGAGGGGCCTAGAAAGCTCGGGCCAACCTGTGCTACGGATTCCTATCCCCAGCTGCCTAGTTGTACCTGGCTGGACACAAAAATTGGGCGAAGCCCACTTCATATTTTTTTTTAATTATTTCATGAAATTCGTGAAATAATTAAAAAAAAAGGTCTTCCCTATATTTTTGGTTCTCAGCCGGGTACAAATAGGCAGCTGGGGGTTGGGGGCAGCCGTACCTGCCTGCTGTACCTGGCTAGCATACAAAAATATGGCGAAGCCCACGTCATTTTTCCTTTCTCGCCTTTTCATTGGGGGACACAGACAGTGGGTTATATGGTGTCTCCAGGGGAGGCTTGACACTAGGTTTAAAAAAGAGTTAGCTCCTCCTCCCACAGCATATATCCCCAGCTAAGCGGGAACTAGTTCAGTTTTTTTATAGTGTCAGCAGGGAGGCTGACATGTCTGGACTGAGCTCCACCAGAGGTGCCTCAGGCCAGCTTATTTTTACTTTTTATTTTGTTTTTCTTTTCTTATTCATTCTATTTTTGATAGGGGCAATACTAGGGTGCCTTGCCACCCGCGTTCCCCCCGTGTACGGGCAGAGGAAACCTGGCGTGCAAAAGCCGTCAGTCTTTCCTCGCGCCCAAGTGGTCGGGTCTGCGTACCCCTCCAGGCTCCCTGGAAGCACCTCACGGAGGTAGCTCCAGAGTGTTAGGCAGAGCCGAGCATCTGCTAGCCTTGAGCCGAAGATGCGTCCCCGAGATCTCCGCATCCCAGGACCAACGCGTCTTCAGACGGAGCAAGAGCAGGTAGGGAGACGACGTGTACCCGTCCCCTGCATCCAACTGCCGCCGGAGGAGGCGCCGGTGGGGCGATGCAGGCCGTGATCCCGGGGAAGCATCATTAATTTAGCTCCCGGCGTCGGCCTGCATTCTTAGCAACGCCCCCTCCACTGCTCTAGAAGCCGCTCCCTCTAGTGGGCCGTCTCTCCCCTCCATGCTGCCAGAGAACACTGGACGCCATTACACGTGGGGAGCAGACACGGGTGAGATCGCCTCCTTGGCTCTGCAACTCTGCAGCACTATATACCGCTCTGTTCAGCGGTATATCGCTGTCTTCTAGCGGTGTGTGCCTGCTGGCTGGCGGTGTATATCAGCTTTTAGTGGTATATACTGACTGTGCCTGCAGGTATATACTGACTGTTTGGCAGTGTATGCCGCTTTACTATTGGTATATACCAGCTCTGTATAGCAGTCCCTTTTTAATACTGCTACTAGCTCCTCACCCACAGTAGTGTAATACTGCTAGAGGCTCACAGTATAATTGTACGTTTGTTGCTGACATGCGTAAAAACCGCAAGGGTGATAAAGCTTCCCAGGCATCCTCTATGGACCGGTACTATGCTTGTACCACCTGTGGAAGCTTGTTTCCAAATGGTCGAAGCTATCCACTATGCCGGGGCTGCGATGCCCCTACTACAATATCACAACAGACGTTGCCGGACCAGGGGGTCGTGCAATCTGTGGGTTCGGCCCCGGCCGCCATTCAGGCAGCACCCCCGTCTGATGAGGCTATCCCTGCATGGGCTCTTCTGATGTCTAAAAGGTTAGATGACCTGACCGCTCAGATATCCCAGCCTTCCACAGGCTCCCACAGCCTCCCCCCGGCTCAGCTCCCCCAGAGAAGCATCATCCCCAGTACGTAAAAAGGCTGTCTCCAAAAGGCGCCATTGCGACCGCTCCGCCTCGTCTGACTCACACGATGGTCAGTCTGACTCAGACTCCGTGACCTTTAGTAGTCACGATTCCTGAGACTCTGACTCTGATTCAGATGTCCCTTCTGAGTCTAGGCATATGGAAGACACTTTAATAGCGGCTGTCAATCACTCTCTGTCGATTTCTGATCAGCCCTCGGACCCGACTTCTCAGTCGGCAATCAAGCGAGCCAAGAAGCCTCCTAAGTCCTTTGCCCAGGATCCGATTTTTCATCAAATCATATCTAAACGGTGGGATCACCCTGATAGGAGGTTTAACAAAAAATCCTGCTCTTCATTCGCTTATCCCTTTCCTCCGGAAATGGTTAAGCCCTGGTTGGTACCCCCCGTTGTGGATCCGCCAGTATCCAGACTGGCTAAACACACGGTTATGTCTGTTTCAGACAACGCGTCTCTCAAGGACTCGTCCGACCGCGCAGTTGAGGCTGCGGTCAAATCTATTTTCCAGGCTTCGGGCTCCTCTCTGCGCCCCCTGTTTGCCATGACATGGGTGGCAAAAGCTATGAGCGTGTGGAGTAGGAACCTCCGCAAGTTGCTTCGCCCTTGCAATATTCCTCCGGAGGCTCTTGAGATTCTTGATTTGTTCTCTCTCGCCTCTAATTATTTGCTTCACGGCTCCCTAGATGCAGCTAGCTGGTCAGCCCTAACGGCAGCCAATGCTGTCTTTGCCCGCAGGGTTCTGTGGCTAAAAATATGGAATGCGGACAGTGCCTCCAAGAAGTTCCTGTCCACACTTCCCTTCCAGGGTCTTCGTCTATTTGGTGAATCCCTGGACAAGCTCATATCTGAGGCGACAGGTGGTAAAAGTACCATTCTACCACAAAAGCGACCTGTAGCCAGAAATTTCAAAAAGTCTTCTTGGCGCAGGCAGTCCTTTCGGTCTGCCCCACAAAAACCATCGGCCCACGGACCGTCACAACACTCAGATCGAGGATCCGGTCCCTCAAGGGGCTCTTCTTGGCGTTCCTACTCCAAGCAACCTAAACCCAAAGGACCTCGCACTGTACAGGCCCCCTCAGCATGACGCCAGGTATCCCGCAGATCCGACTCCTGTGGGAGGGCGGCTTCTGCTTTTCCGGGATATCTGGCTAGACCACACTCACGATGCTTGGATTCGAGAAATCGTCACCTCAGGTTACAAGATCGATTTCTTTTCCCTGCCGGACAACAGGTTTCTGCGTTCTCGTCTTCCAAAGTCTGAAACACAAAGCCAGGCCTTATTTCAGGCCATAGTCTCTTTACAGAAAGCAAACGTTATCATTCCAGTAACCCTGGAACAGCGCGGCAAAGGTTTCTATTCAAACCTTTTTGTCATTGCCAAAAAAGATGGCTCTGTCCGCCCTATCTTGGACCTCAAACGGCTAAACAAATTCGTACGGATTCAAACTTTCCGAATGGAATCATTGAGAGCAGTACTAGCCGCCATGGAACCTGGAGAATTCCTAGCTTCCATAGACGTTCAAGATGCTTATTTACACATCCCCATATGTGTCTCTCATCAACGGTTCCTTCGCTTTGCCGTAGGACACCGTCACTTCCAATTCAGGGCCCTCCCCTTTGGGCTGGCCACTGCGCCTCGGGTCTTCACAAAGGTCATGGCGGCCGTCATGTCCATTTTACACCCCAGAGGCATCCTGGTTGTTCCCTATTTGGAACTTCTTGTCAAAGGGAGCTCTCCTCACGTTTGCTCAGAAAGCGTGCAGATTTGCCTAGACACGCTGTCAAGGCTAGGGTGGCTTATCAACTTCAACAAGTCATCCCTAATTCCTCATCAGCGCATCACCTTTCTAGGTATGCTGATAGACACGGCCCAGTCCCGGGTTTTTCTTCTAGAAGACAATAAGTCTTCCCTGATCCGGGCCGCTCAATCCCTCCGCTCTCGCCGTCACACATCCCTTCGGAATGGAATGAGAGTGTTAGGCAAGATGGTGGCGGTCATAGAAGCCGTGTCCTTTGCCCAATTCCATCTGCGCCCTCTACAACTGCATCTTCTATCCTCCTGGGACAAGAATCCAGCTTCCCTGGACCGGTCAGTCCGCCTATCTCGGGTTGCGCTCAGCTCCCTCGTCTGGTGGACTCAAGCCTCATCCCTATCTCAAGGGAAGTCCTTCCGCCCGGTCCACTGGCAAGTAGTCACGACGGATGCCAGCCTGATAGGCTGGGGGGCGGTGTTTCTCCACCACACTGTTCACGGACGCTGGTCTCCTTCCGAGCGCTCCCTGCACATCAATGTTCTGGAGATCAGAGACATATTTTTGGCCCTTCAGAATTTTCAACCCCTACTATTGGGCCTCCCTGTTCAGATCCAGTCAGACAATGCCACGGCCGTGGATTACATCAACCGTCAGGGAGGAACTCGCAGCAAGGCAGCGATGGGGGAGGTATCCAGGATTCTTCTTTGGGCAGAGAAGCACATCCCCATTATTTCAGCCGTCCATATCCCAGGGGTAGACAACTGGGCCGCAGATTTTCTCAGCAGGCAAGGGCTAGCGGCAGGGGAATGGTCCCTCCACGAAGAAGTGTTCCATCAGATCACTCTTCGCTGGGGACTCCCGGATGTGGACCTCATGCCGTCTCGAATGAATGCCAAAATACGTCCCTTCATATCTCGGTCGAGAGACCCGCTAGCGCTCGGCTCCAACGCCCTAGTCTTTCCATGGTCACAGTTTCGCCTGCCCTACATCTTCCCTCCGTTTCCTCTCATTCCGAGAGTAATCAAGAAAATCAAAGCGGAGGGAATCCCGGTGATCCTCGTGGCCCCGGACTGGCCCAGGAGAGCCTGGTACCCAGAGCTCCTCCAACTTCTCAGCGACAGTCCCTGGCGTCTTCCCGACCGCCTGGATCTTCTGTCGCAAGGTCCAATATTCCACCAGAATACAGCACAGCTGCATTTGACGGCGTGGCGCTTGAGTCCCTGATTCTAGCCAAATCGGGTCTTTCTTCCAGGGTAGTTCATACCATGCTTAATGCTCGGAAGCCTTCCTCCACCAGCATTTACCACAGGACCTGGAAGACCTATCTTTCCTGGTGTGACCGTCATAATTGGTCGCCCCTGACCTTTTCAATCCCTACTGTTCTTGCTTTTCTGCAAGACGGTCTGGACTCGGGTCTTGCTCTCAGTACCCTTAAAGGACAAGTTTCTGCCTTTTCGTTTTTTTTCCAGAAGCAGCTGGCTTCTCGCCCTCAGGTCCGTACCTTTCTTCAAGGGGTAGCGCATTTGGTCCCTCCTTATCGCCACCCCTTAGATCCCTGGGATCTGAATCTGGTTCTGGGAGCTCTTCAGCTTCCTCCTTTCGAACCTCTGAGAGAAATCTCTCTTCAGCGACTATCTTGGAAAGTGGCCTTTTTAGTCGCTATTACCTCTATCAGGCGAGTGTCCGAACTGGCAGCTCTTTCCTGTCGCTCACCTTATCTGGTATTCCATCATGATAAGGTGGTCCTTCGGCCTTCCCTCGCCTTCCTTCCGAAGGTCGTATCCTCTTTCCACCTGAACAAGGACATTGTGTTGCCGTCATTCTGCCCAGCCCCGGTCCACTCCTTTGAAAAAGCCCTTCACACTCTCGATCTTGTCAGGGCTCTGCGGACCTACATTTCCAGAACAGCGCCGTTGCGCAAGTCCGATGCCCTTGTAACGCCCTGGCAAAGCCAGGTTGTCACAGAAAGAGTTAATTCTCCTTGGTAATCTGATCCCACACCGATGCAGCAGGACAAACCACAGCCCCCAGGGTAAGAGAAAAGCAGAGCAGAGGGGAGGGGCTGGAGCAGAGTGTTTGGAGAGACAGAGAGAAGAGAAGCCTGGAGTTGTAGCTCCCAGGCTGAAAAGTGAAGTGTGCTCCGAGAGGGCCGGGACAGGCTGTGAGTGAGGAAGGGGCCAGAGGTAGCCGGGCAGGGTAGTGGCCCCCCGGTACCTGGGTGACCCGGATCACTGCAGGGGAGTGTATTCCCCATTCCCGGCTGAGGAGAAGGAGGAAGAGAGTGGAGAGAAAGGCACCTGGCTGCAGGGAAAGAACAACAGGAGCTGCTGCACCGTGTGTGGGACACTAACACCCCGTACCGAAGGCTGCAGACACCGGCAATTCCTAGTTTACCAGTGACTCTGCGTGGAATACTTGTGAGTACGCCCGTGCCCTCGGGCACCGCACCGCAGCACTGCGCCCTGCTCCCTGCTTACCCCATCACCGGGCCCCGGGACAACCAACCCCCTACCCACGGAGGGGAGAAATAACAACTAAGCTGCTCCCTGTCACCGCTCCCGGGATCCCCATAAAGAGCAGCGGTGGTGTCCACAATCACCACAACCGTGGGTGGCGTCACGGACAATCTCCCTTACCAAATCCCCTTTTACTGTGGAGCCTGGGATCACAGACCGGGTCACGCCACCGTGATACCCACAGAAGTGACCCCGTGGCCCGGATCTGAGTACCCCCTGGTCCCCGGGTGACACATTTGGCGTCACGAACAGGATCGAACCCATCCAGTTTCCTGGAGGAAGTGCGCCTTATTCTGGACTGTCAGCGGTGATCCGCTGCAAAAATTTTGAAAGTCGCCATCTTTGCCGCCATTTTGGGCGCGAAAATTTCCCGCCCAGCGCCTTCTTCCCCAAGCGGTGGGCGCGAAAAAGAGGCTCCGCCCCCTCAGAACGCGGGCGGAAGTGAAGCTCCGGAGGACCGGAAGCGAAAGAGAAACTTTAAAAGTTGCTAGAAGGACTGCTCCCGAGTACCAAGGGGGAGCAGTAGGAAGGAACTGCAGTTCATGTGACCGGGACTGTAAAGGCAGGGACGCCAGGACTTTGCCTAATTCCGTTCCTGGACAAGCAGTAGCCGCGACCCCGATGACATCTTACCCGGCTCCGGCAGTCCGCTCAGCCGCCACGGTGATGACGTCGGCTCCGGCAGTCCGCCCGGCCGCAACGGAGGTGGCACCCGATTGGAAGTCTGCCCCATATGTGGCGCCAGCCGCGCCCAGGTACCCCGTCACGGCTGTGGAGCAGCCGGAGTGCACCTGCAGAGAGGAGGAGCAGGCCAGTGAGAGATGGAGCCCTCGGCAGTTAGCGAGGCCGGTTGTAGCCGGCGCCGAGGGCATCCAGGTGGGCCTGGCTTCTGAGCAGGAGGCAGAGCACGGAACCCGTGCCCCGTACTGGGAGTGGCGGCAGCAGCAGTGGTAGCGGAGCATGGACGGCTACCCACAAGTTAAAAAGTTGACTGTTTTATGGACTGTCACCCCTGTTGAACGCCCTCAGGTTCAGGAGGAGGCCATCTGCTCCGCAGGTGCGGGGTGGCAGAACAGGTTAAAGTTTTAGAAAACGTACCTCCCGATGTGGGAAGATGTATGATTGTAATGTGTTTATTTATCCTTTTTCCAGTTTTTATAAATGTTGGTGCCTAGACGGCCCGAGGACGGGCCGTGTTTTACCAAGGGGGTGTGTGACGCCCTGGCAAAGCCAGGTTGTCACAGAAAGAGTTAATCCTCCTTGGTAATCTGATCCCACACCGATGCAGCAGGACAAACCACAGCCCCCAGGGTAAGAGAAAAGCAGAGCAGAGGGGAGGGGCTGGAGCAGAGTGTTTGGAGAGACAGAGAGAAGAGAAGCATGGAGTTGTAGCTCCCAGGCTGAAAAGTGAAGCGTGCTCCGAGAGGGCCGGGACAGGCTGTGAGTGAGGAAGGGGCCAGAGGTAGCCGGGCAGGGTAGTGGCCCCCGGTACCTGGGTGACCCGGATCACTGCAGGGGAGTGTATTCCCCGTTCCCGGCTGAGGAGAAGGAGGAAGAGAGTGGAGAGAAAGGCACCTGGCTGCAGGGGTAGAACAACAGGAGCTGCTGCACCGTGTGTGGGACACTAACACCCCGTACCGAAGGCTGCGGACACCGGCAATTCCTATTTTACCAGTGACTCTGTGTGGAATACTTGTGAGTACGCCCGTGCCCTCGGGCACCACACCGCAGCACTGCGCCCTGCTCCCTGCTTACCCCATCACCGGGCCCCGGGACAACCAACCCCCTACCCACGGAGGGGAGAAATAACAACTAAGCTGCTCCCTGTCACCGCTCCCGGGATCCCCATAAAGAGCAGCGGTGGTGTCCACAATCACCTCAACCGTGGGTGGCGTCACGGACAATCTCCCTTACCAAATCCCCTTTTACTGTGGAGCCTGGGATCACAGACCGGGTCACGCCACCGTGATACCCACAGAAGTGACCCCGTGGCCCGGATCTGAGTACCCCCTGGTCCCCGGGCGACACATTCTCTTCGTCCTCCCAGTAGGACACAAAAAGGGCAACCCGGCGTCTAAATCCACGATTTCTCGATGGATCAGGACTGCCATCTGTGAGGCATACAAAGCACGAGGTGCCATTCCTTCTCAATCTGTGTGGGCCCACTCTACACGAGCAGTGGGTGCCTCCTGGGCTATCCGCCATCAGGCTTCGGCGGCCCAACTTTGCAAGGCCGCTACCTGGTCCAGTGTGCACACGTTCACAAAATTCTACAGAGTGCATACGCATGCCTCCGCGGATGCTGCTCTTGGAAGACAAGTCCTTCAGGCGGCAGTGGCCCATTTATAAGTGGCCACTGCTCAATTCTTGACAGTGTTTTGATATGAGTTCACTGCAGTTGCAGTTGTTAGTCAGCTATTAGTCTGATGCTATACACTGTTAATAGTTCAGTTCCCACCCAGGGACTGCTTTTGGACGTCCCACTGTCTGTGTCCCCCAATGAAAAGGCGAGAAAGGAAAGGACATTTTTGTGTACTCACCGTAAAATGTCTTTCTTGGAGCCTTTCATTGGGGGACACAGCTCCCGCCCTTGTGGTTTTGGTTATCCTTTTCCTACTGCTTTTACACCAAACTGAGCTAGTTCCCGCCTAGCTGGGGTTATATGCTGTGGGAGGAGGAGCTAACTCTTTTTTAAACCTAGTGTCAAGCCTCCCCTGGAGACACCATATAACCCACTGTCTGTGTCCCCCAATGAAAGGCTCCAAGAAAGACATTTTATGGTGAGTACACAAAAATGTCCTTTTTGGGGGGGCAAGAAACTCCTGCATACAGTCCTGGATGGAATATGCTGAGCCTTGTCGTTCTGCAGCTGCTGTCTGCTCTCCTGAATACACTAGTGAATGGAGCATGCTGAGCCTTGTAGTTCTGCTCCCCCTGCCTCTCCCTCCAGCATACAGTACTGGATGGATGATGCTGAGCCTTGTAGTTCTGCAGCTGCTATTTGCTCTCCTCCATACAGACAGACAGCAGACAGCAGCTGCAGAACTACAAGGCTCAGCATACTCCATCCAGGACTGTATGCAGGATTGCACCAGGGCAATTCGGGATCAGCGGGGTAGAGTCCCGGAACTGTCACATCTAATGGATGCGGCAATTCCAGGCGGCTGCTTGGTGATATTGTAAGGGTGGTGGGCTCCCCATAACGTGGCGCTCTCCATCCTGACAATACCAGCCTCCAGCCGTGTGGCTTTATCCTGGCTGGTATCAAAATTGATGGGAACTGCCTTTTTTTTTTTTAATTAATTCTTTATTTTACTGCACGATATAGACCCGCCCACCAGCGGATGTGATTGGTTGTAGTGAGACAGCTGTCACTCATCGTGGGGGCGTGTCTGACTGCAACCAATCATGGGCGCCGGTGGGCGGGGAAGACACGGAATACCTGATTGAATAATGAAGCAGCAGCCATTTTCAAAAGAGGAAAAGCCGCCAGGGATTTGTGACAGCCGTGCAACAAGGCGCCCGTGATTGGTGAGTAGGAAAGATGGATTGTGCTGGGGACGCAGGACGCATGCAGATACGCAACGTGCGCACGTACTTAGTGTGAAAAGCCACGCTTTTGGTGATCAAACCGTTCTCGAATGTAAGGGGCACTTTGCACACTGCGACATCGCAGGCCGATGCTGCGATGCCGAGTGCGATAGTCCCCGCCCCCGTCGCAGCAGCGATATGTGGTGATAGCTGGCGTAGCGAAAATTAACGCTACGCCAGCTTCACACACACACTCACCTGCCGTGCGACGTCCCTGTGGCCGGCGACCCGCCTCCTTGTTAAGGGGGCGGGTCGTGCGGCGTCACTGCGACGTCACACGGCAGGCGGCCAATCGGAGCGGAGGGGCGGAGATGAGCAGGATGTAAACATCCTGCCCACCTCCTTCCTTCCGCATATCCTACGGAAGCCGCGGTGACGCCGGTAGGAGATGTTCCTCGCTCCTGCGGCTTCACACACAGCGATGTGTGCTGCCGCAGGAGCGAGGAACAACATCGGACCGTCGCATCAGCGTAATTATGAATTACGCCGACGCTGCACCGATGATACGATTACGACGCTTTTGCGCTCGTTAATCGTATCATCTAGGCTTTACACACTGCGATGTCGCATGCGATGCTGGATGTGCGTAACTTTCAATTTGACCCCACCGACATCGCACCTGCGATGTCGCAGTGTGCAAAGTGCCCCTAACTCGAACTGCCGAACTTTTAGCAAATCGTTCGAGTTCGTCGAACGACTCGAACACCCCCCCAAAATCACTCGAACATGAAATTGGAGAACCATTCGACTCGGACATCGCTCAACTCTAATCATTACCAGGTTGGGGTACCTTAGTAGAGAATTTGGGGACATTAACCCCGTAACAGTGTCAACAGCAGATCCTCGCCCCATAACAGTGTGTCATGACCACATTTCTTGCTTAAAATTTTATTTTCCTATTTTCCTCCTCTAAAACCAGGGTGCGTCTTATGGTCCGGTGCATCTTATAGTCCGAAAAATACGGTACTGTATCAACATGGGCTGAAAAGCCACTCTGCCAGGAAAAAGCCATTACTCAAAAAAAACATAAGAAAGACAGATTAATGTTTGCAAATGCACAAAGGAACAAAAACAGTACATTTTGGAGACATGCCCTGTGGTCAGATGAAACTAAAATTGAACTGTTTGGCCATAATAACCATCGCTACATTTGGAGGAAAAAGGGAAAAGCTTTGAAGCCTAAGAACACCATCCCAATTGTGAAACATGGGGGTGGCAGCATCATATTGGGGGTTGTTTTGCTGTAGGAGAGACTGGTGCACTTCACAAAATAGATGGCATCATGAGGAAAGATTATGTGGCAACACAGATGCAACTTCTGAAGACATCAGCCAGGAACTTAAAGCTTGGACGGAAATGGATCTTCCAAATGGACAATGACCCGAAGCTACTGCCAAACTGGTTACAAAGTGGCTTAAGGATAACAAAGGCAATGTTATGGAGCGGCCATCACAAAGGCCTGATTGCTGATGTATGTAAAGCACTATGGAATTAATTGCGCTATATAAGTGAATAAATATTCTATATTATCTCAATCCTATTGAAAATTTATGAGCAAAGCTGAAAAGGCCGGTGTAAGCAAGGTAACCAAACATGGCTCAGTTACACCAGTTCTCACAGGAGGAATGGGCCCACATTCCTACCAACTATTGTGAGAAGCTTGTGGTAGGAGATCTAAAACTTTTGACCCAAGTTATACAATTTAAGGGCAATTTTACCAAATACTAATGAAATGTCTGTAAACTTCTGAATTTTCAAAAAGTAATAAAAATGCCTTAAAACAGAGGTCTCAAACACGCGGGCCACATGAGGCCCCTTTGGCTGCTGGCCCGCAGATCCCGTGACAATCACGGCTCTATGCTGGGGGTCGGCACCAGCAGGACTTTACTGCATTTGAATCCATTTGCGGTGCTGCGCAGAGGAGCTGTCAGCTCTATTCCAGTTGCTGCTGCCTGGCAATTACATGCAAGGAGGTGACGTCATACAGCAATGTCACTTCCTTGCATCTGATTGGCAGGCCGCAGCCATTGGTATAGTCCAGACACAGCTCCTCTGCGCGGCACCACAAATTGATTCAAATGCAGTAAAGTCCTGCCAGCGCTGACCATCAGCATAGAGCCACGATCGTCACTGGGTCTGTGGGCCGCGATCATCACAGGCTGCAACAAGCAGGTAAGGTACGTGCTCAAGATCAGGACCCGCTGCGTCCTGGACGTGGCGGGTCCTGACCTGCAGGGCTGCAAGTCTCCTCCTTAGGAGACCACAGCTGCCTGTGCCCGCGATGAGGGTTTGGAGCGCTGCGGTCTCCTCGCTGTGTTTTGCCTAGGGAGGACACTTCTGACTCCGCAGCATAAATTTACATGCTGCGGCCTCTGCAAGCCGCACCGCAGGTCCATTTTCACTGCTGGCCGTACACGCACAGCAGGCATAGGGTTTTTAGAAATCCTATCCACTATGCTTGTACTGTACATAGCAGGGTTTTGGACGCAGCTGAAGCATGCTGCATCCAAAACTCTGCAAATACTGATCGTGGGCTCGGAGCCTGATAAGAGGGAACAGAGGAAAGGTGAGGAGATTTTATTTTTTTGCGTATTATTAAACAATGGGCAGAATACTATAGGGATGGCCACAATACTACAGAGCACAATACTACAAGGATGGGCAGAATACTACAGGGATGGCCACAATACTACAGAGCAGAATACTACAAGGATGAGCAGAATACTACAGGGATGGCCACAATACTACAGGGATGGCCACAATACTACAGAACACAATACTACAAAGATAAGCTGAATATTACAGGGCACAATACTACAGGGATGGCCACAATACTACAGAGCACAATACTACAAAGATAAGCTGAATATTACAGGGCACAATACTACAGGGATGGCCACAATACTACAGAGCACAATACTACAAAGATAAGCTGAATATTACAGGGCACAATACTACAAGGATGGCTACAATACTACAGAGCACAATACTACAGGGATGGCCACAATACTACAAGGATGGGCACAATACTACAGGGTACAATTACAAGGATGGGCACAATACTACAGAGCACAATACTACAAGGATGGGCACAATACTACAGGGATGGCCACAATACTACAAGGATGGGCACAATACTACAAGGTACAAGGATGGGCACAATATTACTGGGCACAATACTACAGGGCACAAGGATGGGCACAATACTACAGGGTACTATACTACTGAGCACATACCAGAAGGATGGGCAGAATACTACTGGGCACAATACCACAAGCATGAGCACCTTACTACAGGGGACACGGATGGTGACATTACTGCAACCATGGGCACATTACTACAAGATGTTGGCTAAGATTACTATATGAAGAAGGTGATAAAATGTAAAAAAAAAATTCAAATAAACGTAAGGCATATACTAGGTAAAAGATACAGTCGACTTGGAGTATCGGACACCAGAAGTGAGTGGGCGTGACCTGCCAGAATTAGTAGGCTGGAGCGGAGATAGTGGGCATGACCGACCGCCGGACTTAGCTAACATTTTTTAAGTCCATGTAGTCTTGGAGTTCTCAAAATAGAAGTGGGACTCTGGGGCCAAGCCACCTCCTGCTTAATGAAAGCTTGTCATGGGTTGCATGCCAGGCTATGCCCACCAAGACGAGCATCACACCGACCAACTAAGTCGCAAGTATTCCACTTTATGCAAGGGGGGCTTCGCGCCCCCCCCCAACCCTACCCCCCCGGCTGCATCACCCATACCACTGTTTCTATTGTATAGAACTCCATGACTATGTGGACTTAAAAATTGTTTATTAAGTCCGGCCGGTCATGCCCACTATCTCTGCTCCCGTCCACTGTTTCCGGTTGGTCACGTCCACTCACTTCCAGTCCCTGAGACTAGAGGTATGTAAAAAATACAGTGACTTTTCTGTGCAGATTTAATAAATGGAAAATTTGCTGCTTATTACCTCACAGTATATTTATAGTCATATTATACGGTTACTGTAGCATCTTTTATTGCATCATCATAATGGTCTGCTCTGCAGCACACATTCCTCTATGGTGGAGGAATTAATTTTATACTAAAGGCTCCCATACACATTAGAGTAAAATTTGCCGATATTGGTTGGAATAATCAATAGTTTAACTCCTTCACGACCATTGATGTAACTATACATCATGAGAGGGAAGTTGTTCTTGACCAAGAACATATAGGTATGTCATGGCGATTGCTGGGGGTGAACGAGCTGTGCCTGGCGCAATTGCCAGGGACTCTGGTTTTCCAACAGCCGAGCTCCGCCCCCCACAGCTAGAGATAGTGCCTGCACCGTCCTTGGCTGTTTAAACTCATAAATGCCGCAAACGATATAGTGGCATTTAGGGGTTTGGGGAGGGATTGTTTTCCCTCTCCCATCTGATGAGTGCCCCCGCAATGTAATTGTGAGGGCCTGATTGTCGCCATGGTGACCTGAGATCGTCATAACGACCTCCGGGTGACCAGACTATGGAAAACCTCAGTGATCATGCCTGCAGCATAATCCCTGAAGCTTCTCACAGTGCAGCGGTGATACCTGCAGTGTACAGCAATGATCTGTCATTGCAATACAGTGCATCTGCGATCAGAGCAGTGAAAGTAAAAAGTAAAAAAAAAAGTTAAAATATATATAATAAAACAAAAACAGAAATAAAAACAAATCAACATTTTTTTTTCTCCCAATATATAGTTTTTTGTATTTTTTCCTTCCCATGACAGCACCAAACATGAGAGAGTGTATCCAACCCCAGGAACAGGAAACCTTTCTAAAAATAAAAGGGGCGGCACCTCTCCAAATCCCCAGTGTGGTTTCCTGTTCCTGGAAGAGGATACCGGAGTTTATTTGGGAAAACTTCTCCTGAGGATTGGCTCTCGGCGGGCCAGGAGGTCCTGGGGATCCAGGTGTCACAGGGGCTGCACTGGTCACATGAGGCGGTTCCCTTCCCCCATGCCTGACATCGCATGAACTAGGAGGTTCCCTGGGCCCCAATTGGCCTGCCAGTTCCAGGGGTTGCTGAGAAGGTTTTGGGTCCTGGCCAGGGTCTGTCTCTATGTGCGGCATCTGGAGCAGTGACACTGCGGACACTTCACGATTCAGAAAGCAGAGCCGCATTCGCCATCACACCCCAGGGAGAGCTTACAGCAAACTTCTTGGCCGATGCCTCGTTAGATGAGGTAAGGTCCGATGCCTCGGTAGATGGGGTAAGGTTAGCCGCTTGTGCTTGTACCCTTTCCAACTCCAGTAGGCGTGTGTTATGGCTAAAGAACTGGAATGCTGATTTTCAGTCCAAAGTGAAAGTATGCGCAGTACCATGCCAAGGAGACTCTGTTTGGATCAGCCCAAGACGACATCCTAGAGAAGGCAGGAGACAAGAAACGTGTGTGTTCCCCCTCTGGATACAGGTTCAGAGATTCCTTTCAGACCTCAGGGAGGAAGGTAGGGCCAAAAGGAGAGCAATATTAGGGGGTGCCCTTGGGGAAGAGATAAGGTCCAAAACAAGGGTTTTTTGTTCAACAGACCCTCCTATAAGGGATTTCCCAAGGGGCAATGACACCAGGTCTCTGGTGGGAGGAAGACTGAAGCAAGTTTATCCCCAGTGGGCTGATGTTCCTGCCTCTGCTCTGTTTGGATGTTAAAAACCATATCCCTTGGTCTAAGGCTAACTTTTTCTTCCCTCCCGCCTCAATGAGTAATAACTTCCCGAGTAGCCCCAAAAATCAGAGGGTTCTAGAGTAGGAAGTCCTTTCATTATTAGGGAAAAAGGTATTGATCAGGGTGCCGGAGTTAGAAATGGGAACCGGGTTTTACTTCAACCTATTTCTAATAAAAAACACCCGATGAGTCCTTCATGACCATCTTCAATCTAAGATCTCTGAATTACTACATGGAAGTGGAAAGATTTATGATGGAGACCCTCAAGTCAGCAGTGGGACTACTTTTGTTAGATGGCATTAATAGACCTGACGGACGCATACTACTATGTCCTGATCCACAAAGACCTCCAAAAATATGAGGCTGGCAGTGAGAATCGAGGTGAAATTGACTCACTTCAATACCAGTGCTTCCCATTTAACATTTCAATAGCTCCAAGAGTATTCACCAAAATTGTGGTGGAGATGGCATCCTATTTAAAAAAAAAAAAAAAAAAAAAGAGACATTTTAATAGTCCCATACCTTGACAAATTTTTGGTTGTGGGTAGGTCAGAAAGGGATTGTTCAGCAGCCGTCAGTCCTCAGTCCTCTCAGAACTAGGATGGTTGATAAGTGAGGCAAAGTCAAGGAAAGACCCTGCTCAGATTCAGTTATTTTTGGGCATCAGTTTGGACTCAGTGGGGCAGTATTGCTTTCTCTCACTGGAAAAAATATTAAAAATAAAACAGAAAATGCTATCAGCTCAAAGGTGGTCAGAAATGTTACTAAGACTAGCAATGTCTTTATTAGGGTCCCTAACGTCTATGATACCCGCGATCTAGTGGCCTCAGTTCCACACAAGAAGCATTCAGGGACAGGTTTTCTCCATTCAGAGCTGGACTTAGAACACACGTTCCAGCTATCACAAAAAGTCCTAAGATCACTGGATTGGTGACGGGACAAACTGAATCTGGGGAAAAGGGTTCCTGGGAACGCTGAAGAGCCGGTAGTTATCACCGCAAACGTCAGTCCGGTGGGTAAAGGAGCCCGATAAAGGGCCACTACTTTGATATTCAGAAATGTTTCCTGTTGCGCATACACTCTCTCACATATGGTGCTGTCATGGTCTGGAAAATCCAGTTACTGGTAACTAATTATCATATATTTTTTTTTTTACACAAATATATTTGGTACTGCGGAATCCCTAACAACCTGCTCTATAAAACTGTCACACTAGTTAACTCCTTCAGTGAACCCCGTAAAAAAAAAATATTAAAAAGCATAGCAAAACTGTCTTTTCATTATACAGCTGACAAAAAGTGGTATAAAACGTGATTGAAAAGTCACATACAGCTCCAGCCGCCAAAAAAATCTATAGCTCTCAGAATACAGCAATGCAAAAACTGTTTTTCTTTTTCTATCAAATAGTTTTTATTTTTATGGTGTTAAAGCGACAAAACATAACAAAAAAAAAACTATATAAATGTGGTATCACTGTAATTGCACTCACTCGAAAAATAAAGTTGTCTTATCGCTTTAACTGCACTGTGAACAGCGTAAAAAAACCCAATTCCTTTATTGCTGTTTCTTCTTGATTCTGCCTCACAAAAAGTGGCATAGAAAGCGATCAAAAAATATTATGTAGCCCAAAATGGTAGCAATAAAAATTCCAACTCCTCTCGCAAAAAACAAGCCTTCACATGACTCTTGGCAGAAAACTAAAAAACTATAATTTTCACAATTCAGTAATGTGATAGTAGCCAAACCTAAAATAACTACTGTATTTTTCGGATTATAAGACGCACTTTTCCTCTCAAAAATTTGGGAGGAAAATGAGGGGTGCATCTTAAAATCCGAATGTAGCTGCCGGTCCTGGTCAGTACGGCTCTGTTGTGTGCATCAGGCGGCGCCACTCTGTTCGGCTCGGCGCGTGGCTGCTCTGTTCTGCTCGGCATGCGGCTGCTCTGGTCTGCTAGGCTCGGCGCGCGGCTGCTCTGGTCTGCTCGGCGCGTGGCTGCTCTGGTCTGCTCGGCGCGCGGCTGCTCTGCTCTGTACACAGCTGCTCTGTTCTGCACGGTGCGTGGCTGCTCTGGTCTGCTCGGCTCGGTGCGCGGCTGCTCTGGTCTGCTCGGCTCGGAGAGCGGATGCTCTGGTCTGCTCGGCGCGCGGCTGCTCTGGTCTGCTCGGCGCGCGGGTGCTCTGTGCAGCAGGCGGTCATTCTGTAGATGTTCGTGGTCAGGGATTCAAATAATTGCACCTAGAGTCAGCGCCTGCGCAGATGGAGCTCTCAGCTCAAGCTGTCATCTGCGCATGCGCCGACTCTCGCTGCCATTATTTGAAGCCCTCACCGTGGACTGCCGACATCTTCAGAATGCCCCCCTGCACAGAGCAGAGCGGTATCACCGGCCCCGCACAGAGCAGAGACCGCAGTGAGTTTCTGGGCCTCCCTCTGTACCATTGTCAGCATCACAGTACTCCAGTACCGCCCCTGCCTTCTGTGACTCCCGCTCCGCTGCTGCCCCCTCTCCCTGGTAAGACACCACCAGATTATATAATGGACCCCAATTTTTTTTTCACCTTTTTTTTTCTCCAAATTTGGGGTGCGCCTTATATTCTGGTGCGTCTTATAAAACGAAAAATACGGTATATAAATTTGAGATCGCTGTAATCCTTCTGAGCAGAGGAATAAAATAAATAAAACCAATTTCAACTGCTATTGGTTTGTTCATTCTTCCTCTCAAAGGCGCAGCTCATGTTTATCCTGATCTCTACGCTGAGCGCTTACACCAGGGATTACATGTAAATGTACGTGCCCATGATCAGGAATAGCTGCGTTTTGGAGGCATCGTATATTCGGTGCATCCAAAATGCTGCACTGTGCACTACAAACACAGTGGATGGAAATTATAGCAGTCCCATGCTCACTGTGCTTTTTTCCTCAGCGTAAAGTAACATGCAGCTCAGCTTCCATATATGACCTGCCTATAATAAGTCAAAGTCCTCCTAAATATTTCATAAATGATCAAATACAATTCACACCAATTTTAACCAAATAAATTGAAAAAACCTGAATGCTAAATATTAATGAATACTACCTATGCAAATATATAGCAAAAATTCAATATACCTTAGAATCTTCCACAATAAATGGTTAACAGACCCCAAATATAAAAAGTATGGAGATTGTCGCTGCTGGTGACTCCCAGGCTGTGGAGGAGAGAAGCCGCCAGACACTGCCGCGTACAGGCCGGAGCCGCGCACCGAGTGGCCGAGGAGGAGGAGCCAGGCGCTGGCTGGATGGAAGAGCCGCTCCGAAAAGGCGTCCCCTCCATACCATCCTACTGACTGCACCTGGAAGCCCCTTCATTAAAGAGGGTGCAGGACAGGGGGTATGATCCGTGAGAGGGCCCCCGGGAAGAGTCCGGACGAGATGTATGTTCAGCAGAAGGTGCGGGTCTTACTCATGCTGCGGAAGATGGGCTCTAACTTGACTCCCAGTGAAAAGGCGTATAGGGCTCTGCCAATGTGACATGGCACCTGCAAAACACTCAAACTAAATCTGAACTGAAATATGGCGCTCCTTTTTTTCTTCACTTTGCACCAGTGGTGTACCGCCAATGTAGGCAGACCATGCGGCCTATATGGGGCCTATGAGTCAGGGGAGCTGGTGCTAGAGGCAGCATCGGGCCCCCCTCGCTTGTGGGGGTCATTGCCCATTATCGCACAAAACCATGATGAGAGAGGGAGTGGAGCGGTCCTTTCCCTCCTTCATCATTTTCTCCCTGTGCCTATGATCAACATCTCAGTTCAGCAGAGCGCGGTAATATCACTACTGCGCGCCGCTGTGCTGAGACATGCAGAGCGCAGGACTCTGATCGGAGCAGTGGGGAATGAGGAGAGGTGAGTACTTGTTTATTTTTTTCTTTAATCAGTGAGTGCACGATTACCAGAGGTCTATGGGGGTGCATTAAACATTATGTGGGCTTCATAATACAATATGAAGGACTATGGTGGATACCTTATTCATGGACTGTGGGGTGCATTGAAAGGTAAGGTGGCTGTGTAATACAATATGAACGACTATGGGGGCTGCATTATAATATATAAAGGACTATGGGGAGTGTATTATACAGTAATGCATAGAGGACTATGTGGGAATTATAATACATGAAGGATTATGGGGGTGTATAATAATATATGGAGGACTATGGGGCGTGCATTATGTGACGCCCTGGCAAAACCAGGTAGTCACAAAAGAGTTAATCCACCTTGACACCAACACAGTCCCCACACAGATATACAGTACACCAGCCAATCAGACCCTACTCACCCCCTCCCCAGGAAAATGGGAGGGGGCGAGAGGAGCTTAGGAAGTGCAGAGAGGAGTTAAGTTTCAGTTTGTGCTGTAATCAGTGAAGAGCTGACAGGAAGGAGTTGCAGCTCCCTGGAGAAGGTGGTAGTTGGGGTTGGAGCCCTGGACTACCGGACTAGGTGGCAGTGAGGGCCACAGGCGACGGAGATCCAGTCGCAGGGAACCTGAGGCCGACCGGGACAGGGTTGTAGCCCGCCGGTGCCGAGAAAGGGGATCCGGTCCGGAGGCCGCTCAAGCGGACTAGTCCAGGCAAGAAAGAGACAGACAGAGAGTTTGGAAGGAAGGGCCCCTGGTTGTATATCTGGGTGTGGGACCCGAAGACACCCACCAAAGGTGACCGGCCATTGGCAATTTGGTTTACAATACAGACTGTGTGTGGTTACTGACTGTCCAAATCATCAGCAGCTCATGCAGCACCACGACAACCGAACTGTGAGTTTCCTGCTCCCTGAAAACCCTCACAATACTCTGGGCCCCGGGACTACACCTCCCCTACCCGTGGAGGGGATTCCACCTTGCTGCCCCGCTCCATCAGTCCCGGGCACTCACATACAAGGCAGCGGCGGTATCACCAACCTTCACCGCAACCCACGGGTGGCGTCACAGACAACTCCCCTGTAAATATTCCCTTTTCAATCGTGAGTGACAGACGGCTGCGCGAGCCCCGGATCCGGCTGCCACTCGAGCCACAGCCACCACCCGGATCCGAGTGCGGCCCGCCGGTTGTGATCTGTCTCTTGCCCGCGACACATTATACAGCAATACATGGAGGGTTATAGGGTGGGATTAAAGTATATGGCGGACTATGGGGGCTGCATTATAATATATGGAGGACTATGGGGGCTACCTTATACATGGACTATGGGGGTGCATTATAAAACATGGAAGACTGGGGGCTGCATTATAATACATGCTGGGCTATTTCGCTGCATTATAGAAAAAAAGAGAAAAAGCGATCAGGGAGCCCAATTATACAAAGAACAATCAATTTCATCAAAAATAGATTTTTATTGAGAATAAATATTGAATATTAATTATCTATCAAATACACAAGTGCTTGTTTGACAACTCTATATGCATCAACAATATACATGTAACGGAACCGTATCATGAAAAATATATATTCTAGAATGGATAAAATTATCATACATAAGTCAAAGATATATAATCCTTGAAGCTATAGAATATAAATTGAAACAAATATATATAGTAACAGAAATATCTGTAGATCAACAGGGATCACTTTTGCTGCACCAAGGTGTACTGCAACTCTAGTGCTTCAAGTAATATCAAACCCAGAATCGCTGGACATAGGAATGTAGCAGATATCGTTACAGACCACCAGGGGTCACTCTTGCTACACCACAGTCATATCTACCCTACTATTCACAATTACCCAATATTGGTTATTAAGTCAGTTAGGGATATGCCCATATAAACCCATAATGGTGAATTACCAATCAGAATTGTAAATACAGGATTGTTACTACATACATATACCCAAATAAACGGTTACTGTTAGAAAAGTGTGACACCCGACACGTGTTTCGGTTTCTTCGTCAGGGGGCGTGCCCAATCGACCGGAGAGGTTTAAATACAGCCCACCTCCAATCACCGCACATTACCATTAGTGACGCGCGCACCATCATTGCAACTCATCGACGCGAGGTCGTCCGCCGCGTCACAGATCATCTGACCCAGGGAAACATGTGACTCAAGTACAGAGGAGCCGTGGAGACACAGCGAGCTGAACAAGCGCCGATAACCTATGACAGCCGCGCGTTCAGGTGTGGGGCAAAATTAGAATTTATATCATGAATGCAAATTTAGGATTTAAATAGAGAGATTTTTGCAAACACATTATTTGTCAAGAGATACAAGTAAATCTATGTAGCCAGACAGCAATAAATAAAGAAGAGGGAATTCGTTCGTTGGATAATGATATAATACCCAAAAGCAAGACACATAGGACCATTGTACACATTGGTATCATTGTAAGATGTGATCAAGCAGCAAGTTCATTTGGATACTTAGAGAATGCTAAGCAGAACTGGGTCTGTCAATATGTGTGATGGGGGACTACTTGATTATCCCCAATACTATGTATTGTGGGAGATGTACCCTCTTATGTAATATATACAAGTTTTAATATTTATAATAACATCATTTACACATGTTCTGTCCGTTCTAACCTAATATTTATGATATGTATCCTGTATAGGGGTATTTGAACGTTAACATAGGCATAATGATTTATACTTTATTTATTGCTGTCTGGCTACATAGATTTACTTGTATCTCTTGACAAATATTGTGTTTGCAATTTCCAGGGAATAGAAGTATAATCATGGATTGATTTATTCATTCACTATCTTTCACATATATTTAGATTCTGTAATGAATAGTACACTTATTATGTGGTCAAAAATCTCTCTATTTAAATCCTAAATTTGCATTCATGATATAAATTCTAATTTTGCCCCACACCTGAACGCGCGGCTGTCATAGGTTATCGGCGCTTGTTCGGCTCGCTGTGTCTCCACGGCTCCTCTGTACTCGGGTCACGTGTTGCCCTGGGTCAGATGATCTGTGACGCGGCGGCCGACCTCGCGTCGGTGAGTTGCCATGACAGCGCATGCGTCACTAATGGTGATGTGCGGTGATTGGAGGTGGGCTGTATTTAAACCTCCTTTCCGGTCGATCAGGCATGCCCCCTGACGAAGAAACCGAAACACGTGTTGGGTGTCACACGCTTCCAACGGTAACCGTTCATTTAGGTATATATATGTATGTAGTAACAATCCTGTATTTACAATTCTGATTGGTAATTCACCATTATGGGTTTATATGGGCATATCCCTAACTGACTTAACCAATATTGGGTAATTGTGAATAGTAGGGTAGATATGACTGTGGTGTAGCAAGAGTGACCCCTGGTGGTCTGTAACGATATCTGCTACATTCCTATGTCCAGCGATTCTGGGTTTGATATTACTTGAAGCACTAGAGTTTCAGTACACCTTGGTGCAGCAAAAGTGATCCCTGTTGATCTACAGATATTTCTGTTACTATATATATTTGTTTCAATTTATATTCTATAGCTTCAAGGATTATATATCTTTGACTTATGTATGATAATTTTATCCATTCTAGAATATATATTTATATATTTTTCATGATACGGTTCCATTACATGTATATTGTTGATGCATATAGAGTTGTCCAAACAAGCACTTGTGTATTTGATAGATAATTAATATTCAATATTTATTCTCAATAAAAATCTATTTTTGATGAAATTGATTGTTCTTTGTATAATTGGGCTCCCTGATCGCTTTTTCTCTTTCTTTCTTTCTAAATGTGGTTATGCGATTTTTGCCCATATATAGTCCTTGATATTACTAGATTGATTTAATAATGTACACTATCTAGTGATATATTATGTATCTGAAATCACTGTTTAAAATCCTCTTTGTTGGCTACATTATAATATCTGGAGGACTATGGGGAGTGCATTATACAATAATACATGAAGGACTATGGGGTGCAGCATAATATATAGAGGACTATGGGGTGATTATAATACATGGAGGACTGTGGGGTGAATTATAATATATTGAGGATTATGGGGTGAATTATACAAGAAGGACTATGGGATGAATTAAAATACATAGGGGACTATGGGAGGTGCATTATAATATATGGAGGTCTATGGGGAGTGTATTATAATACATGGAGGACTATGGGGTGCATTCTAATATATAAAGGGTTACGTGAGACCCATTATACTATATGGAAGGCTATGTGGGGGCCATTATAGTATTTGGGTAGCTATGAGGGAGCCTTTGTATTTCTTTATCGTTCCTTATGGGAGACCCAAACCATGGGTGTATAGCTTCTGCCTCCGGAGGACACACAAAGTACTACACTCAAACGTGTAGCTCCTCCCTCCGGGCTATATACACCCCCTGGATGACAATCTACCCAGTTCAATGCTTTGTGTTTCAGGAGGATCACACACTTGCATTCTCTGATATTTTTTTATTTTTATTTTTAAAGATTTGGAAGAAAAGCGGGTCCAGTCTGGACTCCCGGCATGTCCCTTCACACCCCACTCTGTCGGGTGCTGTTAAGGTTGACTTTATAAGGCTGGAGCCTTCACATGCCGCGCTCCTTCACACCCTCTGTCGAGGCTCTGTTTGAAGTGGGAGCCTCCACGGTCCTCTCTGCTCGCAGAAGGCCGGTCTCCATCCGCAGCCCTGTCTGGTCCCTGCTGGAAGGAGCGTTACCCCCATTCAGGGACATGGCCCTGCGTCTCAAGAGCTAAGTATTGAGACGTTTTTTCAGGGGTCCCGGGTTCTTTTATTTGGGGGACAGTATGTGCTTTAGCGTTACTGTTAATTCCGGACGGTTCTGGGGGTTTCCCCTGAGAACCGCGCCGAAGGTGCCTGCTCGTCGGCCGCTTTTTAAAATCTAGGCCCCGGCTTCTGTTTGGGCCTAGTTTCGTTTTCGGCTTCTCTGCATGTTTTGCATACAGCGCCGCCCACCGCCCGACCAGCAGAGGGGAGGGCACTCCTCTCTGGGGAGATGTTCCCTCCCCTGTATTTCTTCCTGTATCTCTCTGCCCTCCGTTTTTTCCCGCTCTTGGGGCTTATACACGCCCCCCCTCTTCTCCCAGCGCCATTTTCTCAGCGTTCCTACACTGGAAGGCGCTGGATGCTGCAGCTGCATACTGTTAGAAGGCTGACGCTTCACAGGGGAGCGGTGGAATCCGGAGGGCACACAGAGAGCACGGGCTGGTAAGCCACAACCTCTGGTTGTGGACTTTTATTACACTCTCAGGCTTTCTACAGGAGTGTATTCTGGCTGCAGAGCTTCCACCATCAGCAGCATGTCTGTCACTAGGAGCAAGGCTGCAAACATGTACGCTATATGCACTGCGTGTAAGCTCATTCTGCCAGAGCCAAGCACATACCCACATTGTGATGCCTGTGCTAACATGTTTGTGTCTCAGCCTGGAGCCGCCTCAGGGGTCCCTCTGGCTGCTCCGGCCCCGGTGGCTGAACCCCCGGCTTGGGTAGCTTCCTTTTCACAAGCTATTTCCCAGTCTTTTGCCGACTCCATGGGGCAGCTGTCCCGGACACTGCTGTCCATGCATCAGCCCCCTTCTCAGGGTGTCTCTGCGGCTCCGAGCTCTGCAGAGCCCTCAGAGCATGTCCTAGGACCCCGTCCCCCTAAACGGAGACGCAGGGAACCTTCTCCTTCCTCGTCCCACGGCTCTGATTCACAAGCCGAGGTGCAGGGCGAGGAGGATTCGTTTACTGTGGGCTCAGACGCTGCCTCTATGTACCCCATTGACTTGTCTGAGGGTGATGCGGATGTTAGTGACTTGATTGCGTCCATTAACTCCGTACTGAACCTCAACCCACAAGAGTCAGAGGAACAACCCTCTCTGATAGAGGTACACCAGTTTACCTCTCCTAAGAAACCTAGGAGTATGTTTTTTAACCACTCCAGCTTTCAGACCACTGTTAACAAGCCCAGGGCCTGTCCTGACAAACGTTTTCCGAAGCGTAGTTCAGATGACCGTTTTCCTTTTCCACCGGAGGTGGTTAAGGACTGGGCCCAGTCCCCAAAGGTAGACCCTCCGGTGTCCAGAATCTCAGCCCGCACAGTCGTAGCTGTGGCTGATGGCACTTCTCTTAAGGATCCCACTGACCGCCAGGTTGACCTTCTGGCCAAGTCTGTATATGAGGCGGCAGGAGCCTCGTTCTCCCCGTCTTTTGCGGCAGTGTGGGCTCTTAAGGCAGTCTCTGCCTCTCTGGCGGAGATTCATTCCCTCTCCAGGGACTCTGTTCCTGAGACGGATGCCTTAACTTCTCAAGCTTCGGCTTTTGCATCCTATGCCATGTCTGCCATCCTGGAGGCTTCTCACCGCACTGCGGTGGCCTCCGCTAACTCCCTCGCGATCCGCAGGATCTTGTGGCTTCGAGAGTGGAAAGCAGACGCTTCCTCTAAGAAGTACCTTGCGAGTCTCCCTTTTGCTGGGTCCCGGCTGTTTGGGGAACATCTGGATGATATAATTAAGGAAGCTACTGGCGGGAAGAGTACTTCCTTGCCACAAGCTAAAGCCAAGAAACCTGTCCAGGGCAGGAACCAATCGAGGTTTCGTTCCTTTCGTTCCTCTAACTGGTCGTCCTCTAAGCCCTCGGCCTCGTCCACTACCGCAGTCAAGGATCGTAAATCCAACTGGCGCGCAAAGCCGCGTCCTCAAAAGACCGGAGGAGCCGCTGCCACTAAGGCAGCCTCCTCGTGACTATCTGGCCGCGCCAGCAACGTCCTTAGTCGGTGGCAGGCTCTCCCACTTTGGCGACGTGTGGTTGCAACACGTCTCCGATCAGTGGGTGCGGGATATCATCTCCCACGGCTACAGGATAGAATTTTCTTCCAGCCCGCCAAACAGATTTTTTCTGTCCACCCCCCCCTGCTCCAAAGCCGCCGCCTTCTCTCAGGCCGTGGCATCCCTGCAGGCCAACGGTGTAATTGTTCCGGTTCCCGCCCGGGAACGGTTCAGCGGTTTCTACTCAAACCTCTTTCTAGTCCCCAAAAAGGACGGTTCCTTCCGGCCCATCCTGGATCTCAAGCTTCTCAACAAGCATGTTCAGGTGCGGCACTTTCGCATGGAATCTCTGAGATCGGTCATTGCCTCAATGACCCAAGGAGATTTTCTGGCATCCATCGACATCAGAGATGCCTATCTGCATGTGCCTATTGCGGTTTCACACCAGCGTTGGCTACGCTTTGCGATCGGAGAGGAACATTTCCAATTCGTGGCTCTCCCCTTCGGCTTAGCCACGGCCCCTCGAGTATTCACCAAGGTCATGGCAGCAGTGGTTGCGGTCCTGCACCTCCAGGGGTTGGCAGTGATTCCTTACCTGGACGACCTTCTAGTCAAGGCCTCATCCAGTGCAGACTGCCAGCGGAGTGTCTCTCTCACTCTCGCCACGCTAGTTCAGTTCGGGTGGCTTGTCAACCTGCCCAAGTCCACTCTGACCCCGACCCAGGTGCTTTTGTACCTAGGGATGCAATTCGAGACTCTGCCGGCACTTGTCAAGTTGCCCTTAGTCAAACAGCAGTCCCTTCGTCTGGCGGTGCGCTCTCTGCTGAGGCACCGCCGTCATTCCATCAGACACCTCATGCAGGTGCTGGGTCAGATGGTGGCGTCCATGGAAGCGGTTCCCTTTGCTCAGTTCCATCTGCGTCCCCTGCAGCTGGACATTCTCCGCTGTTGGGACAAGCGGATCTCTTCCTTGCACAGGCAGGTGGCTCTGTCGTCACAGACCAGGAGCTCCCTTCAGTGGTGGCTTCGGCCCCTCTCTCTGTCTCAGGGACGCTCCTTCCTGACTCCGTCCTGGGTGATCCTCACCACGGATGCCAGCCTCTCCGGTTGGGGAGCAGTATTTCTCCATCACCGAGCACAGGGCACTTGGACTCCGTCCGAATCAGCCCTCTCGATCAATGTGCTGGAGATCAGAGCTGTGTTTCTAGCTCTCCTAGCCTTTCACCACCTGTTGGCGGGCAAGCACATTCGAGTTCAGTCGGACAACGCGACAGCGGTTGCCTACATCAATCACCAGGGCGGGACTCACAGCCGTCTGGCGATGTTGGAGGTTCAACGAATCCTCCAGTGGACGGAGGACTCCAAGTCCACCATGTCTGCAGTCCACATCCCAGGCGTGGAAAACTGGGAGGCCGATTACCTCAGCCGTCAAACCGTGGACAGCGGCGAGTGGGCCCTGCATCCGTCAGTGTTCAGATCAATCTGCCGCAAGTGGGGCACTCCGTAAGTGGACCTAATGGCATCCCGGCACAACAACAAGGTTCCGGTTTACGTGGCTCGCTCCCACGATCCTCAGGCCTTTGCAGCAGACGCACTGGTTCAAGATTGGTCTCAGTTCCGTCTGGCCTATGTGTTTCCCCCTCTAGCGCTCTTGCCCAGGGTTCTGCGCAAGATCAGAATGGAGGGCCGGCGAGTCATACTCATTGCTCCGGACTGGCCCAGGCGAGCCTGGTACCCAGACCTGCTCCGTCTGTCCGTAGAGGTGCCGTGGCATCTCCCGGACCGCCCAGACCTTCTCTCTCAAGGTCCGTTCTTCCGCCAGAATTCTGCGGCTCTCAGATTGACGGCGTGGCTCTTGAGTCCTGGATCCTGACGGCGTCAGGCATTCCCTCTGAGGTCATCTCCACCATGACTCAGGCTCGGAAGTCTTCCTCGGCCAAGATTTACCACAGGACTTGGAGGATTTTCCTGTCCTGGTGTCGCTCTTCCGACCATGCTCCTTGGCCGTTCTCCTTGCCGACCATCCTGTCTTTTCTACAGTCCGGTCTACAGCTAGGACTGTCCCTCAATTCCCTCAAGGGACAGGTGTCGGCTCTGTCGGTATTGTTCCAGCGGCGTATCGCCCGACTGGCTCAGGTGCGCACCTTCATGCAGGGCGCATCTCACATCATTCCTCCTTACCGGCGGCCCTTGGATCCCTGGGACCTTAATCTGGTCCTCACGGCCTTACAGAAACCCCCCTTTGAGCCTCTCAGGGAGGTTCCCTTGTTTCGACTTTCACAGAAAGTTGTTTTTCTAGTAGCCATAACTTCTCTCAGGAGAGTTTCTGATTTGGCTGCGCTCTCTTCGGAATCCCCCTTTTTGGTGTTTCACCAAGACAAGGTGGTTCTTCGTCCGTCTCCGGACTTTCTCCCTAAGGTGGTGTCTCCTTTCCACCTTAACCAGGACATTTCATTGCCTTCTCTTTGTCTGGCCCCTGTGCATCGCTTTGAAAAGGCGTTGCATACCTTGGATTTGGTGCGGGCGCTCCGAATCTATGTGTCACGCACCGCCGTTTTTAGGCGGTGCACCTCACTTTTTGTGCTAACCACTGGTCAGCGCAAAGGTCTCGCTGCTTCTAAACCGACCCTAGCTCGTTGGATCAGGTCGGCTATCACCGATGCCTACCAGTGTTCTCAGGTGCCTCTCCCGCCAGGGATTAAGGCGCACTCGACCAGAGCTGGCGGTGCCTCCTGGGCTTTCAGGCACCAGGCTACGGCTCAGCAGGTTTGTCAGGCTGCCACGTGGTCCAGTCTGCACACTTTTTCGAAGCACTACCAGGTGCATGCTCATGCTTCGGCAGATGCGAGCTTGGGCAGACGCATTCTTCAGGCGGCTGTCGCCCATTTGTGAAGTTAGGTTTTGCCTACTTCTCAGTTTGGTTTATTCCCACCCATGGACTGCTTTGGAACGTCCCATGGTTTGGGTCTCCCATAAGGAACGATAAAGAAAAAGAGAATTTTGTTTACTTACCGTAAATTCTTTTTCTTATAGTTCCGACATGGGAGACCCAGCACCCTCCCTGTTGCCTGTTGGCAGTTTTTTTGTTCCGTGTGTTTCACCGGCTGTTGTTAGTAGTCAGAGTTACGGTTATTCCGAGTTTTACTCTATCTCTACTTATGGGTGGATGTCCTCCTTCAGCTTTTGCACTGAACTGGGTAGATTGTCATCCAGGGGGTGTATATAGCCCGGAGGGAGGAGCTACACGTTTGAGTGTAGTACTTTGTGTGTCCTCCGGAGGCAGAAGCTATACACCCATGGTTTGGGTCTCCCATGTCGGAACTATAAGAAAAAGAATTTACGGTAAGTAAACAAAATTCTCTTTTTTATGGAGGGCCATTGCACTTTATGCAAGCAAGTGTGAAAATTTGTGTTGTGTCCATCATACTGTGCGGAGGGCTGTGTGGGGGTCATTATACTATTTGGAGGCTTTAAAAATAACCAAAATTGCCAAAACACAAGGGAACATATACAAGTATATCAATTTATCTCAACCATGGAAAAGTAGAAGGGAAGATAGCCCAGGCTACCTGCACAAAAACAATTGAAATAACCAAAATACAAAGCAAATAGCCAATTAAAATAACAAATTTTATTAGAGTTAATTAAAAGGTTTAAAAAAAGGTAAATAACAAGTGACTGAAGAATACCAGCAAGGAACAGAAGGAGGAAAAAATCAATGAAAGATGTGGCTGTACACAATATGTATAGCTCTACTCCATACCACCAGAGATTAATTAGAAGTATTTAGATATACAGCACAAGTGTGCATAAGAAAGCTCTGATGGAATTAGAGCAGGGCAAAACAATAAAGTACAAATCACAAAGAAATAAAGTACTGTTTAAAGGTGTAGGAAACCAAATCTATTAATAGATTACCCAGTGGCATCTCCTCCTGCTGGTGCTGGCGTCCGTCCCTACACGTGTTTCAGCATGAAAGCCTTCGTCAGGAGGGTTAGAAGGGGCCATTATACTGTATGAAGGCCCATTATAATGCATGGACACCTGCGTGGGGATCACACTGTGTTGGGGGTATTCATTCATTGCCGTGGTAGTTGTAGGGGGGTACTTTGAGGAGGAATTCACTGTGGGGATCATACAGTGTTTGTGAGGCAATTTTGTTGGCATCATACTTTATGGCTGCAATGAAAAGGGAACCAGGAGGCTTCAATAGGACTGCAATTACTTTGAAAGGGCTAAAAGGTTGTAAGATATGTTCCTATGTGACCAAGCCAAATATTATTATAATTAATAATAACAATAATAATAATAATAATAATAATAGTGTTTTTTTGGGGGGGAGTGGCAATTAGAAATTCTGCTATGGGGCCCCATGATTTCTATGTACGCCCCTGCTTTGCACTGTCCCTCACAGGCAGTTTTTGACCACATATGGAGTACTGTAGTTAGGAGAATTTGTTCAACAAATTGGTGCTTTATCTCCTCTTCCCTAGTGAAAGGGATTAAAGCAACATTTTTGAGCTTTAAAAATGTACATTTTTCATTTTCACAGCTCAACGTTATACAATTCTGTGAAGCACCTGGGGTTTCCAGGTGCTCACCACACATCTAGGTAAACTCTGTAAAGTCTAGTTTCCAAAATGGGATCACTTGTGGGGGATGTCCACTATTTGGCCACATCAGTGGTTCTCCAAACGTGAAAAAGTCAAATGGCGCTCCTTCCCTTCCAAGCCCTGCCATGTGCTCAAACAGTAGATTTCCACCACACATGGGGTATTAATGTACTGAGGAGAGATTGCACAATAAATTGTACAGTGGAATTTCTCCTGCTACCCTTGTGAAAATGCAAAATTTGGGGCTAAAGTAACATTTTTGTGCGGAAAAAGTAATATTTTCATTTTTTCCTTCCACATTTTTTCGTTTAGTTAGTGAAGGACCTAAAGCATTAATAAATGTCTTTGACTCCCAGCCCCTTGCTTGACTTTAGGCAAGATACATTTGTCTTTGTCCTCGTCACATGGTTGCTACCAGACACGGTTGAAGCCGTCTAAACCAAATAGGGTTATCTTGGTCTCATTAGAATATGGCTTCAATAATCCATGTCCTTAGTTAGATGCATTAATCTAACCTATTTTCTAATATGCAGTATATCACAAGAGTGAACATATCCCTTATATTTTGTCACAAGTGACAAACAACCCCTGTGGTGTTCGGCTGTAGAAGGTCGCTGCGTTTGGCTGCACAAACTGCTCCTTGATATTCCTTTCCTTCTTCTGTGGAGTGAATGAAGTTCTATGTATTTTCTCTGTTAGGGTTAACTTTTTCCCTTTTAGGACCCTGCGGATATCTTTACCTTTCAGCTGCTAATTATTATGCTCTCCCTGTTTCTTTATGTACCCACATTACCCCTTGGATTGTTACTGGTGATAAAGTTTATTTCTATATGGTCCAGATTGTAAGCAGTCTGCTTGTAATCTCCTGGAAACATTTTGCTTTTTATTGCTGTCGCTCTCCCAAAGTCATCTTGCAGATAAGTTGTTCATTTGAACTGCCCTTTTTGTTTTCCCTATGTCTTATTTAGGACTTAGTGGGGTTGACTAGTGCTCATCCTGTCCGATCATTACCTAGGGCCCAGTTCAGGGTCAGCGAGGGTCTAGGTTCCGCACCTATTCGCCGAGCAGGATACCTATCTAGTGATGTCAGGGGAGCCAGGGGCCAGCACAAGGTTTTATAAGGAGTCACCCTCTCTCCTAAACAGCAGCGGCGGCATCCATTCCCTTTTCCCGCATCACCGCAGGTGGCGTCACATGAACATTAACTCTTATCTCCCCTGTAAATACTCCCCTTACAAAAGGGACCCAGGGCACGGAAGCGCACGGAAGTGGGCAACGGCCACCAAAGTGACATCCCTAACTGTGTATGCTGCCCGGGAGCGACTACCCCCTTCCCTGGGTGACAAATGCACAACATCTTTAAGAGAATTCAATGAGACTTACCTTTGCACTTGGCTCTGAAGAAAATATGGAGCAGGGCGTTTCTGTTGAAGAAAAACAATACAGAGTATTTAGGATTCAAGTTCAGAGCTCTTTAAAGCAATGATAAAGCCAACCTGTACATGGAACATGCCGCCCCATTCAGATGTGTATCCGGTATGAGTTCTATAACCGAGCTTTTCACAGATAGAAGCCGTAACCATTATATTTTATGGGGTGTTCATGTCTGCCCAAAACATGGGGACAAATTCATATATGATCCTAGTCAGGAATTAAACTTACCAAACAGAAGTCTTTGGATGTGTGAGGATAAAAATGGGACGGCACTCAGATGTCATGTTAATTTGTGTATTGCCCAATTGTCCTGTTTGTTTAACCCTTTAATGACAGAGCCAATTTTGAGCTTAATGATTAAGCCCCATTTATTCAAATGTTACCAGTGTCACTTTGTGGTAATAACTTTGGAACGCTCCTAAATATCCTGCTGATTCTGAGACTATTTTTTCATGACACATTATACTTTATGTTAGCTTAATTTTAGGTTGATATTTTTTTCTTTTATTTTCTGAAAATTTAGAAAAATAATTTTTTAAACTTTGACTGCTTTTCTCCCCAACCCCTTAAGGACCAGGCAATTTTTCTTTTTTTGCTCTTTTGTTTTGTTTCCTCCACACTTAAACTGAATTTTGGAAACGGAGGGTAGTTTTGCAAAGAGAATATTTTCAAAAATGTGTCATGCTAGGGATGGGTATGGGGAAATACCGAGCAAATGGCAAATAAGGAGGGCAGGAAAGGTGGGACCCATGTCTAGGAGAGAGGGTGACTCCTTATAAAACCTTGTGCTGGCCCCTGGCTCCCCTGACATCACTAGATAGGTATCCTGCTCGGCGAATAGGTGCGGAACCTAGACCCTCGCTGACCCTGAACTGGGCCCTAGGTAATGATCGGACAGGATGAGCACTAGTCAACCCCACTAAGTCCTAAATAAGACATAGGGAAAACAAAAAGGGCAGTTCAAATGAACAACTTATCTGCAAGATGACTTTGGGAGAGCGACAGCAATAAAAAGCAAAATGTTTCCAGGAGATTACAAGCAGACTGCTTACAATCTGGACCATATAGAAATAAACTTTATCACCAGTAACAATCCAAGGGGTAATGTGGGTACATAAAGAAACAGGGAGAGCATAATAATTAGCAGCTGAAAGGTAAAGATATCCGCAGGGTCCTAAAAGGGAAAAAGTTAACCCTAACAGAGAAAATACATAGAACTTCATTCACTCCACAGAAGAAGGAAAGGAATATCAAGGAGCAGTTTGTGCAGCCAAACGCAGCGACCTTCTACAGCCGAACACCACAGGGGTTGTTTGTCACTTGTGACAAAATATAAGGGATATGTTCACTCTTGTGATATACTGCATATTAGAAAATAGGTTAGATTAATGCATCTAACTAAGGACATGGATTATTGAAGCCATATTCTAATGAGACCAAGATAACCCTATTTGGTTTAGACGGCTTCAACCGTGTCTGGTAGCAACCATGTGACGAGGACAAAGACAAATGTATCTTGCCTAAAGTCAAGCAAGGGGCTGGGAGTCAAAGACATTTATTAATGCTTTAGGTCCTTCACTAACTAAACGAAAAAATGTGGAAGGAAAAAATGAAAATATTACTTTTTCCGCACAAAAATGTTACTTTAGCCCCAAATTTTGCATTTTCACAAGGGTAGCAGGAGAAATTCCACTGTACAATTTATTGTGCAATCTCTCCTCAGTACATTAATACCCCATGTGTGGTGGAAATCTACTGTTTGAGCACATGGCAGGGCTTGGAAGGGAAGGAGCGCCATTTGACTTTTTCACGTTTGGAGAACCACTGATGTGGCCAAATAGTGGACATCCCCCACAAGTGATCCCATTTTGGAAACTAGACTTTACAGAGTTTACCTAGATGTGTGGTGAGCACCTGGAAACCCCAGGTGCTTCACAGAATTGTATAACGTTGAGCTGTGAAAATGAAAAATGTACATTTTTAAAGCTCAAAAATGTTGCTTTAATCCCTTTCACTAGGGAAGAGGAGATAAAGCACCAATTTGTTGAACAAATTCTCCTAACTACAGTACTCCATATGTGGTCAAAAACTGCCTGTGAGGGACAGTGCAAAGCAGGGGCGTACATAGAAATCATGGGGCCCCATAGCAGAATTTCTAATTGCCACTCCCCCCCCAAAAAAACACTATTATTATTATTATTATTATTATTATTGTTATTATTAATTATAATAATATTTGGCTTGGTCACATAGGAACATATCTTACAACCTTTTAGCCCTTTCAAAGTAATTGCAGTCCTATTGAAGCCTCCTGGTTCCCTTTTCATTGCAGCCATAAAGTATGATGCCAACAAAATTGCCTCACAAACACTGTATGATCCCCACAGTGAATTCCTCCTCAAAGTACCCCCCTACAACTACCACGGCAATGAATGAATACCCCCAACACAGTGTGATCCCCACGCAGGTGTCCATGCATTATAATGGGCCTTCATACAGTATAATGGCCCCTTCTAACCCTCCTGACGAAGGCTTTCATGCTGAAACACGTGTAGGGACGGACGCCAGCACCAGCAGGAGGAGATGCCACTGGGTAATCTATTAATAGATTTGGTTTCCTACACCTTTAAACAGTACTTTATTTCTTTGTGATTTGTACTTTATTGTTTTGCCCTGCTCTAATTCCATCAGAGCTTTCTTATGCACACTTGTGCTGTATATCTAAATACTTCTAATTAATCTCTGGTGGTATGGAGTAGAGCTATACATATTGTGTACAGCCACATCTTTCATTGATTTTTTCCTCCTTCTGTTCCTTGCTGGTATTCTTCAGTCACTTGTTATTTACCTTTTTTTAAACCTTTTAATTAACTCTAATAAAATTTGTTATTTTAATTGGCTATTTGCTTTGTATTTTGGTTATTTCAATTGTTTTTGTGCAGGTAGCCTGGGCTATCTTCCCTTCTACTTTTCCATGGTTGAGATAAATTGATATACTTGTATATGTTCCCTTGTGTTTTGGCAATTTTGGTTATTTTTAAAGCCTCCAAATAGTATAATGACCCCCACACAGCCCTCCGCACAGTATGATGGACACAACACAAATTTTCACACTTGCTTGCATAAAGTGCAATGGCCCTCCATAAAAAAGAGAATTTTGTTTACTTACCGTAAATTCTTTTTCTTATAGTTCCGACATGGGAGACCCAAACCATGGGTGTATAGCTTCTGCCTCCGGAGGACACACAAAGTACTACACTCAAACGTGTAGCTCCTCCCTCCGGGCTATATACACCCCCTGGATGACAATCTACCCAGTTCAGTGCAAAAGCTGAAGGAGGACATCCACCCATAAGTAGAGATAGAGTAAAACTCGGAATAACCGTAACTCTGACTACTAACAACAGCCGGTGAAACACACGGAACAAAAAAACTGCCAACAGGCAACAGGGAGGGTGCTGGGTCTCCCATGTCGGAACTATAAGAAAAAGAATTTACGGTAAGTAAACAAAATTCTCTTTTTCTTTATCGTTCCTTATGGGAGACCCAAACCATGGGACGTTCCAAAGCAGTCCATGGGTGGGAATAAACCAAACTGAGAAGTAGGCAAAACCTAACTTCACAAATGGGCGACAGCCGCCTGAAGAATGCGTCTGCCCAAGCTCGCATCTGCCGAAGCATGAGCATGCACCTGGTAGTGCTTCGAAAAAGTGTGCAGACTGGACCACGTGGCAGCCTGACAAACCTGCTGAGCCGTAGCCTGGTGCCTGAAAGCCCAGGAGGCACCGCCAGCTCTGGTCGAGTGCGCCTTAATCCCTGGCGGGAGAGGCACCTGAGAACACTGGTAGGCATCGGTGATAGCCGACCTGATCCAACGAGCTAGGGTCGGTTTAGAAGCAGCGAGACCTTTGCGCTGACCAGTGGTTAGCACAAAAAGTGAGGTGCACCGCCTAAAAACGGCGGTGCGTGACACATAGATTCGGAGCGCCCGCACCAAATCCAAGGTATGCAACGCCTTTTCAAAGCGATGCACAGGGGCCAGACAAAGAGAAGGCAATGAAATGTCCTGGTTAAGGTGGAAAGGAGACACCACCTTAGGGAGAAAGTCCGGAGACGGACGAAGAACCACCTTGTCTTGGTGAAACACCAAAAAGGGGGATTCCGAAGAGAGCGCAGCCAAATCAGAAACTCTCCTGAGAGAAGTTATGGCTACTAGAAAAACAACTTTCTGTGAAAGTCGAAACAAGGGAACCTCCCTGAGAGGCTCAAAGGGGGGTTTCTGTAAGGCCGTGAGGACCAGATTAAGGTCCCAGGGATCCAAGGGCCGCCGGTAAGGAGGAATGATGTGAGATGCGCCCTGCATGAAGGTGCGCACCTGAGCCAGTCGGGCGATACGCCGCTGGAACAATACCGACAGAGCCGACACCTGTCCCTTGAGGGAATTGAGGGACAGTCCTAGCTGTAGACCGGACTGTAGAAAAGACAGGATGGTCGGCAAGGAGAACGGCCAAGGAGCATGGTCGGAAGAGCGACACCAGGACAGGAAAATCCTCCAAGTCCTGTGGTAAATCTTGGCCGAGGAAGACTTCCGAGCCTGAGTCATGGTGGAGATGACCTCAGAGGGAATGCCTGACGCCGTCAGGATCCAGGACTCAAGAGCCACGCCGTCAATCTGAGAGCCGCAGAATTCTGGCGGAAGAACGGACCTTGAGAGAGAAGGTCTGGGCGGTCCGGGAGATGCCACGGCACCTCTACGGACAGACGGAGCAGGTCTGGGTACCAGGCTCGCCTGGGCCAGTCCGGAGCAATGAGTATGACTCGCCGGCCCTCCATTCTGATCTTGCGCAGAACCCTGGGCAAGAGCGCTAGAGGGGGAAACACATAGGCCAGACGGAACTGAGACCAATCTTGAACCAGTGCGTCTGCTGCGAAGGCCTGAGGATCGTGGGAGCGAGCCACGTAAACCGGAACCTTGTTGTTGTGCCGGGATGCCATTAGGTCCACTTACGGAGTGCCCCACTTGCGGCAGATTGATCTGAACACTGACGGATGCAGGGCCCACTCGCCGCTGTCCACGGTTTGACGGCTGAGGTAATCGGCCTCCCAGTTTTCCACGCCTGGGATGTGGACTGCAGACATGGTGGACTTGGAGTCCTCCGTCCACTGGAGGATTCGTTGAACCTCCAACATCGCCAGACGGCTGTGAGTCCCGCCCTGGTGATTGATGTAGGCAACCGCTGTCGCGTTGTCCGACTGAACTCGAATGTGCTTGCCCGCCAACAGGTGGTGAAAGGCTAGGAGAGCTAGAAACACAGCTCTGATCTCCAGCACATTGATCGAGAGGGCTGATTCGGACGGAGTCCAAGTGCCCTGTGCTCGGTGATGGAGAAATACTGCTCCCCAACCGGAGAGGCTGGCATCCGTGGTGAGGATCACCCAGGACGGAGTCAGGAAGGAGCGTCCCTGAGACAGAGAGAGGGGCCGAAGCCACCACTGAAGGGAGCTCCTGGTCTGTGACGACAGAGCCACCTGCCTGTGCAAGGAAGAGATCCGCTTGTCCCAACAGCGGAGAATGTCCAGCTGCAGGGGACGCAGATGGAACTGAGCAAAGGGAACCGCTTCCATGGACGCCACCATCTGACCCAGCACCTGCATGAGGTGTCTGATGGAATGACGGCGGTGCCTCAGCAGAGAGCGCACCGCCAGACGAAGGGACTGCTGTTTGACTAAGGGCAACTTGACAAGTGCCGGCAGAGTCTCGAATTGCATCCCTAGGTACAAAAGCACCTGGGTCGGGGTCAGAGTGGACTTGGGCAGGTTGACAAGCCACCCGAACTGAACTAGCGTGGCGAGAGTGAGAGAGACACTCCGCTGGCAGTCTGCACTGGATGAGGCCTTGACTAGAAGGTCGTCCAGGTAAGGAATCACTGCCAACCCCTGGAGGTGCAGGACCGCAACCACTGCTGCCATGACCTTGGTGAATACTCGAGGGGCCGTGGCTAAGCCGAAGGGGAGAGCCACGAATTGGAAATGTTCCTCTCCGATCGCAAAGCGTAGCCAACGCTGGTGTGAAACCGCAATAGGCACATGCAGATAGGCATCTCTGATGTCGATGGATGCCAGAAAATCTCCTTGGGTCATTGAGGCAATGACCGATCTCAGAGATTCCATGCGAAAGTGCCGCACCTGAACATGCTTGTTGAGAAGCTTGAGATCCAGGATGGGCCGGAAGGAACCGTCCTTTTTGGGGACTAGAAAGAGGTTTGAGTAGAAACCGCTGAACCGTTCCCGGGCGGGAACCGGAACAATTACACCGTTGGCCTGCAGGGATGCCACGGCCTGAGAGAAGGCGGCGGCTTTGGAGCAGGGGGGGGTGGACAGAAAAAATCTGTTTGGCGGGCTGGAAGAAAATTCTATCCTGTAGCCGTGGGAGATGATATCCCGCACCCACTGATCGGAGACGTGTTGCAACCACACGTCGCCAAAGTGGGAGAGCCTGCCACCGACTAAGGACGTTGCTGGCACGGCCAGATAGTCACGAGGAGGCTGCCTTAGTGGCAGCGGCTCCTCCGGTCTTTTGAGGACGCGGCTTTGGGCGCCAGTTGGATTTACGATCCTTGACTGCGGTAGTGGACGAGGCCGAGGGCTTAGAGGACGACCAGTTAGAGGAACGAAAGGAACGAAACCTCGATTGGTTCCTGCCCTGGACAGGTTTCTTGGCTTTAGCTTGTGGCAAGGAAGTACTCTTCCCGCCAGTAGCTTCCTTAATTATATCATCCAGATGTTCCCCAAACAGCCGGGACCCAGCAAAAGGGAGACTCGCAAGGTACTTCTTAGAGGAAGCGTCTGCTTTCCACTCTCGAAGCCACAAGATCCTGCGGATCGCGAGGGAGTTAGCGGAGGCCACCGCAGTGCGGTGAGAAGCCTCCAGGATGGCAGACATGGCATAGGATGCAAAAGCCGAAGCTTGAGAAGTTAAGGCATCCGTCTCAGGAACAGAGTCCCTGGAGAGGGAATGAATCTCCGCCAGAGAGGCAGAGACTGCCTTAAGAGCCCACACTGCCGCAAAAGACGGGGAGAACGAGGCTCCTGCCGCCTCATATACAGACTTGGCCAGAAGGTCAACCTGGCGGTCAGTGGGATCCTTAAGAGAAGTGCCATCAGCCACAGCTACGACTGTGCGGGCTGAGATTCTGGACACCGGAGGGTCTACCTTTGGGGACTGGGCCCAGTCCTTAACCACCTCCGGTGGAAAAGGAAAACGGTCATCTGAACTACGCTTCGGAAAACGTTTGTCAGGACAGGCCCTGGGCTTGTTAACAGTGGTCTGAAAGCTGGAGTGGTTAAAAAACATACTCCTAGGTTTCTTAGGAGAGGTAAACTGGTGTACCTCTATCAGAGAGGGTTGTTCCTCTGACTCTTGTGGGTTGAGGTTCAGTACGGAGTTAATGGACGCAATCAAGTCACTAACATCCGCATCACCCTCAGACAAGTCAATGGGGTACATAGAGGCAGCGTCTGAGCCCACAGTAAACGAATCCTCCTCGCCCTGCACCTCGGCTTGTGAATCAGAGCCGTGGGACGAGGAAGGAGAAGGTTCCCTGCGTCTCCGTTTAGGGGGACGGGGTCCTAGGACATGCTCTGAGGGCTCTGCAGAGCTCGGAGCCGCAGAGACACCCTGAGAAGGGGGCTGATGCATGGACAGCAGTGTCCGGGACAGCTGCCCCATGGAGTCGGCAAAAGACTGGGAAATAGCTTGTGAAAAGGAAGCTACCCAAGCCGGGGGTTCAGCCACCGGGGCCGGAGCAGCCAGAGGGACCCCTGAGGCGGCTCCAGGCTGAGACACAAACATGTTAGCACAGGCATCACAATGTGGGTATGTGCTTGGCTCTGGCAGAATGAGCTTACACGCAGTGCATATAGCGTACATGTTTGCAGCCTTGCTCCTAGTGACAGACATGCTGCTGATGGTGGAAGCTCTGCAGCCAGAATACACTCCTGTAGAAAGCCTGAGAGTGTAATAAAAGTCCACAACCAGAGGTTGTGGCTTACCAGCCCGTGCTCTCTGTGTGCCCTCCGGATTCCACCGCTCCCCTGTGAAGCGTCAGCCTTCTAACAGTATGCAGCTGCAGCATCCAGCGCCTTCCAGTGTAGGAACGCTGAGAAAATGGCGCTGGGAGAAGAGGGGGGGGCGTGTATAAGCCCCAAGAGCGGGAAAAAACGGAGGGCAGAGAGATACAGGAAGAAATACAGGGGAGGGAACATCTCCCCAGAGAGGAGTGCCCTCCCCTCTGCTGGTCGGGCGGTGGGCGGCGCTGTATGCAAAACATGCAGAGAAGCCGAAAACGAAACTAGGCCCAAACAGAAGCCGGGGCCTAGATTTTAAAAAGCGGCCGACGAGCAGGCACCTTCGGCGCGGTTCTCAGGGGAAACCCCCAGAACCGTCCGGAATTAACAGTAACGCTAAAGCACATACTGTCCCCCAAATAAAAGAACCCGGGACCCCTGAAAAAACGTCTCAATACTTAGCTCTTGAGACGCAGGGCCATGTCCCTGAATGGGGGTAACGCTCCTTCCAGCAGGGACCAGACAGGGCTGCGGATGGAGACCGGCCTTCTGCGAGCAGAGAGGACCGTGGAGGCTCCCACTTCAAACAGAGCCTCGACAGAGGGTGTGAAGGAGCGCGGCATGTGAAGGCTCCAGCCTTATAAAGTCAACCTTAACAGCACCCGACAGAGTGGGGTGTGAAGGGACATGCCGGGAGTCCAGACTGGACCCGCTTTTCTTCCAAATCTTTAAAAATAAAAATAAAAAAATATCAGAGAATGCAAGTGTGTGATCCTCCTGAAACACAAAGCATTGAACTGGGTAGATTGTCATCCAGGGGGTGTATATAGCCCGGAGGGAGGAGCTACACGTTTGAGTGTAGTACTTTGTGTGTCCTCCGGAGGCAGAAGCTATACACCCATGGTTTGGGTCTCCCATAAGGAACGATAAAGAAATACAAAGGCTCCCTCATAGCTACCCAAATACTATAATGGCCCCCACATAGCCTTCCATATAGTATAATGGGTCTCACGTAACCCTTTATATATTAGAATGCACCCCATAGTCCTCCATGTATTATAATACACTCCCCATAGACCTCCATATATTATAATGCACCTCCCATAGTCCCCTATGTATTTTAATTCATCCCATAGTCCTTCTTGTATAATTCACCCCATAATCCTCAATATATTATAATTCACCCCACAGTCCTCCATGTATTATAATCACCCCATAGTCCTCTATATATTATGCTGCACCCCATAGTCCTTCATGTATTATTGTATAATGCACTCCCCATAGTCCTCCAGATATTATAATGTAGCCAACAAAGAGGATTTTAAACAGTGATTTCAGATACATAATATATCACTAGATAGTGTACATTATTAAATCAATCTAGTAATATCAAGGACTATATATGGGCAAAAATCGCATAACCACATTTAGAAAGAAAGAAAGAGAAAAAGCGATCAGGGAGCCCAATTATACAAAGAACAATCAATTTCATCAAAAATAGATTTTTATTGAGAATAAATATTGAATATTAATTATCTATCAAATACACAAGTGCTTGTTTGGACAACTCTATATGCATCAACAATATACATGTAATGGAACCGTATCATGAAAAATATATAAATATATATTCTAGAATGGATAAAATTATCATACATAAGTCAAAGATATATAATCCTTGAAGCTATAGAATATAAATTGAAACAAATATATATAGTAACAGAAATATCTGTAGATCAACAGGGATCACTTTTGCTGCACCAAGGTGTACTGAAACTCTAGTGCTTCAAGTAATATCAAACCCAGAATCGCTGGACATAGGAATGTAGCAGATATCGTTACAGACCACCAGGGGTCACTCTTGCTACACCACAGTCATATCTACCCTACTATTCACAATTACCCAATATTGGTTAAGTCAGTTAGGGATATGCCCATATAAACCCATAATGGTGAATTACCAATCAGAATTGTAAATACAGGATTGTTACTACATACATATATATACCTAAATGAACGGTTACCGTTGGAAGCGTGTGACACCCAACACGTGTTTCGGTTTCTTCGTCAGGGGGCATGCCTGATCGACCGGAAAGGAGGTTTAAATACAGCCCACCTCCAATCACCGCACATCACCATTAGTGACGCATGCGCTGTCATGGCAACTCACCGACGCGAGGTCGGCCGCCGCGTCACAGATCATCTGACCCAGGGCAACACGTGACCCGAGTACAGAGGAGCCGTGGAGACACAGCGAGCCGAACAAGCGCCGATAACCTATGACAGCCGCGCGTTCAGGTGTGGGGCAAAATTAGAATTTATATCATGAATGCAAATTTAGGATTTAAATAGAGAGATTTTTGACCACATAATAAGTGTACTATTCATTACAGAATCTAAATATATGTGAAAGATAGTGAATGAATAAATCAATCCATGATTATACTTCTATTCCCTGGAAATTGCAAACACAATATTTGTCAAGAGATACAAGTAAATCTATGTAGCCAGACAGCAATAAATAAAGTATAAATCATTATGCCTATGTTAACGTTCAAATACCCCTATACAGGATACATATCATAAATATTAGGTTAGAACGGACAGAACATGTGTAAATGATGTTATTATAAATATTAAAACTTGTATATATTACATAAGAGGGTACATCTCCCACAATACATAGTATTGGGGATAATCAAGTAGTCCCCCATCACACATATTGACAGACCCAGTTCTGCTTAGCATTCTCTAAGTATCCAAATGAACTTGCTGCTTGATCACATCTTACAATGATACCAATGTGTACAATGGTCCTATGTGTCTTGCTTTTGGGTATTATATCATTATCCAACGAACGAATTCCCTCTTCTTTATTTATTGCTGTCTGGCTACATAGATTTACTTGTATCTCTTGACAAATAATGTGTTTGCAAAAATCTCTCTATTTAAATCCTAAATTTGCATTCATGATATAAATTCTAATTTTGCCCCACACCTGAACGCGCGGCTGTCATAGGTTATCGGCGCTTGTTCAGCTCGCTGTGTCTCCACGGCTCCTCTGTACTTGAGTCACATGTTTCCCTGGGTCAGATGATCTGTGACGCGGCGGACGACCTCGCGTCGATGAGTTGCAATGATGGTGCGCGCGTCACTAATGGTAATGTGCGGTGATTGGAGGTGGGCTGTATTTAAACCTCTCCGGTCGATTGGGCACGCCCCCTGACGAAGAAACCGAAACACGTGTCGGGTGTCACACTTTTCTAACAGTAACCGTTTATTTGGGTATATGTATGTAGTAACAATCCTGTATTTACAATTCTGATTGGTAATTCACCATTATGGGTTTATATGGGCATATCCCTAACTGACTTAATAACCAATATTGGGTAATTGTGAATAGTAGGGTAGATATGACTGTGGTGTAGCAAGAGTGACCCCTGGTGGTCTGTAACGATATCTGCTACATTCCTATGTCCAGCGATTCTGGGTTTGATCTTACTTGAAGCACTAGAGTTGCAGTACACCTTGGTGCAGCAAAAGTGATCCCTGTTGATCTACAGATATTTCTGTTACTATATATATTTGTTTCAATTTATATTCTATAGCTTCAAGGATTATATATCTTTGACTTATGTATGATAATTTTATCCATTCTAGAATATATATTTTTCATGATACGGTTCCGTTACATGTATATTGTTGATGCATATAGAGTTGTCAAACAAGCACTTGTGTATTTGATAGATAATTAATATTCAATATTTATTCTCAATAAAAATCTATTTTTGATGAAATTGATTGTTCTTTGTATAATTGGGCTCCCTGATCGCTTTTTCTCTTTCTTTCTATAATGCAGCGAAATAGCCCAGCATGTATTATAATGCAGCCCCCAGTCTTCCATGTTTTATAATGCACCCCCATAGTCCATGTATAAGGTAGCCCCCATAGTCCTCCATATATTATAATGCAGCCCCCATAGTCCGCCATATACTTTAATCCCACCCTATAACCCTCCATGTATTGCTGTATAATGTGTCGCGGGCAAGAGACAGATCACAACCGGCGGGCCGCACTCGGATCCGGGTGGTGGCTGTGGCTCGAGTGGCAGCCGGATCCGGGGCTCGCGCAGCCGTCTGTCACTCACGATTGAAAAGGGAATATTTACAGGGGAGTTGTCTGTGACGCCACCCGTGGGTTGCGGTGAAGGTTGGTGATACCGCCGCTGCCTTGTATGTGAGTGCCCGGGACTGATGGAGCGGGGCAGCAAGGTGGAATCCCCTCCACGGGTAGGGGAGGTGTAGTCCCGGGGCCCAGAGTATTGTGAGGGTTTTCAGGGAGCAGGAAACTCACAGTTCGGTTGTCGTGGTGCTGCATGAGCTGCTGATGATTTGGACAGTCAGTAACCACACACAGTCTGTATTGTAAACCAAATTGCCAATGGCCGGTCACCTTTGGTGGGTGTCTTCGGGTCCCACACCCAGATATACAACCAGGGGCCCTTCCTTCCAAACTCTCTGTCTGTCTCTTTCTTGCCTGGACTAGTCCGCTTGAGCGGCCTCCGGACCGGATCCCCTTTCTCGGCACCGGCGGGCTACAACCCTGTCCCGGTCGGCCTCAGGTTCCCTGCGACTGGATCTCCGTCGCCTGTGGCCCTCACTGCCACCTAGTCCGGTAGTCCAGGGCTCCAACCCCAACTACCACCTTCTCCAGGGAGCTGCAACTCCTTCCTGTCAGCTCTTCACTGATTACAGCACAAACTGAAACTTAACTCCTCTCTGCACTTCCTAAGCTCCTCTCGCCCCCTCCCATTTTCCTGGGGAGGGGGTGAGTAGGGTCTGATTGGCTGGTGTACTGTATATCTGTGTGGGGACTGTGTTGGTGTCAAGGTGGATTAACTCTTTTGTGACTACCTGGTTTTGCCAGGGCGTCACATAATGCACGCCCCATAGTCCTCCATATATTATTATACACCCCCATAATCCTTCATGTATTATAATTCCCACATAGTCCTCTATGCATTACTGTATAATACACTCCCCATAGTCCTTTATATATTATAATGCAGCCCCCATAGTCGTTCATATTGTATTACACAGCCACCTTACCTTTCAATGCACCCCACAGTCCATGAATAAGGTATCCACCATAGTCCTTCATATTGTATTATGAAGCCCACATAATGTTTAATGCACCCCCATAGACCTCTGGTAATCGTGCACTCACTGATTAAAGAAAAAAATAAACAAGTACTCACCTCTCCTCATTCCCCACTGCTCCGATCAGAGTCCTGCGCTCTGCATGTCTCAGCACAGCGGCGCGCAGTAGTGATATTACCGCGCTCTGCTGAACTGAGATGTTGATCATAGGCACAGGGAGAAAATGATGAAGGAGGGAAAGGACCGCTCCACTCCCTCTCTCATCATGGTTTTGTGCGATAATGGGCAATGACCCCCACAAGCGAGGGGGGCCCGATGCTGCCTCTAGCACCAGCTCCCCTGACTCATAGGCCCCATATAGGCCGCATGGTCTGCCTACATTGGCGGTACACCACTGGTGCAAAGTGAAGAAAAAAAGGAGCGCCATATTTCAGTTCAGATTTAGTTTGAGTGTTTTGCAGGTGCCATGTCACATTGGCAGAGCCCTATACGCCTTTTCACTGGGAGTCAAGTTAGAGCCCATCTTCCGCAGCATGAGTAAGACCCGCACCTTCTGCTGAACATACATCTCGTCCGGACTCTTCCCGGGGGCCCTCTCACGGATCATACCCCCTGTCCTGCACCCTCTTTAATGAAGGGGCTTCCAGGTGCAGTCAGTAGGATGGTATGGAGGGGACGCCTTTTCGGAGCGGCTCTTCCATCCAGCCAGCGCCTGGCTCCTCCTCCTCGGCCACTCGGTGCGCGGCTCCGGCCTGTACGCGGCAGTGTCTGGCGGCTTCTCTCCTCCACAGCCTGGGAGTCACCAGCAGCGACAATCTCCATACTTTTTATATTTGGGGTCTGTTAACCATTTATTGTGGAAGATTCTAAGGTATATTGAATTTTTGCTATATATTTGCATAGGTAGTATTCATTAATATTTAGCATTCAGGTTTTTTCAATTTATTTGGTTAAAATTGGTGTGAATTGTATTTGATCATTTATGAAATATTTAGGAGGACTTTGACTTATTATAGGCAGGTCATATATGGAAGCTGAGCTGCATGTTACTTTACGCTGAGGAAAAAAGCACAGTGAGCATGGGACTGCTATAATTTCCATCCACTGTGTTTGTAGTGCACAGTGCAGCATTTTGGATGCACCGAATATACGATGCCTCCAAAACGCAGCTATTCCTGATCATGGGCACGTACATTTACATGTAATCCCTGGTGTAAGCGCTCAGCGTAGAGATCAGGATAAACATGAGCTGCGCCTTTGAGAGGAAGAATGAACAAACCAATAGCAGTTGAAATTGGTTTTATTTATTTTATTCCTCTGCTCAGAAGGATTACAGCGATCTCAAATTTATATACCGTATTTTTCGTTTTATAAGACGCACCAGAATATAAGGCGCACCCCAAATTTGGAGAAAAAAAAAGGTGAAAAAAAAATTGGGGTCCATTATATAATCTGGTGGTGTCTTACCAGGGAGAGGGGGCAGCAGCGGAGCGGGAGTCACAGAAGGCAGGGGCGGTACTGGAGTACTGTGATGCTGACAATGGTACAGAGGGAGGCCCAGAAACTCACTGCGGTCTCTGCTCTGTGCGGGGCCGGTGATACCGCTCTGCTCTGTGCAGGGGGGCATTCTGAAGATGTCGGCAGTCCACGGTGAGGGCTTCAAATAATGGCAGCGAGAGTCGGCGCATGCGCAGATGACAGCTTGAGCTGAGAGCTCCATCTGCGCAGGCGCTGACTCTAGGTGCAATTATTTGAATCCCTGACCACGAACATCTACAGAATGACCGCCTGCTGCACAGAGCACCCGCGCGCCGAGCAGACCAGAGCAGCCGCGCGCCGAGCAGACCAGAGCATCCGCTCTCCGAGCCGAGCAGACCAGAGCAGCCGCGCACCGAGCCGAGCAGACCAGAGCAGCCACGCACCGTGCAGAACAGAGCAGCTGTGTACAGAGCAGAGCAGCCGCGCGCCGAGCAGACCAGAGCAGCCACGCGCCGAGCAGACCAGAGCAGCCGCGCGCCGAGCCTAGCAGACCAGAGCAGCCGCATGCCGAGCAGAACAGAGCAGCCACGCGCCGAGCCGAACAGAGTGGCGCCGCCTGATGCACACAACAGAGCCGTACTGACCAGGACCGGCAGCTACATTCGGATTTTAAGATGCACCCCTCATTTTCCTCCCAAATTTTTGAGAGGAAAAGTGCGTCTTATAATCCGAAAAATACAGTAGTTATTTTAGGTTTGGCTACTATCACATTACTGAATTGTGAAAATTATAGTTTTTTAGTTTTCTGCCAAGAGTCATGTGAAGGCTTGTTTTTTGCGAGAGGAGTTGGAATTTTTATTGCTACCATTTTGGGCTACATAATATTTTTTGATCGCTTTCTATGCCACTTTTTGTGAGGCAGAATCAAGAAGAAACAGCAATAAAGGAATTGGGTTTTTTTACGCTGTTCACAGTGCAGTTAAAGCGATAAGACAACTTTATTTTTCGAGTGAGTGCAATTACAGTGATACCACATTTATATAGTTTTTTTTTTGTTATGTTTTGTCGCTTTAACACCATAAAAATAAAAACTATTTGATAGAAAAAGAAAAACAGTTTTTGCATTGCTGTATTCTGAGAGCTATAGCTTTTTTTGGCGGCTGGAGCTGTATGTGACTTTTCAATCACGTTTTATACCACTTTTTTGTCAGCTGTATAATGAAAAGACAGTTTTGCTATGCTTTTTAATATTTTTTTTTTACGGGGTTCACTGAAGGAGTTAACTAGTGTGACAGTTTTATAGAGCAGGTTGTTAGGGATTCCGCAGTACCAAATATATTTGTGTAAAAAAAAAAATATATGATAATTAGTTACCAGTAACTGGATTTTCCAGACCATGACAGCACCATATGTGAGAGAGTGTATGCGCAACAGGAAACATTTCTGAATATCAAAGTAGTGGCCCTTTATCGGGCTCCTTTACCCACCGGACTGACGTTTGCGGTGATAACTACCGGCTCTTCAGCGTTCCCAGGAACCCTTTTCCCCAGATTCAGTTTGTCCCGTCACCAATCCAGTGATCTTAGGACTTTTTGTGATAGCTGGAACGTGTGTTCTAAGTCCAGCTCTGAATGGAGAAAACCTGTCCCTGAATGCTTCTTGTGTGGAACTGAGGCCACTAGATCGCGGGTATCATAGACGTTAGGGACCCTAATAAAGACATTGCTAGTCTTAGTAACATTTCTGACCACCTTTGAGCTGATAGCATTTTCTGTTTTATTTTTAATATTTTTTCCAGTGAGAGAAAGCAATACTGCCCCACTGAGTCCAAACTGATGCCCAAAAATAACTGAATCTGAGCAGGGTCTTTCCTTGACTTTGCCTCACTTATCAACCATCCTAGTTCTGAGAGGACTGAGGACTGACGGCTGCTGAACAATCCCTTTCTGACCTACCCACAACCAAAAATTTGTCAAGGTATGGGACTATTAAAATGTCTCTTTTTTTTTTTTTTTTTTTTTTTTAAATAGGATGCCATCTCCACCACAATTTTGGTGAATACTCTTGGAGCTATTGAAATGTTAAATGGGAAGCACTGGTATTGAAGTGAGTCAATTTCACCTCGATTCTCACTGCCAGCCTCATATTTTTGGAGGTCTTTGTGGATCAGGACATAGTAGTATGCGTCCGTCAGGTCTATTAATGCCATCTAACAAAAGTAGTCCCACTGCTGACTTGAGGGTCTCCATCATAAATCTTTCCACTTCCATGTAGTAATTCAGAGATCTTAGATTGAAGATGGTCATGAAGGACTCATCGGGTGTTTTTTATTAGAAATAGGTTGAAGTAAAACCCGGTTCCCATTTCTAACTCCGGCACCCTGATCAATACCTTTTTCCCTAATAATGAAAGGACTTCCTACTCTAGAACCCTCTGATTTTTGGGGCTACTCGGGAAGTTATTACTCATTGAGGCGGGAGGGAAGAAAAAGTTAGCCTTAGACCAAGGGATATGGTTTTTAACATCCAAACAGAGCAGAGGCAGGAACATCAGCCCACTGGGGATAAACTTGCTTCAGTCTTCCTCCCACCAGAGACCTGGTGTCATTGCCCCTTGGGAAATCCCTTATAGGAGGGTCTGTTGAACAAAAAACCCTTGTTTTGGACCTTATCTCTTCCCCAAGGGCACCCCCTAATATTGCTCTCCTTTTGGCCCTACCTTCCTCCCTGAGGTCTGAAAGGAATCTCTGAACCTGTATCCAGAGGGGGAACACACACGTTTCTTGTCTCCTGCCTTCTCTAGGATGTCGTCTTGGGCTGATCCAAACAGAGTCTCCTTGGCATGGTACTGCGCATACTTTCACTTTGGACTGAAAATCAGCATTCCAGTTCTTTAGCCATAACACACGCCTACTGGAGTTGGAAAGGGTACAAGCACAAGCGGCTAACCTTACCCCATCTACCGAGGCATCGGACCTTACCTCATCTAACGAGGCATCGGCCAAGAAGTTTGCTGTAAGCTCTCCCTGGGGTGTGATGGCGAATGCGGCTCTGCTTTCTGAATCGTGAAGTGTCCGCAGTGTCACTGCTCCAGATGCCGCACATAGAGACAGACCCTGGCCAGGACCCAAAACCTTCTCAGCAACCCCTGGAACTGGCAGGCCAATTGGGGCCCAGGGAACCTCCTAGTTCATGCGATGTCAGGCATGGGGGAAGGGAACCGCCTCATGTGACCAGTGCAGCCCCTGTGACACCTGGATCCCCAGGACCTCCTGGCCCGCCGAGAGCCAATCCTCAGGAGAAGTTTTCCCAAATAAACTCCGGTATCCTCTTCCAGGAACAGGAAACCACACTGGGGATTTGGAGAGGTGCCGCCCCTTTTATTTTTAGAAAGGTTTCCTGTTCCTGGGGTTGGATACACTCTCTCATGTTTGGTGCTGTCATGGGAAGGAAAAAATACAAAAAACTATATATTGGGAGAAAAAAAAATGTTGATTTGTTTTTATTTCTGTTTTTGTTTTATTATATATATTTTAACTTTTTTTTTTACTTTTTACTTTCACTGCTCTGATCGCAGATGCACTGTATTGCAATGACAGATCATTGCTGTACACTGCAGGTATCACCGCTGCACTGTGAGAAGCTTCAGGGATTATGCTGCAGGCATGATCACTGAGGTTTTCCATAGTCTGGTCACCCGGAGGTCGTTATGACGATCTCAGGTCACCATGGCGACAATCAGGCCCTCACAATTACATTGCGGGGGCACTCATCAGATGGGAGAGGGAAAACAATCCCTCCCCAAACCCCTAAATGCCACTATATCGTTTGCGGCATTTATGAGTTTAAACAGCCAAGGACGGTGCAGGCACTATCTCTAGCTGTGGGGGGCGGAGCTCGGCTGTTGGAAAACCAGAGTCCCTGGCAATTGCGCCAGGCACAGCTCGTTCACCCCCAGCAATCGCCATGACATACCTATATGTTCTTGGTCAAGAACAACTTCCCTCTCATGATGTATAGTTACATCAATGGTCGTGAAGGAGTTAAACTATTGATTATTCCAACCAATATCGGCAAATTTTACTCTAATGTGTATGGGAGCCTTTAGTATAAAATTAATTCCTCCACCATAGAGGAATGTGTGCTGCAGAGCAGACCATTATGATGATGCAATAAAAGATGCTACAGTAACCGTATAATATGACTATAAATATACTGTGAGGTAATAAGCAGCAAATTTTCCATTTATTAAATCTGCACAGAAAAGTCACTGTATTTTTTACATACCTCTAGTCTCAGGGACTGGAAGTGAGTGGACGTGACCAACCGGAAACAGTGGACGGGAGCAGAGATAGTGGGCATGACCGGCCGGACTTAATAAACAATTTTTAAGTCCACATAGTCATGGAGTTCTATACAATAGAAACAGTGGTATGGGTGATGCAGCCGGGGGGGTAGGGTTGGGGGGGGGCGCGAAGCCCCCCTTGCATAAAGTGGAATACTTGCGACTTAGTTGGTCGGTGTGATGCTCGTCTTGGTGGGCATAGCCTGGCATGCAACCCATGACAAGCTTTCATTAAGCAGGAGGTGGCTTGGCCCCAGAGTCCCACTTCTATTTTGAGAACTCCAAGACTACATGGACTTAAAAAATGTTAGCTAAGTCCGGCGGTCGGTCATGCCCACTATCTCCGCTCCAGCCTACTAATTCTGGCAGGTCACGCCCACTCACTTCTGGTGTCCGATACTCCAAGTCGACTGTATCTTTTACCTAGTATATGCCTTACGTTTATTTGAATTTTTTTTTTACATTTTATCACCTTCTTCATATAGTAATCTTAGCCAACATCTTGTAGTAATGTGCCCATGGTTGCAGTAATGTCACCATCCGTGTCCCCTGTAGTAAGGTGCTCATGCTTGTGGTATTGTGCCCAGTAGTATTCTGCCCATCCTTCTGGTATGTGCTCAGTAGTATAGTACCCTGTAGTATTGTGCCCATCCTTGTGCCCTGTAGTATTGTGCCCAGTAATATTGTGCCCATCCTTGTACCTTGTAGTATTGTGCCCATCCTTGTAGTATTGTGGCCATCCCTGTAGTATTGTGCCCATCCTTGTAGTATTGTGCTCTGTAGTATTGTGCCCATCCTTGTAATTGTACCCTGTAGTATTGTGCCCATCCTTGTAGTATTGTGGCCATCCCTGTAGTATTGTGCTCTGTAGTATTGTAGCCATCCTTGTAGTATTGTGCCCTGTAATATTCAGCTTATCTTTGTAGTATTGTGCTCTGTAGTATTGTGGCCATCCCTGTAGTATTGTGCCCTGTAATATTCAGCTTATCTTTGTAGTATTGTGCTCTGTAGTATTGTGGCCATCCCTGTAGTATTGTGCCCTGTAATATTCAGCTTATCTTTGTAGTATTGTGTTCTGTAGTATTGTGGCCATCCCTGTAGTATTGTGGCCATCCCTGTAGTATTCTGCTCATCCTTGTAGTATTCTGCTCTGTAGTATTGTGGCCATCCCTGTAGTATTCTGCCCATCCTTGTAGTATTGTGCTCTGTAGTATTGTGGCCATCCCTATAGTATTCTGCCCATTGTTTAATAATACGCAAAAAAAATAAAATCTCCTCACCTTTCCTCTGTTCCCTCTTATCAGGCTCCGAGCCCACGATCAGTATTTGCAGAGTTTTGGATGCAGCATGCTTCAGCTGCGTCCAAAACCCTGCTATGTACAGTACAAGCATAGTGGATAGGATTTCTAAAAACCCTATGCCTGCTGTGCGTGTACGGCCAGCAGTGAAAATGGACCTGCGGTGCGGCTTGCAGAGGCCGCAGCATGTAAATTTATGCTGCGGAGTCAGAAGTGTCCTCCCTAGGCAAAACACAGCGAGGAGACCGCAGCGCTCCAAACCCTCATCGCGGGCACAGGCAGCTGTGGTCTCCTAAGGAGGAGACTTGCAGCCCTGCAGGTCAGGACCCGCCACGTCCAGGACGCAGCGGGTCCTGATCTTGAGCACGTACCTTACCTGCTTGTTGCAGCCTGTGATGATCGCGGCCCACAGACCCAGTGACGATCGTGGCTCTATGCTGATGGTCAGCGCTGGCAGGACTTTACTGCATTTGAATCAATTTGTGGTGCCGCGCAGAGGAGCTGTGTCTGGACTATACCAATGGCTGCGGCCTGCCAATCAGATGCAAGGAAGTGACATTGCTGTATGACGTCACCTCCTTGCATGTAATTGCCAGGCAGCAGCAACTGGAATAGAGCTGACAGCTCCTCTGCGCAGCACCGCAAATGGATTCAAATGCAGTAAAGTCCTGCTGGTGCCGACCCCCAGCATAGAGCCGTGATTGTCACGGGATCTGCGGGCCAGCAGCCAAAGGGGCCTCATGTGGCCCGCGTGTTTGAGACCTCTGTTTTAAGGCATTTTTATTACTTTTTGAAAATTCAGAAGTTTACAGACATTTCATTAGTATTTGGTAAAATTGCCCTTAAATTGTATAACTTGGGTCAAAAGTTTTAGATCTCCTACCACAAGCTTCTCACAATAGTTGGTAGGAATGTGGGCCCATTCCTCCTGTGAGAACTGGTGTAACTGAGCCATGTTTGGTTACCTTGCTTACACCGGCCTTTTCAGCTTTGCTCATAAATTTTCAATAGGATTGAGATAATATAGAGTATTTATTCACTTATATAGCGCAATTAATTCCATAGTGCTTTACATACATCAGCAATCAGGCCTTTGTGATGGCCGCTCCATAACATTGCCTTTGTTATCCTTAAGCCACTTTGTAACCAGTTTGGCAGTAGCTTCGGGTCATTGTCCATTTGGAAGATCCATTTCCGTCCAAGCTTTAAGTTCCTGGCTGATGTCTTCAGAAGTTGCATCTGTGTTGCCACATAATCTTTCCTCATGATGCCATCTATTTTGTGAAGTGCACCAGTCTCTCCTACAGCAAAACAACCCCCAATATGATGCTGCCACCCCCATGTTTCACAATTGGGATGGTGTTCTTAGGCTTCAAAGCTTTTCCCTTTTTCCTCCAAATGTAGCGATGGTTATTATGGCCAAACAGTTCAATTTTAGTTTCATCTGACCACAGGGCATGTCTCCAAAATGTACTGTTTTTGTTCCTTTGTGCATTTGCAAACATTAATCTGTCTTTCTTATGTTTTTTTTGAGTAATGGCTTTTTCCTGGCAGAGTGGCTTTTCAGCCCATGTTGATACAGTACCGTATTTTTCGGACTATAAGATTCACCGGACCATAAGACGCACCCTGGTTTTAGAGGAGGAAAATAGGAAAATAAAATTTTAAGCAAGAAATGTGGTCATGACACACTGTTATGGGGCGAGGATCTGCTGTTGACACTGTTACGGGGTTAATGTCCCCAAATTCTCTACTAAGGTACCCCAACCTGGTAATGATTAGAGTTGAGCGATGTCCGAGTCGAATGGTTCTCCAATTTCATGTTCGAGTGATTTTGGGGGGGTGTTCGAGTCGTTCGACGAACTCGAACGATTTGCTAAAAGTTCGGCAGTTCGAGTTAGGGGCACTTTGCACACTGCGACATCGCAGGTGCGATGTCGGTGGGGTCAAATTGAAAGTTACGCACATCCAGCATCGCATGCGACATCGCAGTGTGTAAAGCCTAGATGATACGATTAACGAGCGCAAAAGCGTCGTAATCGTATCATCGGTGCAGCGTCGGCGTAATTCATAATTACGCTGATGCGACGGTCCGATGTTGTTCCTCGCTCCTGCGGCAGCACACATCGCTGTGTGTGAAGCCGCAGGAGCGAGGAACATCTCCTACCGGCGTCACCGCGGCTTCCGTAGGATATGCGGAAGGAAGGAGGTGGGCAGGATGTTTACATCCTGCTCATCTCCGCCCCTCCGCTCCGATTGGCCGCCTGCCGTGTGACGTCGCAGTGACGCCGCACGACCCGCCCCCTTAACAAGGAGGCGGGTCGCCGGCCACAGGGACGTCGCACGGCAGGTGAGTGTGTGTGTGAAGCTGGCGTAGCGTTAATTTTCGCTACGCCAGCTATCACCACATATCGCTGCTGCGACGGGGGTGGGGACTATCGCACTCGGCATCGCAGCATCGGCCTGCGATGTCGCAGTGTGCAAAGTTCCCCTTACATTCGAGAACGGTTTGATCACCAAAAGCGTGGCTTTTCACACTAAGTACGTGCGCACGTTGCGTATCTGCATGCGTCCTGCGTCCCCAGCACAATCCATCTTTCCTACTCACCAATCACGGGCGCCTTGTTGCACGGCTGTCACAAATCCCTGGCGGCTTTTCCTCTTTTGAAAATGGCTGCTGCTTCATTATTCAATCAGGTATTCCGTGTCTTCCCCGCCCACCGGCGCCCATGATTGGTTGCAGTCAGACACGCCCCCACGATGAGTGACAGCTGTCTCACTACAACCAATCACATCCGCTGGTGGGCGGGTCTATATCGTGCAGTAAAATAAAGAATTAATTAAAAAAAAAAAAGGCAGTTCCCATCAATTTTGATACCAGCCAGGATAAAGCCACACGGCTGGAGGCTGGTATTGTCAGGATGGAGAGCGCCACGTTATGGGGAGCCCACCACCCTTACAATATCACCAAGCAGCCGCCTGGAATTGCCGCATCCATTAGATGTGACAGTTCCGGGACTCTACCCCGCTGATCCCGAATTGCCCTGGTGCAATCCTGCATACAGTCCTGGATGGAGTATGCTGAGCCTTGTAGTTCTGCAGCTGCTGTCTGCTGTCTGTCTGTATGGAGGAGAGCAAATAGCAGCTGCAGAACTACAAGGCTCAGCATCATCCATCCAGTACTGTATGCTGGAGGGAGAGGCAGGGGGAGCAGAACTACAAGGCTCAGCATGCTCCATTCACTAGTGTATTCAGGAGAGCAGACAGCAGCTGCAGAACGACAAGGCTCAGCATATTCCATCCAGGACTGTATGCAGGAGTTTCTTGCCCCCCCCAAAAAGGACATTTTTGTGTACTCACCATAAAATGTCTTTCTTGGAGCCTTTCATTGGGGGACACAGACAGTGGGTTATATGGTGTCTCCAGGGGAGGCTTGACACTAGGTTTAAAAAAGAGTTAGCTCCTCCTCCCACAGCATATAACCCCAGCTAGGCGGGAACTAGCTCAGTTTGGTGTAAAAGCAGTAGGAAAAGGATAACCAAAACCACAAGGGCGGGAGCTGTGTCCCCCAATGAAAGGCTCCAAGAAAGACATTTTACGGTGAGTACACAAAAATGTCCTTTCCTTTCTCGCCTTTTCATTGGGGGACACAGACAGTGGGACGTCCAAAAGCAGTCCCTGGGTGGGAACTGAACTATTAACAGTGTATAGCATCAGACTAATAGCTGACTAACAACTGCAACTGCAGTGAACTCATATCAAAACACTGTCAAGAACTGAGCAGTGGCCACTTATAAATGGGCCACTGCCGCCTGAAGGACTTGTCTTCCAAGAGCAGCATCCGCGGAGGCATGCGTATGCACTCTGTAGAATTTTGTGAACGTGTGCACACTGGACCAGGTAGCGGCCTTGCAAAGTTGGGCCGCCGAAGCCTGATGGCGGATAGCCCAGGAGGCACCCACTGCTCGTGTAGAGTGGGCCCACACAGATTGAGAAGGAATGGCACCTCGTGCTTTGTATGCCTCACAGATGGCAGTCCTGATCCATCGAGAAATCGTGGATTTAGACGCCGGGTTGCCCTTTTTGTGTCCTACTGGGAGGACGAAGAGAATGTGTCGCCCGGGGACCAGGGGGTACTCAGATCCGGGCCACGGGGTCACTTCTGTGGGTATCACGGTGGCGTGACCCGGTCTGTGATCCCAGGCTCCACAGTAAAAGGGGATTTGGTAAGGGAGATTGTCCGTGACGCCACCCACGGTTGAGGTGATTGTGGACACCACCGCTGCTCTTTATGGGGATCCCGGGAGCGGTGACAGGGAGCAGCTTAGTTGTTATTTCTCCCCTCCGTGGGTAGGGGGTTGGTTGTCCCGGGGCCCGGTGATGGGGTAAGCAGGGAGCAGGGCGCAGTGCTGCGGTGTGGTGCCCGAGGGCACGGGCGTACTCACAAGTATTCCACACAGAGTCACTGGTAAAATAGGAATTGCCGGTGTCCGCAGCCTTCGGTACGGGGTGTTAGTGTCCCACACACGGTGCAGCAGCTCCTGTTGTTCTACCCCTGCAGCCAGGTGCCTTTCTCTCCACTCTCTTCCTCCTTCTCCTCAGCCGGGAACGGGGAATACACTCCCCTGCAGTGATCCGGGTCACCCAGGTACCGGGGGCCACTACCCTGCCCGGCTACCTCTGGCCCCTTCCTCACTCACAGCCTGTCCCGGCCCTCTCGGAGCACGCTTCACTTTTCAGCCTGGGAGCTACAACTCCATGCTTCTCTTCTCTCTGTCTCTCCAAACACTCTGCTCCAGCCCCTCCCCTCTGCTCTGCTTTTCTCTTACCCTGGGGGCTGTGGTTTGTCCTGCTGCATCGGTGTGGGATCAGATTACCAAGGAGGATTAACTCTTTCTGTGACAACCTGGCTTTGCCAGGGCGTCACACACCCCCTTGGTAAAACACGGCCCGTCCTCGGGCCGTCTAGGCACCAACATTTATAAAAACTGGAAAAAGGATAAATAAACACATTACAATCATACATCTTCCCACATCGGGAGGTACGTTTTCTAAAACTTTAACCTGTTCTGCCACCCCGCACCTGCGGAGCAGATGGCCTCCTCCTGAACCTGAGGGCGTTCAACAGGGGTGACAGTCCATAAAACAGTCAACTTTTTAACTTGTGGGTAGCCGTCCATGCTCCGCTACCACTGCTGCTGCCGCCACTCCCAGTACGGGGCACGGGTTCCGTGCTCTGCCTCCTGCTCAGAAGCCAGGCCCACCTGGATGCCCTCGGCGCCGGCTACAACCGGCCTCGCTAACTGCCGAGGGCTCCATCTCTCACTGGCCTGCTCCTCCTCTCTGCAGGTGCACTCCGGCTGCTCCACAGCCGTGACGGGGTACCTGGGCGCGGCTGGCGCCACATATGGGGCAGACTTCCAATCGGGTGCCACCTCCGTTGCGGCCGGGCGGACTGCCGGAGCCGACGTCATCACCGTGGCGGCTGAGCGGACTGCCGGAGCCGGGTAAGATGTCATCGGGGTCGCGGCTACTGCTTGTCCAGGAACGGAATTAGGCAAAGTCCTGGCGTCCCTGCCTTTACAGTCGCGGTCACATGAACTGCAGTTCCTTCCTACTGCTCCCCCTTGGTACTCGGGAGCAGTCCTTCTAGCAACTTTTAAAGTTTCTCTTTCGCTTCCGGTCCTCCGGAGCTTCACTTCCGCCCGCGTTCTGAGGGGGCGGAGCCTCTTTTTCGCGCCCACCGCTTGGGGAAGAAGGCGCTGGGCGGGAAATTTTCGCGCCCAAAATGGCGGCAAAGATGGCGACTTTCAAAATTTTTGCAGCGGATCACCGCTGACAGTCCAGAATAAGGCGCACTTCCTCCAGGAAACTGGATGGGTTCGATCCTGTTCGTGACGCCAAATGTGTCACCCGGGGACCAGGGGGTACTCAGATCCGGGCCACGGGGTCACTTCTGTGGGTATCACGGTGGCGTGACCCGGTCTGTGATCCCAGGCTCCACAGTAAAAGGGGATTTGGTAAGGGAGATTGTCCGTGACGCCACCCACGGTTGTGGTGATTGTGGACACCACCGCTGCTCTTTATGGGGATCCCGGGAGCGGTGACAGGGAGCAGCTTAGTTGTTATTTCTCCCCTCCGTGGGTAGGGGGTTGGTTGTCCCGGGGCCCGGTGATGGGGTAAGCAGGGAGCAGGGCGCAGTGCTGCGGTGCGGTGCCCGAGGGCACGGGCGTACTCACAAGTATTCCACGCAGAGTCACTGGTAAACTAGGAATTGCCGGTGTCTGCAGCCTTCGGTACGGGGTGTTAGTGTCCCACACACGGTGCAGCAGCTCCTGTTGTTCTTTCCCTGCAGCCAGGTGCCTTTCTCTCCACTCTCTTCCTCCTTCTCCTCAGCCGGGAATGGGGAATACACTCCCCTGCAGTGATCCGGGTCACCCAGGTACCGGGGGGCCACTACCCTGCCCGGCTACCTCTGGCCCCTTCCTCACTCACAGCCTGTCCCGGCCCTCTCGGAGCACACTTCACTTTTCAGCCTGGGAGCTACAACTCCAGGCTTCTCTTCTCTCTGTCTCTCCAAACACTCTGCTCCAGCCCCTCCCCTCTGCTCTGCTTTTCTCTTACCCTGGGGGCTGTGGTTTGTCCTGCTGCATCGGTGTGGGATCAGATTACCAAGGAGAATTAACTCTTTCTGTGACAACCTGGCTTTGCCAGGGCGTTACAAGGGCATCGGACTTGCGCAACGGCGCTGTTCTGGAAATGTAGGTCCGCAGAGCCCTGACAAGATCGAGAGTGTGAAGGGCTTTTTCAAAGGAGTGGACCGGGGCTGGGCAGAATGACGGCAACACAATGTCCTTGTTCAGGTGGAAAGAGGATACGACCTTCGGAAGGAAGGCGAGGGAAGGCCGAAGGACCACCTTATCATGATGGAATACCAGATAAGGTGAGCGACAGGAAAGAGCTGCCAGTTCGGACACTCGCCTGATAGAGGTAATAGCGACTAAAAAGGCCACTTTCCAAGATAGTCGCTGAAGAGAGATTTCTCTCAGAGGTTCGAAAGGAGGAAGCTGAAGAGCTCCCAGAACCAGATTCAGATCCCAGGGATCTAAGGGGTGGCGATAAGGAGGGACCAAATGCGCTACCCCTTGAAGAAAGGTACGGACCTGAGGGCGAGAAGCCAGCTGCTTCTGGAAAAAAAACGAAAAGGCAGAAACTTGTCCTTTAAGGGTACTGAGAGCAAGACCCGAGTCCAGACCGTCTTGCAGAAAAGCAAGAACAGTAGGGATTGAAAAGGTCAGGGGCGACCAATTATGACGGTCACACCAGGAAAGATAGGTCTTCCAGGTCCTGTGGTAAATGCTGGTGGAGGAAGGCTTCCGAGCATTAAGCATGGTATGAACTACCCTGGAAGAAAGACCCGATTTGGCTAGAATCAGGGACTCAAGCGCCACGCCGTCAAATGCAGCTGTGCTGTATTCTGGTGGAATATTGGACCTTGCGACAGAAGATCCAGGCGGTCGGGAAGACGCCAGGGACTGTCGCTGAGAAGTTGGAGGAGCTCTGGGTACCAGGCTCTCCTGGGCCAGTCCGGGGCCACGAGGATCACCGGGATTCCCTCCGCTTTGATTTTCTTGATTACTCTCGGAATGAGAGGAAACGGAGGGAAGATGTAGGGCAGGCGAAACTGTGACCATGGAAAGACTAGGGCGTTGGAGCCGAGCGCTAGCGGGTCTCTCGACCGAGATATGAAGGGACGTATTTTGGCATTCATTCGAGACGGCATGAGGTCCACATCCGGGAGTCCCCAGCGAAGAGTGATCTGATGGAACACTTCTTCGTGGAGGGACCATTCCCCTGCCGCTAGCCCTTGCCTGCTGAGAAAATCTGCGGCCCAGTTGTCTACCCCTGGGATATGGACGGCTGAAATAATGGGGATGTGCTTCTCTGCCCAAAGAAGAATCCTGGATACCTCCCCCATCGCTGCCTTGCTGCGAGTTCCTCCCTGACGGTTGATGTAATCCACGGCCGTGGCATTGTCTGACTGGATCTGAACAGGGAGGCCCAATAGTAGGGGTTGAAAATTCTGAAGGGCCAAAAATATGTCTCTGATCTCCAGAACATTGATGTGCAGGGAGCGCTCGGAAGGAGACCAGCGTCCGTGAACAGTGTGGTGGAGAAACACCGCCCCCCAGCCTATCAGGCTGGCATCCGTCGTGACTACTTGCCAGTGGACCGGGCGGAAGGACTTCCCTTGAGATAGGGATGAGGCTTGAGTCCACCAGACGAGGGAGCTGAGCGCAACCCGAGATAGGCGGACTGACCGGTCCAGGGAAGCTGGATTCTTGTCCCAGGAGGATAGAAGATGCAGTTGTAGAGGGCGCAGATGGAATTGGGCAAAGGACACGGCTTCTATGACCGCCACCATCTTGCCTAACACTCTCATTCCATTCCGAAGGGATGTGTGACGGCGAGAGCGGAGGGATTGAGCGGCCCGGATCAGGGAAGACTTATTGTCTTCTAGAAGAAAAACCCGGGACTGGGCCGTGTCTATCAGCATACCTAGAAAGGTGATGCGCTGATGAGGAATTAGGGATGACTTGTTGAAGTTGATAAGCCACCCTAGCCTTGACAGCGTGTCTAGGCAAATCTGCACGCTTTCTGAGCAAACGTGAGGAGAGCTCCCTTTGACAAGAAGTTCCAAATAGGGAACAACCAGGATGCCTCTGGGGTGTAAAATGGACATGACGGCCGCCATGACCTTTGTGAAGACCCGAGGCGCAGTGGCCAGCCCAAAGGGGAGGGCCCTGAATTGGAAGTGACGGTGTCCTACGGCAAAGCGAAGGAACCGTTGATGAGAGACACATATGGGGATGTGTAAATAAGCATCTTGAACGTCTATGGAAGCTAGGAATTCTCCAGGTTCCATGGCGGCTAGTACTGCTCTCAATGATTCCATTCGGAAAGTTTGAATCCGTACGAATTTGTTTAGCCGTTTGAGGTCCAAGATAGGGCGGACAGAGCCATCTTTTTTGGCAATGACAAAAAGGTTTGAATAGAAACCTTTGCCGCGCTGTTCCAGGGTTACTGGAATGATAACGTTTGCTTTCTGTAAAGAGACTATGGCCTGAAATAAGGCCTGGCTTTGTGTTTCAGACTTTGGAAGACGAGAACGCAGAAACCTGTTGTCCGGCAGGGAAAAGAAATCGATCTTGTAACCTGAGGTGACGATTTCTCGAATCCAAGCATCGTGAGTGTGGTCTAGCCAGATATCCCGGAAAAGCAGAAGCCGCCCTCCCACAGGAGTCGGATCTGCGGGATACCTGGCGTCATGCTGAGGGGGCCTGTACAGTGCGAGGTCCTTTGGGTTTAGGTTGCTTGGAGTAGGAACGCCAAGAAGAGCCCCTTGAGGGACCGGATCCTCGATCTGAGTGTTGTGACGGTCCGTGGGCCGATGGTTTTTGTGGGGCAGACCGAAAGGACTGCCTGCGCCAAGAAGACTTTTTGAAATTTCTGGCTACAGGTCGCTTTTGTGGTAGAATGGTACTTTTACCACCTGTCGCCTCAGATATGAGCTTGTCCAGGGATTCACCAAATAGAAGAAGACCCTGGAAGGGAAGTGTGGACAGGAACTTCTTGGAGGCACTGTCCGCATTCCATATTTTTAGCCACAGAACCCTGCGGGCGAAGACAGCATTGGCTGCCGTTAGGGCTGACCAGCTAGCTGCATCTAGGGAGCCGTGAAGCAAATAATTAGAGGCGAGAGAGAACAAATCAAGAATCTCAAGAGCCTCCGGAGGAATATTGCAAGGGCGAAGCAACTTGCGGAGGTTCCTACTCCACACGCTCATAGCTTTTGCCACCCATGTCATGGCAAACAGGGGGCGCAGAGAGGAGCCCGAAGCCTGGAAAATAGATTTGACCGCAGCCTCAACTGCGCGGTCGGACGAGTCCTTGAGAGACGCGTTGTCTGAAACAGACATAACCGTGTGTTTAGCCAGTCTGGATACTGGCGGATCCACAACGGGGGGGTACCAACCAGGGCTTAACCATTTCCGGAGGAAAGGGATAAGCGAATGAAGAGCAGGATTTTTTGTTAAACCTCCTATCAGGGTGATCCCACCGTTTAGATATGATTTGATGAAAAATCGGATCCTGGGCAAAGGACTTAGGAGGCTTCTTGGCTCGCTTGATTGCCGACTGAGAAGTCGGGTCCGAGGGCTGATCAGAAATCGACAGAGAGTGATTGACAGCCGCTATTAAAGTGTCTTCCATATGCCTAGACTCAGAAGGGACATCTGAATCAGAGTCAGAGTCTCAGGAATCGTGACTACTAAAGGTCACGGAGTCTGAGTCAGACTGACCATCGTGTGAGTCAGACGAGGCGGAGCGGTCGCAATGGCGCCTTTTGGAGACAGCCTTTTTACGTACTGGGGATGATACCCCAGACGAAGGCGGGCTTCTCTGGGGGAGCTGAGCCGGGGGGAGGCTGTGGGAGCCTGTGGAAGGCTGGGATATCTGAGCGGTCAGGTCATCTAACCTTTTAGACATCAGAAGAGCCCATGCAGGGATAGCCTCATCAGACGGGGGTGCTGCCTGAATGGCGGCCGGGGCCGAACCCACAGATTGCACGACCCCCTGGTCCGGCAACGTCTGTTGTGATATTGTAGTAGGGGCATCGCAGCCCCGGCATAGTGGATAGCTTCGACCATTTGGAAACAAGCTTCCACAGGTGGTACAAGCATAGTACCGGTCCATAGAGGATGCCTGGGAAGCTTTATCACCCTTGCGGTTTTTACGCATGTCAGCAACAAACGTACAATTATACTGTGAGCCTCTAGCAGTATTACACTACTGTGGGTGAGGAGCTAGTAGCAGTATTAAAAAGGGACTGCTATACAGAGCTGGTATATACCAATAGTAAAGCGGCATACACTGCCAAACAGTCAGTATATACCTGCAGGCACAGTCAGTATATACCACTAAAAGCTGATATACACCGCCAGCCAGCAGGCACACACCGCTAGAAGACAGCGATATACCGCTGAACAGAGCGGTATATAGTGCTGCAGAGTTGCAGAGCCAAGGAGGCGATCTCACCCGTGTCTGCTCCCCACGTGTAATGGCGTCCAGTGTTCTCTGGCAGCATGGAGGGGAGAGACGGCCCACTAGAGGGAGCGGCTTCTAGAGCAGTGGAGGGGGCGTTGCTAAGAATGCAGGCCGACGCCGGGAGCTAAATTAATGATGCTTCCCCGGGATCACGGCCTGCATCGCCCCACCGGCGCCTCCTCCGGCGGCAGTTGGATGCAGGGGACGGGTACACGTCGTCTCCCTACCTGCTCTTGCTCCGTCTGAAGACGCGTTGGTCCTGGGATGCGGAGATCTCGGGGACGCATCTTCGGCTCAAGGCTAGCAGATGCTCGGCTCTGCCTAACACTCTGGAGCTACCTCCGTGAGGTGCTTCCAGGGAGCCTGGAGGGGTACGCAGACCCGACCACTTGGGCGCGAGGAAAGACTGACGGCTTTTGCACGCCAGGTTTCCTCTGCCCGTACACGGGGGGAACGCGGGTGGCAAGGCACCCTAGTATTGCCCCTATCAAAAATAGAATGAATAAGAAAAGAAAAACAAAATAAAAAGTAAAAATAAGCTGGCCTGAGGCACCTCTGGTGGAGCTCAGTCCAGACATGTCAGCCTCCCTGCTGACACTATAAAAAAACTGAACTAGTTCCCGCTTAGCTGGGGATATATGCTGTGGGAGGAGGAGCTAACTCTTTTTTAAACCTAGTGTCAAGCCTCCCCTGGAGACACCATATAACCCACTGTCTGTGTCCCCCAATGAAAAGGCGAGAAAGGAAAAATGACGTGGGCTTCGCCATATTTTTGTATGCTAGCCAGGTACAGCAGGCAGGTACGGCTGCCCCCAACCCCCAGCTGCCTATTTGTACCCGGCTGAGAACCAAAAATATAGGGAAGACCTTTTTTTTTAATTATTTCACGAATTTCATGAAATAATTAAAAAAAAATATGAAGTGGGCTTCGCCCAATTTTTGTGTCCAGCCAGGTACAACTAGGCAGCTGGGGATAGGAATCCGTAGCACAGGTTGGCCCGAGCTTTCTAGGCCCCTCTGCTGCGAATTGCAGTCAGCAGCCGCCCCAGAAAATGGTGCTTTCATAGAAGCGCCATCATCTGGCGCTGTATCCAACTCTTCCAGCAGCCCTGAAGCCAGGTGGCATGCTGGGTAATAATGGGTTAATACTAGCTTTGTTTTACTAGCTAGTATTAAGCCATAGATTCTTAATGTCAGGCAAGTTTGACCCGGCCATTAAGAATCTCCAATAAAGGGTTAAAAAAAAAAAGACACCACACAGAGAAAAAATACTTTAATAGAAATAAATACACAGACACATTAGAGACTCCATGTTTATTACTCCCTGTCAGCCCTCCACGATCCTGCTCTTCTGTCTTCTTTCTCCTTCAACCCATGCAGCTCTGCTACATTAGACAGCACTGCATGGGAGGAAGACGCTGCTGCTCCTTGCAGTCTAATCACTCAGTGAGTGAGCAGAGGCTGCGGGCTGTAAGCGGTGACGTCACAGCTGCCACCGTTACTATAGCAACGACAATCTCCGATCACGTGATTCCCGGTGCCGCTATTTACCGGCTGTGGCAGCCAGTCCTTGCATGTAGGCCGACTCTGTAAAGAGCGCCCACATGCAGGAACGGGGAAGCCGACCATGTGCCAGAGCATTTTGCAGGTACACGGAGATGCTGGAACGAGCACCGCGTACCGGAGAGATGCACTGACAGGACCTAGCATGATGTCTAGCCATGTTACCAGTCTGTAGCCAATGAGATAATAGACACGTGACTGGTCACATGCTATTTTGACGTCATGGAAGATCCTATCATCAGTGCTGGTTACCGGGAGGACGCAGCGATTATCAGAAGGAAAAGCGGCGGGAGACAGAGTGCAGGACGCGTCACGGGGACCTGTAATTTTAATGACAATGTTTATTAACTGTATTTGTACATGTATAATGTGTTTTTATGTGTTTGCCTGCCATTGTTTTCAATGGGGTTCAAATTGGTTCGTCGAACGTTCGACGAACTTGTCCTCCGTTCGACGAACCGAACTCGAACTCTAGGGGGGTGGCTCATTTCTAGTAATGATCCTACTGCCTTGTATATACAGTATATGTCCCTAACCCTGGTATAGCCCACATCCTGCTATATACCGTCATCCTGGCATATGGCCGCATCCTGCTATATACTGGCATATGGCCGCATCCTGCTATATACCCCATCCTGGCATGTGGCCCCATCCTGCTATATACCTCCATCCTGCTACATACCTCCATCCTGCTATATACCGCCATCCTGCTTATATACCCCATCCTGCTCATATTGCCCCCATCCTGCTCATATACCCCAATCCTGCTCATATACTCCCATCTTGCTTATAAAGCCCCATCCTGCTTATAAACCCCCATCCTGCTCATATAACCCCCATCCTGCTCATAATATACCCCATCCTGCTCATAATATACCCCCATCCTGCTCATAATATACCCCCATCCTGCTCATAATATACCCCCATCCTGCTCATAATATACCCCCATCATGCTATATACCCTCATCCTGCTATATACCCCCATCCTGGTATACAGCCCGCATCCTGTGGCACATAAAAAGAAAAAATAAACGTTCAAACTCACCTTACCTAACTCCCTGCAGCATCGCTCCTCCTCCGTCTGTGTCAGTAGCAGCGCCGCTGGAGTGTGGAGCCGGCCACGATCCCTGCAGCACCGCGATGTCCTCCTGTCTGTGCCGGCGGTGGCTGCGTGTGGACACGTGCGCACAGCGATGACATCATTGCTGTGCGCACCGCTAGCCTCCACACAGCTGCCGCCGGCACAGACAGGAAGACATCGCGGTGCTGCAGGGATCGTGGCCGGTGAGTATACTGATTCACTACACCCCGCGCTGATGATGATGCGCGGGGAGCAGTGAATACAGCCGCATATGATCACTCTAGGCTGTAGTTGCCAGGGCCTATCATGCGGGCAGACTGTTTAATATGCGCCCATTTCCCGCCCATCACCCCGCCCACCAGTCAGCGCCGGCTTCAGCGCTGAGAGATGATGGGCGAGATGATGGGTGTGCATATTAAATAAGCGGGCCCACGTGGTCACGGCAGGCTGCTACAGCCTGCTCGTGCCCCCGATGACCCGTTCCACAGCAGCACCCTCATTCCCCGCAGCCCTACATTTAGACTATAAGACGCACCCCCCACTTTCCACCAACATTTGGGGGGAAAAAAGTGTGTTTTATAGTCCGAAAAATACGGTACTCGTTTCACTGTGGATAATTACACAATCTTACCAGCATGTTCACAAGGTCTTTTGCTTTTCTTCTTGGGTTGATATGCACATGTCTGTCCAAAGCATGTTCATCTTTGGTACACAGAACCTGTTCCCTTCCTCAGCGGAATGATGGCTGGACATTCCCATCTTGTTTGTACTTGCGTATAATTGTATGTGCAGATGAACGAGGCACCTTCAGGTATGTGGAAATTGCACCCAAGGATGAACCAGACTTCTGCAAGTCCATAATTCTCTTCCTGAGATCCTGGTTGATTTCTTTTGACTTTCCCATCATGCTACACAAAGAAGCAGTGTGTTTCAGGTGTATATGAATATACATCCACAGATGTGTCTCTAATTAACTCAGATGTTGCCAATAAACCAGAAATAATAAATCAGACGCTTCCAAAGACATGACATCATCATATGGGTTGTCCCATATTGTTTAAAGTAAGGAAGGACCCCGGCACACAGTACAAGAGAAATTGGACAATCCAGGTATGGTATGCTTGGATGATTTTTATTTTCACAATTAAACGGTACTGCCCGACGTGTCGGCTCGCACAAGAGCCTTCATCAGGGACAGATAAGTACTGGGACATGCATGATACAAAAAAGAAAAAACAAGAAATGATTTACAATTACATCATGACAAGGCATCAAGTGTCAAAAAATGAGAAAACAACATATTACCTATTGGGGAGATGTGAAAGGAAGGGGAAGGTGTCGCAATGTGAATGTTAAGAAGTGGTGAGGATATATACAGCCGTATAAGATGTGAGTAGAATAAGAGAATTGTAAATTAAGAAAGGAAGGGGAGAGGAAAGATGGGGAAAGAAAAGGAAGAGAGGAAAAAAAGGGGGGAAAGGAGGGGGAAGAAACGGAAGAAGAGAAAGAAGGAAGGGAGAACAGGAAGGCTCAAGGGAAAAAATGAGCAAGAGGGGAAAGGGGAGGGATCTGAGAGACATACCCGTATTTATGAAGTTCAGGGAAAAGTTCCTAGTAGCACCTTGGAGGCCAGAAAGTTAAAGTGAAGTCTGAGAAAGGAAAGAGATATATAATATACAGAGGACTATAGCTGGTAAGGGCGGAAAAATGTCAATAAGGATAGAGCATGGTATAACTTACATGTGAGTAGTCAAGGAGAACACTTTGGAATGGAAGAATATATGTTACTGTGAAAAAAGGGGAGAGGGAGGAGGAGAAGTGATAGTTCATGAGGAATAGGTAATTGGAATAAAGAGCTGATATAATAGCAAAGAGAACAGGGCATAAATATTGGATACATACCAGTAGAATACTGTCATATAGTGTAGATAGGGCTCACATAGGTAGATGAAGAGATGGATAGATGCTGCTTTATGAATAACAAAGGTGATAATCTGTGATGATGTGGTGGAGAAATTGAAACATAGATAGGTCTGTTATAAGGGATAAATACCAATAAGTGGCGACCTGAGTATATGTAGTATGATAACCAATCATACGTGGTATGTTAGGTAAACCACACAATGCGTGAGGACTTGTTGTACTGGAATAGAGAAATAGCCTAAGTAAGAGGATGTGTGACTAATGTTGGGAAAAGGGAAAAAGAAGAACATACCTAATGGTGAGAGCACCAGAGAAATGCCTGCAATAACATAAGGACATTGTGTTATAAAAACGGCAAGACCAGAAGCAGAGCTTGTAGTCTAGCAGCAGGAAGACATCTTACCTATCGCAGCATAGTGGAGGTGAATATGTGGAGGGAGCCCAGGGACAGGGTAGAGAGAGGGACTATATATACTGGCCGGATGTAAACCATTGGTGGCAGCGGAGGATACACTATGCTGCGATAGGTAAGATGTCTTCCTGCTGCTACACTACGAGCTCTGCTTCTGGTCTTGCCGTTTTTATAAAGGTGCAGGAGAAAGGTGGAAACCACCAACCTGTTAAGGGAGAAGCTGCAGCCGGCTGCAGGCACTGTTCATCACCTCGTTTGGTTTACCAGAGACTCCAGTGTACTGTGTCATAGTGAGTACACCAGTGCCTTCGGGCCGCGCACCGCGCCGTACCACACCAGCACCCAGCACGCGCCCATCTCCATCGCCTCAGCACCTTCCCTCGGGCCCCCGGGACCATCACTCCCCTACTCACAGAGGGGTCAACACCAAGCTGCGCAACACCGTCCCCGGGAGGCCTAGTCAATGGCAGTGGTGGTGTCCATCCCTTCACCACAACCCGTGAGCGGCGTCACAAACTTAAATCCCCTACCAACCACCGCGGCCCCAGCCGTGGAACTCCCCACCGAAGTCCCCACGTGTAGCGCCAACCCCCTTGCAGAGCGACGTGACCCCCTGGTCCGTGAGGAGCTCGAGCCACCCACCGTACGAGCACGGATCCGAGCGGCTCGGCGGCCGGCCGAGCTCGCGGGGCGGTACAATTACAGGCAATGAAAACATTACATGTGCCTGAAAATGGAATAAATTAAAAACATAAGCTCAAGGCGCAAAAAATAAACTATCACTGGGTCCCAGATCCTGAAAAATAAGAACGCTACGGGTCTCAGAAAATTGCAACAAAAGCGCAATTCTTTTTTTGAACAAACTTCTGAATTTTTTTAACCATTTAGATAAAAACTAATATTATACATGTTTGGTATCTACAAATGTGTACTGACCTAGGGAATAATACTGCTAGATCAGATTTCCTATATAGTTAACAAGTGGAAGGAGAAAAAAAAAACACCACACACCATTGTGGAATTTCCCTTTTCTTCGGCGCTCTATTGGGAGACCCAGACGATTGGGTGTATAGCACTGCCTCCGGAGGCCACACAAAGCAATTACACTAAAAAGTGTAAGGCCCCTCCCCTTCTGGCTATACACCCCCAGTGGGATCACTGGCTCACCAGTTTTCTGCTTTGTGCGAAGGAGGTCAGACATCCACGCATAGCTCCACTGTTTGTAGTCAGCAGTAGCTGCTGGCTCTATCGGATGGAAGAAAAGAGGGCCCATATAGGGCCCCCAGCATGCTCCCTTCTCACCCGTGATGGTGCTTGTAAGGTTGAGGTACCTATTGCTGGTACGGAGGCTGGAGCCCACATGCTGTTTTCCTTCCACATCCCCCTGAGGGGCTCTGTGGAAGTGGGATCCTGCCGGCCCCCAAGCCCTGGGGCCGGGCTCCATCCACAGACCCATAGAACCTGCTGGATTGGGAGCGGGAGTGCCGTTCAGGGACATGGCCCTGCAACTTCAGGTACTCTGTGTCCCCGGCAGGCACGGACACTCTCAGGGCTTGCTGAGCGTTATAGTGCGCCGGGGACAGTGGCGCTGTACGCTGGGGGTTAGGTCACTGCAGCTTTGCTGAGTGACGATTGTATGTTGGGAACTACTGCGCCGACCGCTCCTGGAGCGGCGGCGCAGCTGCGACTTGTAGTGCGCCGGGGGCTTGGCGCCGACCGCGCTTGTACGGCGGCGGCGTTTTTAACTTTAGCCCCCGGCTTCTGCGGCCTAGCGCCGCTTCGTTCCCGCCCCCACCCTGTCAATCAGGGTAGGGGAGAGACGCTGCTCAATGGCTGCGCCGAGGGCTGGAGCCTTATTTACATGCTCCAGCCCTCTCACTAGGCACAAGGGGAAGCAGACTTCCCGCTCTTCGTCGGTGTACGCCCAGGGCCCGCCCCCCCTCTCCACAAGGACGCCGGCAGCCATTACACATGCGATCTGGCTGGAAGGAGGCAGCAGGCTCTGGGAGACCCAGACTAGAGGGATTTCTGGCGACCACACACCGCTCCTAAGCGGGTGGTAAGCTGCACAGTAGTGCAGGCCCCACTAGTGCCTCAGTGATATATTAGTGTACTTCTTTATTGGTACCATATATATATATATATATATATATATTTATATAGTGCACTGTAAGGTCGCTTCTGTCTGGACACTCTGTACTGCTCTGAGGACGCAGCAACATGTCATCCGCAAAACGCAAGGCTGCCAAGGCACGGGCTGTGTACACTGTTTGTACTGCATGTGGGGCTAATCTATCAGCAGGCTCCAATGATTCACATTGTGTGCAATGTTCAGTCCCAGTGGCACTTCGCCAGCCAGAGCCTATTGTGGTGGTAGCCTAGGCAGAGACGCCTGTGAACCCTGCCCCGGTGACGGGGACAGACTTTGCAGTGTTTGCTGATAAAATGTCTGAGGCTATGACAAGGATCCTGGAGACCTTGCAGGCCAGGCCAGTTCCTCAGACTATGGACACCGCTGTGGCTATGCTCACTGGTCCCCCTCAGTTGGAACTAATCCGTACTTCAAGGGGGTCTCAAGCATCACAGGCTGAAGTCTCTGACTCAGATGACAGTCCCAGGCAGCCTAAGCGTGCTCGCTGGGAAAGACCCTCGACGTCATCACACTGCTCAGGGTCTCAGCGAGAAGAGTCTCTCTGTGATGAGACTGAGGACGGTGATCAGGAGTCTAATCCTGAGGCCCCTCTCAATCTGGATGCCCCTGATGGTGACGCCATGGTTAATGACCTTATATCGGCGATTAATAGACTGTTGGATATTTCCCCCCCAGCCCCTTCTGCAGAGGAGGCAGCTGCACAGCAGGAGAAGTTCCATTTCCTGTATCCCAAGCGTAAATTAAGTGCTTTTTTGGACCACTCTGACTTCAGAGAATCAATCCAAAAGCACGACGCTCATCCAGACAAGCGTTTCTCTAAACGTTCTAAGGATACCCGTTATCCTTTTCCCCCTGAAGTGGCCAAACGCTGGACCCAGTGCCCAAAGGTGGATCCCCCAATTTCCAAGCTGGCGGCTAGATCCATAGTCGCAGTAGAAGATGGCGCTTCACTTAAAGATGCCAATGACAGACAGATGGACCTTTGGTTGAAATCTGTCTATGAAGCTATCGGCGCGTCGTTTGCTCCAGCATTCGCGGCCGTGTGGGCACTACAGGCTATTTCAGCGGGTTTAGCACAGGTGGATGCTATCATGCATCCAGCAGTACCACAGGTGGCGTCCCTAACTTCGCAAATGTCTGCGTTTGCGACCTATGCTATCAATGCTGTCCTAGAGTCTACGAGCCGTACCTCTATGGCGGCCGCCAATTCTGTGGTTTTGCGCAGAGCCTTATGGTTAAAGGACTGGAAAGCAGATGCTGGTTCCAAAAAATGCTTAACCAGCTTGCCATTATCTAGAGACAGACTGTTTGGTGAGCCATTGGCTGAAATCATAAAACAGTCCAAGGGTAAGGACTCTTCCTTGCCACAGCCCAGAGCAAGTAAACCTCAACAGAAAAAGTGGCAGTCGAGGTTTCGGTCCTTTCGAGGCTCGGGCAAGCCCCAATTCTCCTCGTCCAAAGGGACTCAGAAAGGACAAGGGAGCTCAGATTCCTGGCGGGCTCACTCACGCCCCAGGAAAGCAAATGGAGGAACCGCTTCCAAGGCGGCTACCTCATGACTTTCGGCCTCCTCCCTCCGCATCCTCGGTCGGTGGCAGGCTCTCCCGCTTTTGCGACATTTGGCTGTCACAGGTCAAGGACCGGTGGGTAACAGACATTTTGTCTCGCGGGTACAGAATCGAGTTCAGTTCTCGGCCTCCACTTCGGTTCTTCAGAACCTCCCCACACCCCAACCGAGCAGATGCCCTGCTGCAGGCGGTGGACTCTCTAAGAGCAGAAGGAGTCGTGATCCCTGTCCCCCCTCTGGAACGGGGCCGAGGATTTTACTCCAACCTCTTTGTGGTTCCAAAAAAGGACGGCTCCTTCCGTCCCGTTCTGGACCTAAAACTGCTCAACAAGCATGTGAACGCCAGGCGGTTCTGGATGGAATCCCTCCGCTCAGTCATTGCCTCAATGTCCCAAGGAGATTTCCTAGCGTCAATAGACATCAAGGATGCTTATCTTCACGTGCCGATTGCTACGGAGCACCAACGCTTTCTGCGCTTCGTGATAGGAGACGAACATCTTCAGTTCGTGGCTCTGCCATTTGGTCTGGCGACAGCCCCCCGGGTGTTCACCAAGATCATGGCAGCAGTGGTAGCAGTCTTGCACTCTCACGGACACTCTGTGATCCCTTACTTGGACGATCTATTGGTCAAGGCACCCTCTCAGGAGGCATGCCAACTCAGCCTGAATTTTGCACTGGAGACTCTCCAGGCGTTCGGGTGGATCATCAACTTCCCAAAGTCAAATCTGTCACCGACCCAATCACTAACGTATCTTGGCATGGAGTTTCATACTCTCTCAGCGATAGTGAAGCTTCCGCTGAGCAAGCAGAGGTCACAACAGACGGGGGTGCAGGCTCTCCTTCAGAGTCAGTCGCACTCCTTAAGACGCCTCATGCACTTCCTCGGGAAGATGGTGGCGGCAATGGAGGCGGTTCCGTTTGCGCAGTTTCATCTGCGTCCACTTCAATGGGACATTCTCCGCCAATGGGACGGGAAGTCAAAATCCCTGGACAGGACAGTCTTCCTTTCCCAGACGGCCAAGGACTCTCTGCAGTGGTGGCTTCTTCCCACCTCCTTATCACAGGGAAGATCCTTCCTACCACCGTCCTGGGCGGTGGTCACGACAGACGCGAGTCTGTCAGGGTGGGGAGCAGTGTTTCTTCACCACAGGGCTCAGGGTACGTGGACTCAGCAGGAGTCCAGCATTCAGATCAATGTTCTGGAAATCAGAGCGGTGTTTCTTGCCCTGCTAGCCTTCCAGCAGTGGCTGGAAGGGAAGCAGATCCGAATTCAATCGGACAACTCCACAGCGGTGGCATACATCAATCACCAGGGCGGGACTCGCAGTCGGCAAGCCTTCCAGGAAGTCCGGCGCATTATGATGTGGGTGGAAGCCATGGCCTCCACCATATCCGCAGTTCACATCCCCGGCGTAGAAAACTGGGAAGCAGACTTCCTCAGTCGCCAGGGCATGGACGCAGGGGAATGGTCCCTTCACCCGGACGTGTTTCAGGAAATCTGTCGCCGATGGGGAAGGCCGGACGTCGATCTAATGGCGTCTCGGCACAACAACAAGGTCCCAACCTTCATGGCACGGTCTCGCGATCAAAGAGCTCTAGCAGCAGACGCCCTAGTGCAAGATTGGTCGCAGTTCCGGCTCCCTTATGTGTTTCCACCTCTGGCACTCTTGCCCAGAGTGCTACGCAAGATCAGATCCGACTGCAGCCGCGTCATACTCGTCGCTCCAGACTGGCCGAGGAGGGCGTGGTATCCGGATCTGTGGCATCTCACGGTCGGCCAACCGTGGGCGCTGCCAGACCGACCAGACTTACTGTCCCAAGGGCCGTTTTTCCATCGGAATTCTGCGGCCCTCAACCTGACTGCGTGGCCATTGAGTCCTGGATCCTAGAGTCTTCAGGCTTATCCCAAGGGGTCGTTGCCACCATGAGACAGGCTAGGAAGCCCACGCCTGCTAAGATCTACCACAGAACGTGGAGGATATTCTTATCCTGGTGCTCTGCTCAGGGAGTGTCTCCCTGGCCATTTGCATTACCTATCCTTCTTTCTTTCCTCCAATCTGGGTTAGAAAAAGGTTTGTCGCTCGGCTCCCTTAAAGGGCAAGTCTCGGCGCTATCTGTCTTTTTTCAGAAGCGTCTAGCTCGACTTTCCAAGGTGCGCACGTTCCTGCAGGGGGTTTGTCATATCGTACCCCCGTACAAGCGACCGTTAGATCCATGGGATCTGAACAGGGTACTAGTTGCCCTCCAGAAGCCGCCCTTCGAGCCTCTGAGGGAGGTTTCACTTTCTAGGCTATCACAGAAAGTGGCTTTTCTGGTAGCGATCACATCTCTTCGGAGAGTGTCTGAGCTGGCAGCGCTGTCATCCAAGGCTCCCTTCCTGGTCTTCCACCAGGACAAGGTAGTGCTGCGCCCCATTCAGGAGTTTCTCCCGAAGGTGGTATCCTCTTTTCATCTTAATCAGGATATCTCTTTGCCTTCGTTTTGTCCTCATGCAGTTCATCGGTATGAGAAGGATTTACATTTGTTAGATCTGGTGAGAGCACTCAGAATCTACATTTCCCGCACAGCGCCCCTGCGCCGTTCGGATGCACTCTTTGTCCTTGTCGCTGGTAAGCGCAAGGGGTCGCAGGCTTCTAAGGCCACCCTGGCTCGATGGATCAAAGAACCAATTCTTGAAGCCTACCGTTCTGCGGGGCTTCAGGTTCCGTCAGGGCTAAAGGCCCATTCTACCAGAGCCGTGGGTGCGTCCTGGGCATTGCGACACCAGGCTACGGCTCAACAGGTGTGCCAGGCAGCTACCTGGTCGAGTCTGCACACTTTCACCAAACATTATCAGGTGCATACCTATGCTTCGGCGGACGCCAGCCTAGGTAGAAAAGTCCTGCAGGCGGCAGTTGCCTCCCCGTAGGGGAGGGCTGTCTTGCAGCTCTAACATGAGGTATTTCTTTACCCACCCAGGGACAGCTTTTGGACGTCCCAATCGTCTGGGTCTCCCAATAGAGCGCCGAAGAAGAAGGGAATTTTGTTACTTACCGTAAATTCCTTTTCTTCTAGCTCTTATTGGGAGACCCAGCACCCGCCCTGTTGTCCTTCGGGATTTTTGGTTTGTTTGCGGGTACACATGTTGTTCATGTTGAACGGTTTTCAGTTCTCCGATGTTTCTCGGAGTGAATTTGTTTAAACCAGTTATTGGCTTTCCTCCTTCTTGCTTTTGCACTAAAACTGGTGAGCCAGTGATCCCACTGGGGGTGTATAGCCAGAAGGGGAGGGGCCTTAAACTTTTTAGTGTAATTGCTTTGTGTGGCCTCCGGAGGCAGTGCTATACACCCAATCGTCTGGGTCTCCCAATAAGAGCTAGAAGAAAAGGAATTTACGGTAAGTAACAAAATTCCCTTCTTTTCACAATTTCTCCACATTTGGGATTTTTTTTCCTGTTTTCCAGTACACTACATGGTAAAATAAATGAGGTCATTCAAAAGTACAAACTGTTCCGCAAAAAAATAAGCCCTTCTATGGCAATACTGATGGGGAAAAAAAATAAAGTTATGGCTCTCAGAAGGTGAGAAAAAAACAAAAATGAAAAATCGCCCGGGGGTGAAGGGATTAAAATCCCCACTTCTCATAAAGCAATCAACATTCCTCATTCTCCCCCATATAGTAATTGTCACCCATCCTGGGCCCTTCCAATAATGCCCCCTCCTCTCCTGGGCACCCTCATAATAATGTCCTCCCACTCCGTCCTGGGCTCCTTCCTCTCCTGGGCACCCTCTTATAATAATACCCCCCCAACCCCATACTGGGCCCCTTTCTATAATAATGCCCCATCCTCTCCTGGGCACCCACTGATAATAATGTCCCCCCACTCCGTCCTGGGCCCCTTCCTCTCCTGGACACCCTCTTATAATAATGTCCCCCACCCTATAATAGTGCCCCCTACTCTCATGGATACTCTTATAATAATGCCTCCCCGAATCCCGTCCTGGGCACCCTCTTATAATATTGCCCCCCCCACACTCCATCTTGGGCCCCTTCATATAATAATGCCCTCTCCTGGGCACCCTCTTAAAATACCCTCCCCCCCTCCTGTCCTGGGCCCCCACTTATAATAATGCCCTTCCACCCCATACTTGCCCCCTTCCGATAATAAAGCCACTCTTCTGTCCTGGGCCACTTCCAGTAATTATGTTGCTGGTTCTGCTGCTCTCCTCCAACACATTTCATTTGGGAGAACAGAGTTTGATGAAGAACAATTTTTATAAGTGCCATCTTGCTCACCTTTCTGTGTGCAGCCTCATAGCTCATAAAATGGCCATCAGAACTAAACCTCCCTCCAGTCCCTTATATATAAATTGTAAGGCCGTGTCTTTAGCGGTGTCCGCCTATCCCAATTTTGCTTTGGATTTTCTGTGCTCTCTTTAACCCCTTCACCACCCGCCGGTTTTCCATTTTTTTTCTCCTCCTCTACTTCCAAGAGCCATAACTTTTTGTATTTTTTTGTCAATATAGCTATATGAGGGCTTGGTTTTTTTTGCGGGACGAATTGCACTTTTGAGTAACACCATTCTGCCCATGTTGTATTGGAAGACTGAAAAAAAATCCAAGTGCGGTGAAATTGCAAAAAAAAAAAAAGTGCAATTGCACAATTGCTTTTCGGTGTTTTTTTTTTAACTTACAGTGTTCACTTTATGTTATAATTGACCTGACAGTATGATTCCCTAGGTGAGCACGAGTTCGTAGATAACAAACATGTATAGTTCTACTTTTATCTGAGTGGTGGGGGGGGAGGGTTGCGCCATTTTTCATGACTTGTAGCATTCTCATTTTTCGGGATCTGGTCCTCAACAACCACTTATTTCTTGTGTCTTGAACTAACGTTATTAATTATTCTATTTTTGGGTAGATGCGAAGTTTTGATCGCCTGTAATTGCATTTTAATGAAATGTTGTAGAGACCAAAAAACATACTTTTGGTGTTTGGAATTTTTTTTCTCCCTGTGCTCTTTACCGATCAGATTAATTGATTTTATATTTTGATAGATTGGGCATTTCTGAACGCAGCAATAGCAAATATGTGTATATTTTTTGTGTAAAGCAGATTTTATTCAAATAAAGAACAGGTTTACAAGTTATAGGATAGGCAACATATGATATAGAGTAGAATAACTCAAATCTTGGAGGTAATAAGTAATACAACACTTTTCTACTTGCATAATAATTCCTTTGATTACACACTTCAGGTCAGACCATCATCACCCATGTAATAGCTTTGTTTTGGAGATGATGCCCACTGGGTGACCAATAATCCACCCCCCATGCAAAAATGTATGCAGCCTCGTTTAGAAAGGGGAGGCAAAGTAGATGCACAAAGTCTCTGAGATGGCAATCCGGGCTAACTATGTAAACATAACATAAAATGTACAAGGAGGAAAGAAAGATGAGAAAAGAAGAAATGTAGGGGGGAGAGGAAAAAGAAAAGAAGGACCAAGATGATGTCTCGTCTGGGTCGTGTGCAGCCCCAGGCACTTTTGTTTTATGGAATGGACAATCACAGAGGTCTCATGCCCCCAACTGAGGCTTGAAGCCATATTACCAGGTCTGGTGTCTCTCTGTACATAATCCACGGCACCCACAGCCCACAGCCTGAACACTCGCTCCCCCGAGTCCGACGCCTGGCCGACCAGCTCCTCCATCCTATAGATCTGGTTAATCTCGGCCACCAGTTCAGCCCGCCAGGGCACTTTGTTCTGCCTCCAGTACCTTGGGATTAATCTCCTTGCCCCCGTCAAAAAATGCCTTAACAGACTTCTCTTGAAGTTGGCGATCGAGATATTGCTTAAGGATAGATAAGCCAGTACCGGCGTCGGCTCAAACCTAGTGGATGACACTTTATTCAGAAGGGCAAACACGTCTATCCAAAAATATTGTAGGAGAGGACAAGACCACCACATGTGGATGTATGAGCCTCTATCGTTTGCGCATCTCCAGCATTCTTCAGAGACAGATGGGAACATGGAATGAATTCTGGAGGGGCAGTGATACCACCTAGAAACTATTTTGTAGCCCCGCTCCTGTGACGCTACATCCAGCGACGACTTGTGGGTAAAGGGTAATATTTTTGAGCGTTCTTCACGCGTGAGGGGTCTCCCCAAATCCACCTCCCATTTTAAGAAGAAAGGGACATCATCTTCCTGTCCAGACAACTCAATCTGGAACATTTTGTACAGCAGGGCAATGGTGTTTTCCATAGGCTCTCCCCCCAGACACAGAGACTCAAAGGGCATCAAGGGCCTATAAAAGTTTGTTTGTGGTGAAAGGGAGTTAATAAAACTCTTCAATTGCTCAGAACCAAGCCAAGCTCCTGCGGGACTGCGGTAGTCAGGAAAGAAAGAATGAAGGGGCCTCATACCCACATTGGACACTAGATCCCTCATTATGGACACCATACCTCTGGACATGTGAAGAAATACGTTGCCTGTTAAATCTGTCGTGAGTAGAGAATTATTGTGTAAAGATGTCAGTGGTCCAGGTATAGTGGAAATGCCCATTGCCTATGGGACTGCTGGAAATCGCCAATAAAGAGCTCAGATATCTTCACCAGTGCCATAGACAATGAGTGGAGCAGGGGTGTGCATGTTCAGCCTTAATTGCTTTGTCTGGGTTTTCCAAAGCATTGTCCACTAACCTTTGGACTTTCCACTATTAGTAAGTGGTTTCCTATTTTGTTGATAGGGTATAATTATAAATTCCTTGGGAATCCACTTTAATAAGGTTTTCTACTTTCAGAGCACCCCCACTTACCCAGATGCAGAGGTTTTTACAACCACTAGCTTTTTACTCACCCTCCCCTGGTCCAGCACTGAATCTCTGCCGCTGGCTGTTGTTGTTTGCAGTGAGAAAAGATGCTGAGCTCACTGACTGGTTGTCAACGTGTCATTAACGCTGCAAACAAAAACGGCAGAGTCCGTGCTGGACCCAGGGAGAGTGAGTAGAGCACGGTTTATTGTTTTAAAGAGAAACCGCACCAGCAGACATGGAATTTTGAAACATTTAGTGCCATAATATAAGCTGTTTTCTAATATACTAGGCTGTAAAAATGTTCTACCGTTTCCCCATCTACCCTAACTGCTTCTTTGTTTTTTTTCTTACCTAATTTTTTGTCTGAATACTGCAGTGCATGCTGGGATACTCAAAGCATTGGGGGGAGCAGTGTCAGTGTCACTTCCACAGCGTCTGCCCCTCCCTGAAACAATGATTTACCAGTGACACTTGTTTCATGTGCAGCGCTGTCACTGCTGTCTCCCTGGGTGTTTTCCTAGTGCAGCGTCTCCCCCAGTGTCCTGAGCAATGAGAAGTGTCATTATACCCAGCGATACAGGACATCAGCGTCGCCCCACAGGTGACGCCACTGGTGTCTGCCAGTCTGGACGCTTAGCTCCTCGCACTGGGAAGAAAAAGCACAATGAAGGCCGCATAATGGCGGGCAGACAACAGCACATAGGGGTGTGACAATGCACTAGGAAGACAGCGCACGGGGGAAGGAGGCACATGGGGATAAATGATTGCATAAGGAAAACTGCACACGGTGGGGTTGGGGGCAACACTGCACTAGTAAGACAATCAGGGGCACAGAAGTCACTGCTGACACTTTATTCCAGGGAAGAGTGTGGTGGAAGTGTGGCACCCCTGAGGTTCAGGTCGCCACAGGGTACTGCACCTCAAGTGAGGTGTTGTATCTATCTCAAGTAAGGGGGTGGTCATAACGGTTATGGGACTTCCCGATCACTGAAGCCAGCCACCTGGGGGGTGGGTTCCACTGGTGGTAGAGGAAGGCGCAACACACTCACACAGTTGAGTCCAGACCATAGTTATGGCAAGATCTCTCTGGAAAACTTGGATTTTACTGGGCTCTGAGCGTTGGAGCAGGAGCTCAGCAGGGGTACCTAACTGCTGAGGGGGACACCCTAGAAATAGGACACTCACTCTCTCCTTCTCCTTTCACAATGCCAGTGATCACCCATGACCGGATCTGGGATTAACCTGAGCCCATCATGGCAGTGACCAGTGTGACCAGGCTGGCAGCTGAAGTTGTGAGTAAACTACACCCTGAACCAGCAGAGATTGTGTTGGCTCAACCTTTCCAGCGCCACTGCCCTGCGCTTAGGTGCCAACGGCCAATAAAAGCCTCATCATCCACCAGGGACCCGCTTCATCATCCTGCCTGCCATAGCACCTGCCACGACGAGGAACCCAGCAGTGACAGCTATTCGCCTGACCAACGTGCGGAGCCGCCGCCCAACCTACACCGCACCTACTGTCTCCTCCCCAAAATCCTATAGAATGTAAGCCCGCAAGGGCAGGGTCCTTTTCCCTTTGTACTAGTCTGTCTACTGTAACTTGTATATGTGTTCTGTATGTAACCCCTTCTCATGTACAGTACCATGGAATCAATGGTGCTCTATAAATAAATAATAATAATAATAATAAATAAAAATCCCTGGTGCGGTTTGTGGAACACCTGACGCGAAGCGGCTGCAACAGGCACCACGAATGGACTGTGTTATAAAGAGACTGAAAATTAAGATGGCGGACGACAGCGTGGACCCCAAGATGGTGACGAGTGACCAGAGGGAGAGAGACCCTGCCCATCGTGGGAGGCGACAGCGCTCAATGGTGCGAAAACATACTCGGTCCGGAGGAGTGGCAGCCATAAAGAGCGGAGGCACTGAAGATGAGGTCCGTCCTGGAGCAGAATGCACCCAGGTGAGAGGGGTGTGGTCACCGAAGAAACGCCTACTGGTGAGTGACCTCCAGTGTCAGCGAGGGGCGTGGCTATGGGCGCGGCTGGCGAGATGGACAAGTGACGCAGCAGGCCACTGGCACCAGAAGAGGCGGGCCCCAGGACACAAAACGTGTGTCACTAAGTCGGCTGGCGCCATTTTGTGAGATGTCAAGGAGAAAGAAAGTTGTGTGAGGAAGATACGGAGAATTCCTGAGACCCACGAGAGCTGCCGGGGATTATCCAGCTGATGACTCCAGGAGCAGTTGGTGAGCAAAACTCCGGCAGATTCATGAGCGGAGTCACTCATCTATGTCAGCTGGGGTGCCACTGCGCACCCCGCCCTGGGTCTTGTCCGCACTGAACTAAAAATACACTGCTGGGCCAGGCTGACGATGGCGGAACCGGAAGATGTGGAAGCAGCCCCTGCGGCCGGTTGAGCCCCGGAGAAAAAGACAGAGGCCCCAGCAGATGATCCAGACATGCCAGCCCTGGAAGAAATGGAGCTGAAGTCGGAGGAGGAGTCAGGCCTTGAAGAGGTAGGACCGATTGTGCCCTGGTTCCGACCTGGTGCCGCACCGTTGGAGGCCTCCGCTCCCAAATACTGCAGGGGGAGAGACATGCTGCTGAGACCCATGAGCCACGTACCTGGCAGTGAGCCCTGACGCGAGCAGGTGCCAGCAGCAGCCCTGCCCCCAAGTGACTGGGTGACAGCTTGGACCCTGCAGGATTAGGAGGCAGTTGTGAGGGAGAGAATGCAGGCGGATGCATTGGCTCGGGACTGGAAGGACGGTCCTAAAAGGCACAAATTCGATTGCCAATGCTCCTCAGGCTGGGAAGTCACTTTCAACTAGGACCAAAGGCTACGGCTTTATCGAGGAGGAGTATACCTGTCACCAGGTCTACGTCAACCGGGCCATGGTGACCAGGCCGTCTCTCCTTTCCTGGCTGCGGACCCTCTATGTGGGAGAGAGGGTCACCTTTATAAAGCTGCAATGCCGAAAGGGATGGTGCATGGTCGGGGTGACACAGCCTGCGGAGGCCGAGGCGGAGCGCATGGAGAAACGACAGAGAGCAGTAGCTGCTGAGCCAACTAGATCAGCGGCTCCGGCGGGCCTGAGAGAACAGAGGGAGCACCAGACAACCCAATGACCGGCGCGGAAACAGGCAGAACATCCGCCATCCCTTGCAGTGGCTGCAGCAGCCCCCTCGGTGATCATCACCGGAGACAAAGTCTACCAAATGTACTTGGAGAGGACCCCGGGGGAAGCAGGAGCACCCGGATGGAGCCGACCGGATGAGAAACCCATGGATATGGCGACGCCCGATGTCCCCAAATACAATTGATGCATGTAAAAAGAGGTTGACCTCAGAAAAGAAGAAGGCTGGAAGTGGCTGAGGACAATTGAAAAATTGCCAGTTTGTGGACGGGGAGGCCAGTTCCCGACTGCCCTCCTGTGAGAAAAAGTTAAAGGGGTTGTCCGACATAACAAAAATGTTTGAGTTTAAGCTAATCTGTGCTGTATTGTCATATTAATCACCCCTACATTGTTATTTTTTGTTTTCTAACTTTTGTTCCTCTTGAATTATCTCTTTATTCTGTGCAGCTTCTTGTTTACATTCAGCTCCAGCAAACATGACCACTTCCTGTGCAAAACCTCCCAGTCACAGCTGGCACCGCCCGGCCTCAGTGTCCAGCCCCACCCCAGTGTCCAGCCGCACCCTCTGTCCGCCCCCTGCACACACATTCCCTGTCAGTATATTCTGCCCCAGCACTGACCTCTCATCACTACACGGCAGGACACTACAGGGCAGGACACTGCAGTGCAGCACATTACAGGACACTACAGGACACTACAGGGCAGCACATTACAGGACACTACAGGACAGGACACTACAGGGCAGCACATTACAGAACACTACAGGACAGGACACTACAGGGCACTACAGGGCAGGAGACAAAAGGGCAGCACATTACAGGACACTACAGGACAGGACACTACAGGGCAGGACACTACAGGACACTACAGGGCAGCACACTACAGGGCACTACAGGGCAGGACTCTACAGGGCAGATCACTACAGGGCAGCACATTCCAGGACACTACAGGACAGGACACTACAGGGCAGCACATTACAGGACACTACAGGGCAGCACACTACAGGGCACTACAGAGCAGCACATTACAGGACAGGACACTACAGGGCAGCACATTACAGTACACTACAGGGCAGCACATTACAGGACACTACAGGACAGATCACTACAGGGCAGCACATTACAGGACACTACAGGACAGGACACTACAGGGCAGCACATTACAGGACACTACAGGGCAGCACACTACAGGGCACTACAGGGCAGGACACTACAGGGCAGCACATTACAGGACACTACAGGACAGGACACTACAGGGCAGCACATTACAGGACACTACAGGGCAGCACAGTACAGGACACTACAGGACAGGACACTACAGGGCAGCACATTACAGGGCAGGACACTGCAGGGCAGCGCACTACAGGACACTACAGGACAGGACACTACAGGGCAGCACACTACACGGCAGATCACTACAGGACACTACAGGGCAGGACACTACAGGACACTACAGGGCAGGACACTACAGAGCACTACAGGGCAGGACACTACAGGACACTACAGGGCTGCGCACTACAGGGCAGCACACTACACGGCAGCGCACTGCACGGCAGCGCACTGCACGGCAGGGCACTACAGGGCAGGGCACTACAGGGCAGCGCACTACACTACAGCATTGCAAATAACAGCCCCACATCGGGCTCTGCACCCCACACCACATCGGGCTCTGCACCCCTCACCACATCAGGCTCTGCACCGCATACACACACAACGGGCTGTGCACCGCATACACAAACATACATACACACACACACACACACACATCGGGCTGTGCACCGCATACACACACACACACACACACACACCACCCCATAGGGAGTACATACTCACCCGTCATCGGTCCCCGCCGCTCCTGCACGTTCGCGCGCTGTCTGTGCTCTAGACATATCAGCACAGTGGTGACTTCACCGCTGTGCTGAAGAGAGTTCAGACAGCGTGCAAGATGAGAAGCAGCGCTGCGCTGCTTCTCATCAGCACTTTCAAATGTACCGGCATCTGTGATCTGTGATGCCGGTATATTTGAATGTGTGATCCTGAGCAGGGGGGCCGGTGCTGGAGCTGACACCATGGCAGCTGCCGCCAGGCCCCGCCGCCAGGTCACGGACCCCCACAGCAGTGCAGGGGGAGGTGCGGGGGAATGTGTGGGAGGGTGCAGGGAAGGGGGGCGGGGCTCATCGCACTGTACAGCCCAGCAAGGAGGCGACATGCTGTTTCCACATTTGCATGTCAACATGGCCCTGCCCATGTAGACATGAAATGACCGGAAGCAGCAAAATCGCGGCAGGAGCGGTCACATGACCGCTCTGAGCCGGGGGAGAGGGGCTGACAGCAGGGCAGGTAAGTGGTCTCTATCTACTTACCTGCCCCAATGTAGCCCCATAGGGAAATAATAAAAAAAAAGCAAATTAAGCCGGATAACCCCTTTAAAGGCCATGAGCCTCTGTTGGGCTGAGATGTTGCCCTGTGTGAGCCAAGGGATAATATGATAACCCTCGCGGCCGGACAAGGCCAGGTTTTTGCTTTTGATTATTGTGGAGGGATGTTGTAATACCCCTCGTGGTCTGAACTGTGTGTTTTTTTGTTTCCCCCCAATCCAAGCTCGGCACATGTTGCGCCCCCCTGCTGGATTTGGGAACTCTGCCAGCCCTTGGGGCAGGAGGAAGACTGTGACTTCGGCCCAGGAGTCCCTTGCAGCTCTCATGGACTTGGCCCATTTTGCCCCTGTGGACTAATCATGTCCTGTTTATGGACGTTGCCCCCTGGACTTAGTCCTGTCCTGTTTCAGGACAAAGTCCATGGGGGGAAAAGTCCATGGCCCCTGAGAGACTGAGCCCTATCCTGTGCAGCATGGAGGAGGGAAAAGTGAAACGGATGACCCGATGTGCTGGCCAGGTCAGGAAACAGGACAGTGTTTTTCAGTTTGTGCCCCCAGAACTTTGTGGATGAATTTTTCTTAAAGAAATATGCCCCCCACTTTGCAGTTGGTGGGAGATAATGACAAAACAATTTTGTGGGTAATCAAAGTCCCAAACAAAGAGACTGCTTCCTTGGACTGAGTGGGGTACTGTTGTTGGCCACAGTCCTCATGTTTAAATCAAGAAATGTTTTGATACTG